>NC_056740.1:86629895-86827324 GCF_019279795.1 Protopterus annectens | reverse complement strand
AAAATCAGCTCTTTGGAATACTGTTTTAGGTTATCATCAATAAAAGTGCAGTAGTGTTATGCATTCATAATGCTAGCATTAGAAGTGCAGACCTCTATAGCTGTGGCTCATATGGGCTACTATCAAATGTAATAAGTGTGCATGGAACATGCATATGTGCAATATATGCCCCATGAATGACTGCTGGATCCAATATGATCTTAACTATAGTGCATTTGTGTTAGTAACAGGGTAGTATTCAAAGTAATAAAGGTATTTATTAGCATTTGGTTGAAAGTAAAAGGTATCAGAATATTATACATTATTTCTATAAAGTTTTGTATATTATCTGTGTGGTTGCTAATGTTATTTCTTTTTTCTCTCAGCCTACCCCACCCCTTCTCTTCATTTTTTTATGTATTTCTTATTTTTAGTACTATTATTTGTATTGTTATTATTATATGATGTATACAATCATATTTTTCATTATCATTGTTAGATATTATGAATTTAAGGTTGAAATTAATTATGTTGTAAATATGTTGAAAGAAAAAAGCTTGCTTAAATGCAGAAACAGAGTTTAGTAGTATGTGATCAGCAACCATACTAAATGACTGTGGCTTAAAAAAATAAGGAACTTACTTATGAGTGTATTACACACATCAAGAAAGCTGACGTCTTACAGACGTGACAAGAATGCAATCTGCTTTCAATAGACAACAGGACATGTTTTTCTAAGAAAGTTTAAGAATATGTTTTTCTAATCCACAAGGCGTTTCCTTGAAGACAGTTTACTTATCAGCATTTGCACAAGAACAGATGTGTCAGCATTAGCGTCATCAAGGCAGTATCTTTCCAAAACCAAGAGGGTGTGTGTTTAACTAAAAAATATATAAAGTCTGTATTAAATCCAGTTATGTTAGAGGTATGGTAAGGACACAAGTCCTGAGGTAAATGTTATATCTCTCACATCATCTGTACTATATGAGAAGTAAAGTAGGAACGGTACTTTAAGCTGCAACATTTGTCCAGTTTGGTTTATTATAAAAGTTATTGGTTACTGCTCTCTAAAGTTGATGCTGTGAAGTATATTCTCTCATCAGTGTATATTCTGCAAGTTTCTGTATGCAACAGACTGTGAATGCAACTATAACCAGACTTTGATTCCAGCCAGCAAGACTGAGTGTCTTAAGAAGACTTCAAATCCCACAGCAAGCAGCAAGAAGCAGCAGTAAGCAGAGCCAAATATTTTTTCAATCATAATTCTTTTATATTACCTATGGTTTAATTATGATGTATTATTTTCTTTTGTTTTGTTTTTTCTATTAAATACCTTTATATTTCATATTATTTTTCATTGTGTTTACAATTCTAGTATTTATTATTTTTGTATTCATTTATTATATGTTTAAATTTTATTTAATATTGTTCTGTCTATAATTTTGTGTTATTCTTTTTCATTTTAATTGTATTTATGTGTTTACTACAGCACAGCAGGGTTGGATGGTTCCCTGCAGTCCGCCTACACTCCCTCCAATCACTGCGGCAACAAGAACAAGGACTTGTGAGCTGTAGCCTGGTGGCACCCCTGCCCCCTATTGCCCCTGCCCTTGCAGGACCCTCAGGTACTTCTGCCACAGAGGATAGGCCTGTAGCTTCCCCCTGGGAGCAGAGGCAGAGGGGGTGATTTTATCACCAAAGTTGAACTGCCAGGTCTGGTGCATAGGATTGTGAGCCACACAATTGGTGCACACCTACACTGAGTGGAGACACTGCACTCCATCATTGTCCTGAATAACACAAGGACATGCAGACATCAGACATCAGACACTGCAGCCATCAATGCAGTAAGGTGACAGTGATGACAGTCTAGTCAGTGAGGACTCGAGTCTCACTGTCAACAAACATGAAGTCCATAGGTTCATGATGCTCCTACCTCCCCACCCCAAACAAGGTGTTCACTCCCTGCTTGTGTCCTTCACTGACCCTGTCTCTTGTCTTGTATGTCTTGTCTGTCTACAAATGCTTCCTCACCTTCCCAACTTACCTGCCCCAGACTTTTTTTATGTCCCTTCCCCAATATTCCACTCTCTCTCCTTAAAAAAAAAAAAATGGGGATACCTAGCCACAAAAAATATTGTCCCATACATAGATTTCCATTTCGCACCTGTCCACTTAACACGCTTAATATGGTCCAGTTGGCTTTGCAACAGAATTATGTTGTTGTCATCCCATCTGTGGAGGTATCAGTCCAAATTCAGCTAATAAACTATACATGTGCTCAGTTGTTACTGTTAAAGAAATGGATAGCTACTGTATGGTTCTTGCCTACACCTTTCCTGCACATTCCTGCCTTCCATTCACTTTGCTTTCCCCCCTGATTGCTCCACATTTCACTACTTTCCTATCTTCCCCACTTCTTTTCTTTAAAGAATCATTGCACGAGTGTGTGTGATGCACAGCATTGCACTGCAATGGCGAAAAGGAGCTTCCTAACTTTTATTGGATAGCAGTGTTATCTAGCACCAGACATTTCATCATTACTGCATTGAGTGCATACACAGCTGATGACACAGATTCATAAATATCACAATTTATAATCTTGATGTAAACATACAAGTATTTGAAATGCTAGATACACCTGTATTTGAACCCAGTATCATCTGAGCCACAACAAAACGCCATCAATGCATTTAACAGATAGAGATACAGAGCCAGTTGAGCAGCAGGTGTATTTTACATGTTGTATAGACAATTGCATAATAAAGTGCTGTTGCGTACACCTGCTTCTTAAGTAAACAAATTAATAATAATGAAATACCTGTTATTCTATCATGTTTCTAAAGTTGTAAGAGCAATATTTGCAACATGTCTCTTTAATGATGACCCTTTGTCACCCATTATCTATGGTTTTGTCAGGTATGTTCCTATTATTTAAGTAATACTTTATCAGTGTTGCTTCGTGATGCAGTGTTTGAGGTTCCCTGGATATTAGCACAGTAACAGTGTGACTCAAGTCCTCACCCACTAGACTGTCAGCACCATGCCATCACTTTGCCACTGACTGCAGTAATTGACATCTGCACCTACATCCAGTCTGCCATAGCAGGATGGAAAACAGGCTCTCCATCCAGCGTAGACATGTGCCCATGGTCTGGTGCACAGTCTTTTGTACCACAGCTGGCAACTCCACTTGGGTGATGTATGCACCCCCTCTGCCTCTGTTCCCAGAGAGGGCCACAAGTATGGACCCTCGGTCAGAACTACCTAAGGTTCCAGGTAGCGTAGGGGCAACAGGGGGATGCTACCAGGCTGCAGCCCAGATGTGCTGGGCCTTGATGCTTCAGCTGGTGGAGCAAGTGTAGGCAGATCATGGGGAACTGGCCTACCCTGCTGTGCTGTAGTAACAACATAAATAAAATTTAAACAAAAAAATTAAATAAGGCATAAAACAAATGAAATTAAAATTATAAAAAATAAAGAAGCAATAATAAAGCAGTATAAAAAGTTTCAAATAATATAATTGCAAACAAAATGACAAATCATAAAAATGAGCAAGTATTTAACAACAAAGAAATATGAAACTATACATAATAAACAAATCATACAACATAATACCAAATAATATAACAATAAGTAATATGATTATATAAATAATATAATATAATAATAATAATAATAATAATAATAATAATAATAATAATAATGAAAAAATAATAAAATAATGATAAAAATAAGAAATACATTAATAAATAAAAGAAGAAAAGGGGTGGGGTGAGAGAGAAAAAAGGAACATTAGTAACTTCACAGATAATATACAAGGGTTTCTGCAATTAATGTATTGTGTTCTGTTACATTCTAATGTTACCAATATCAACCGCTAAGAATTTTCTTTATTACTTGGAATACATGTACAGTGATTACACTTGACAGCAGTCCATTCAAGCCACAGGTCTAGAGTTCTGCACTTCAAATGCTATAATAATGATTACTTAACAGTACTGCATTTTTTATTTATGACAAGCTAACACTGTATTGTAATCAGGTGAGTTTTAAATATGGGGAGTGTGGTATTAGAACCCACAAGCAGTGACTACTGTAATACTGCACTTTTTCTTTGAAATACAACATAATGCAAGCATGCTTTCCTTTTACACTTTGTATACTCATGTTCACTGTTATCTGAGAATGTACAACTGTTGCTTTGTGTTACAGACCATACCTCTCTACCTTTTAGAGCAGAATATCTTGACATATTATAAATTAATGGATGTACAAAGCCCATGATTAGGAACATATTTCAAATATTGCTGTTACACACATGGATAGTTGCACAGGATTTGTGTTAAATTCCATTTTGACATTCATTATTTATTGACTTCAATATAAGTTACTTGCCAGACAGCCATGAATCCTACAATGAACAGACCAAAACAGTGATTCTTAATTGTGGGTATTCAGCAGAAATAAGTACAGTTGAATGCTATGCTACAGCGTAATGCATGCATACTTGCCTTTACAGTTCAGATATGTATTCCCAAGTTCATACAACTGTATGATATAACAAATAATCCATCTATCACTGTTAAGGCTGCAATAACAGTACTTTATATAATTATGCTTACTTACTACATACTTCTCACATCCTGCCCAATCACCTCATATGGGACCTTACATTCAAGGCCCTCTCTTCTGCAACTGTGGAAAAAAAAGGAAAATGAAGCAGCATTATGAATACCAGTTTTGACCATATCCAGCTTAAATATTTACAAGAACTAAATGTAAATCATACATACACATCTCTGGGGCATTCCCAGCCTGACACTCCCTGATCCAATGATCAAGGGTATCTCTTTTCCTCCAGCGGAGAGTGTCATAATGGTGATAACATTGTTCCCCAGTATGGGGGATACTGGTTACGCTGGTAAGGGCCCTTGTCAAACTATCCTAAACTTCAGATTTATATTGTGAGCCAGTATACTTCTCCTGCATCAGCCAGGGCCCTTGATCCTTAATCAGGAGCCCAATAAAGACCTTGGACTCCTGAACACCCCAGCACTGTGTACTGAAATGTACACCCTCTCCAATGCCTGCCATAGATGCACAAGGTCGAGCTCAATATCTAAAGTGCAATTCCCACCAATTCATCTTTAAATAGCATGTTTTCCTACCAATTGTGCTTACTGAGAGTGCACACTGTGCACATTTTGATGCATTCAAAAGAGCTGTGCACCACTTACATTCACGCAAACATGGTAAGACAAGTGCATTGGTTTGTGCGACGCTAAGCGGTATGCAGCTTTTTCAAATGTATCCGAAAATAACTTACAACCAGTGCAATTCCATGGTTATTTTATTACAGTACCACTTTATTTGTGTAAGCTACAATGTCACAGCAGTATAAATAAAGTTTTCATACCCTGGACTAGGACTCAGAACCATCTGCACTCCAGTCCAACATTATACATATGTTGCCACAAGATTTATTATCTCCAGTCATGTATTTTAGAATTCATTGTTAAGCTGATGGTATGCGCATAGCACAGCCCCACTTACTGGGTTTGCATGATGCCCAGCAGTACTGAGCAATAGCAATTGAGAGTATCTGATTTCTATTTTTGGATGCCTGGGTCATGTCTTATAGGTGGGTGGTCCTGTTGCCCAAATGAGGTAAGCATAGACAAACTCCACTGCGCATTGCGCAAACATAGCATATACAAAAAAATTAAGATGAAAGTCAAACTATATAGATGTAACCACTTCTGGCAGTTTTTCCAGGGCTTTGGCTGGTATTTTTGTGGTGTTCCTCATAAAAGTTGTGGTTTTGTAATAATCATTCGATATGGATAGCACTAAATAATGACAAATGTTTTCATTTAGGACTTCATAATCTTCAGAAAATGCATGCTAATGCATACACATTTATTTTGTCAAGTTTATAAGTTTATAAGGGCAAGGCATCACTATTTCCTATCATTTGCCCCACTTTATTTAGTGGCTTTGTACCAATTTCTTACTCTAAGAAGTTGGGAAGTATAAGGGTAGACCATCAATGTTCTTCTGTACATGAATTCATTATCTGTGTTGTTCTATGAGGTTTTGCAGCCAACATTACTGGGACGCACAGCGAAACCTCACTTAGTCATGCCGTGCATCATTGATATGCATTGTGCATTGCCAACAGCACATTGTGGCTATGTACATGGATACACTCCATGTAGGCTCTACACAGAGCCTATAAGGAGTTTATTGAATCTTGACTTTAATTTTTTTTAAATAAAGGAATGTCTGAAAAGGGAGCTGTTGCTACTGTGGTCCTTAATGTCTATGCAATGTGTTGATAAATTCTTGCTTCGAGTGAATTTGCAGTCCTGCCAATGTAAAACATTTTGAAAGACATGCACAGGGCAAGGTACACTACTGATTTTGTATTGCAAATGTGGGGCAGAAAAGTACTCTATCACAACTAACCCCTGTGGTACTGGTGGCATCCAATACAGACCTGCACTGGTAACAGTTTCCACATTTAGATATTTCTCCATGTTATGCCTGGGGTATGATGATGTTTTCTAAAATGGATTTTAAATTCTTCTCCTTTCTAAATACAAACCTAGGTGCTGTTACTACTGAATATATTAAACTGTCTGCCAGTACCTTTGACAAATTGTTCTTTACTGTCATGCACATGTCACCTATGTCATAAGTGAATTTGGTGATAAAGAAGTTCAACATATTGTCCTTATTGTTGTTAATCTTGCTTAAAACAAATTTGCTATCACACAAAATAAGTTGATACATCTCTTTCCTGCTTTCACAAACTACTACCACTCTTTTATTTACCATCTCTGTTGAATATTCTCTGTTATAAAACATATTTTCAACGTCTGCAATTTCAGTAAAAACAATGGGACCACAAAAACAATATGTGATAATCTAACCATTTTTCCTTTTATCAAACCATATTTTTGATGAACAAGATGGCAACTGAAACAGTGCAATTATGAGCTGGAAAAAGTTGTTTTATGAAACATGCATGACTGAAAACACTGCTGAGAAACATCTTTTTGGGTTTTTATATCCATGTAATGTATTTTTAGGAATATAATACAAATATATATTTTAGAAAAGTAGCAGTTTTGTATAACTTCATACAATATGTTTCTATGTCTGATTTATTACCCTATCCTAATAAACAATATGTCATCCTGATATCTCAAATATAGGGAACATATTTAAATAAATATTGTTTTTCATCCACTGTGTCAGAACTAAGTAAATGAAAACAGTAGAAGATGGTACTCCCATCACAACACATGTGAGTAGTTTAAAGTATTCCCTTCAAAATAAAAATAAGCATTTTTCAATATTAATGCAATAAAACATTCAATCAAACTCATGTCAGTATTTGCAATAAAATTGTACTCTCTGACTACTTGCATAAACCATTCCATCCTCTTCTCATGAGGGATGACTGTGTAGCAGCTTTGAATGTCAGCTGTAACAAACAATACATTTTCATTGTAATTTGCTTA
The DNA here is from genome assembly GCF_019279795.1 of Protopterus annectens. Lineage (NCBI taxonomy): Eukaryota > Metazoa > Chordata > Ceratodontiformes > Protopteridae > Protopterus > Protopterus annectens. The sequence goes on along the minus strand of NC_056740.1, from coordinate 86,819,813 downwards.
GTCAAAACACTTAAAAAAAGTGCCAGGATTCTCTAATAAAATAAGTATATAAATCCAAGAGATGCTTTACTTCTGATCAATGAATACTGCCTGTAGTTCAATAAATGACCCTGGAGCTGACAGATTAGGTCTAAATGGAAGGTTGTCGAACAAAGAATGAATTTTTGGAACACCACAAATTGGAAGGCACTACTGGTGAAGGAACACTTAAAAAATGAAATAACTAGAACAGAATTTTTTTCAACAAGAAATCTTACAAAACAGATTTATTTAGGTATAAGCTATACTAGTCTCATTAATTGAAATGCTAATGTAAAAATTACAGTTACTAAGTAAATTCAACATCCTAGACGAATTAATTATACCAAAACTGATACTTCTGTTAAACTTCATATACTAATATGTTTTATCATAAGAAATAGGCCTCAAAATGACTTGCTCATGTAAGGAAAGATTAAAAAAATATTTTACTCCTCTTCTCACAAAATTCCCTGATGTCATACTCACAAGTTGATTCAAATGTCTGACTGATAGGATAATAAGTTAAAACGACAAGTCTCTTCAAAGTAGTAAGATTGTTTTCAAGACTGGTGATATGTTAAAACAATAGCTGTAAATTAATTTTTCATGTCAACAGTTTCAAATCAAATTAGAAACTAAACTTGTATTTGTAGACATAACAAATATAAGTCCACATTTATACAAATTAAAATGTACCCGTTCGACTTGAAAATATTAAATGTTATAGATGATGATATTCTCATCAAAAGAAAATGATGTAGACCTTCATTTACTTCATTTCCCAACAGCTCAAACTGTGATGGCTTGCCATATCTCCTCTGAAATTGCAGTGGATGATAACAATATGTCCTGGAATAGTTATTGTCCAAATAATTCTTTAAGTTGGTCAACAGTTTTGACCTCCTGGGAATAGATGTCTCAAAAAAAATTTAGATTCTGCATTATTTATGTTAGAAGTCAAAACAAACATAGGGGGAATTCAATAAAGCTTATATAGAGTGATTTTCTGTATGGGCATAGTGACACAGTGCTTATAGTGAAGTAAGCTGCCGTGTGATCCAGTAAACAGAGCAGAGGGGCATTCATGAGTGTGCAGACACAGAAGTGTCTGTGGCATGCAAATCACATTATAAGTAGGTGAATTGCATGCAAATGAGCATGCTGGCATGATCCAGCAAGCAGATAGGCAGTCCTGCAGACCCCATGTTGGTGTCCGAAGTGTACACAGAAAAATATCTGTGTACAAAAAAATAAAAATGGAACAGGGGCTGTAAAAGCCTATTTAGAAGGTCAGGAACTGCATAATAGACATAGTTATGTGCAAAAGTATGCCCCATGTGTCCAGAAAAATCATGCAAAATAATGTAATAAATATTTTTTTTAATACTCATATTACATTTGTGTGCAAACATGCCATTATGCAAAAAAAAATATATTAAAAAGTGAAAATAAGAAATATGTGAGGATAATGCATTATAGGGTCCAGCATGGAGTATGAACGATGGTAGATTTCAGTGGTTGCTAAGGAGGCAGTCTCGGGAATAGTGAAGTATCCAAGTTTTGTACACGGATCTGTATGCAAATGAGCTGGGGTTACTGAATAGCAAAAATGGGCTACTGTGTCCACAGATAAAATCTGTGTAGCACCAGAACCATGTTGCTATCCACAGAAGAGTTAGCTGACATATAATGGGGGTGTATCACTATATGTATAAGCTGACTGGAGCTCAGCAGCATCAGTTAGCACTGTGCACCTCTCAGCTAAGCAGGGGTGTGTGTTCAGTGTTGCTAAGCCCTGTTTAGCTATGGGGCACATGTTTTAGCTGGTTTGAACTATGCTAAGTGTATCCGTGCATGAGGAGATGTCCAGACTGCTGACCATTGTTTATACCCATGGCACTGGTTTGCATGCTGCACCACAGTGCTTAGCAGAAAAGTCAGTTTAAAGAAAAAAAGAAAGAAAAAGGAAATTGCCTGGGAAAGCCAATCATGTAGAAAATACTGATAACCCCTGCTCCACTTGCACTGGCCCATTCAAAACTCTTAATGATGTACCTGGCAGGTGGAATGCATCATAGCTAGCCAATCACACAGACTGCATCTGCAGCAGAGCACTATAAAGTATGCATACACCCTACAATCTGATTTTTCCCCCACGCTCTACACCATTGGAGTACAGACTTGGGAATTTTAACTGACAGAATGCAAGGGGCTGCTGCTGCTGCTCTGCTACATCTGTATGGGCTGGAGGCTGAGGTCAGTGCTGATGCTGCCACTGACAATTGGCCTAGACTGAGAAGGAGTAGAGTGTTCAGACCTAGGATAACCTTCCAGGAGCTACATGAGCTGGAAATTGTAGAGTACTACAGGGTGGACAGGGACATACTACAAGAACTTACTGAGCTCTGCCCCCCTCAACTCAGACCCAGAGCCAACAGAGGGGAACTCATCACAGTAGAAACAAAGGTATGTGTAGCCCTTAGAATACTAGCTATAGATACCTTCCAAAGACCAACTGGGGACATGACGGGGGTCTCACAGGCATCTGCATCCAGGGTACTCCACCAGTTCCTGACTGCAATGCAAATACATGGCTTTGAGCACATTTATTTACCCCGCACACCTGATGAGAGGGCCAGGAGTATGCTTCTCTTCTACCATGTAGCACACTACCCTGAGGTACTGAGTGCCATAGACTGTACTCATGTACACATTAGAGTACCTCCTGGTGAGGAGGGTAGAGTCCACATCAATCGCAAGGGGTATCACTCCATCAATTGCCATGTCATGTGCAATGCCCTGGACATCATCCTGAATGTGGGTGCTGCCAGCCCTGGCAGTTATCATGACTTCCATATCTAGCATGCATCACAGCTTTACCAGGTGTTTGCCAGTGGGGACATCCCATACAGACATCTAGTGGGGGATGCTGGCTATGCACTGTTGCCACGGATGATGACATCCATCAGAAATGCACACACACCTACTGAAAAATGCCATAATGAGGCACAAGCACAATCTAGGAACATCATAGAGTGTGTCTTTGGGCTGCTCAAGTCATGGTTCCAGTGCCTTGATATATCTGGTGGAGCCCTGCAGTACTCTCCAGCTACATATGCACAGATGTTCACAGTATGTGCCATGCTACACAATATGATCCCATGGAAACAGCTGCGGCAGGATCATCACAGGGGATGGATACACAGACCCCCACCAGTGCCTAGGTCCCCACAGCCACACCCACAGGGGGACTCGAAGGAGCTATTTCCTGAGGCTGTCCCTGTAGGTAGACACGGGGATGCCTGGTATGCCCTGGTCTTGGCAAAGAGGCAATGCATAGCACATGCACTGACAACCTAGGGTCCTAGGGACTGACACCTTACTCCAACTCACATACATAGTAAAAATTATGCCAGCCACACCACACAACCTATACCTTATAACGTATTGGCTGTGTACTGCATGAATCAGACAGAGTCAGCCCTGGAAAACAGGTATCACAACTGCTGCATACACAAGGTAAGTCACTCTCCTTTACAACAAGTGTACAGGATACTAGACTATGGTTGCATATGTATGGACCTGCTGCATTTATGCAAGGGAATAGAGTGGGCAACTGGGCATTGCAGAGAACAAACAGGTGTGTGGGACAACAGGTACTCTATCCTGTAGTGACAACCCCATAATATGCAGTAGGCCAAAAGGCAGCATAATCCATAGCAGTATGTAATGAAATTGCCAAACAGTGGGGTCATAGGATAGATGCACGACTCACAATGCTACAGTCCTTTACCTCCAACACATCAGTGTTCACATACAACTGCAGTACCACAGTATATGTTTGCAAGGATATATCAGCAGACAACAGACTCCCTTGGCTGTCCCAGACAATTTGGCTACATGTCCTATTTTCCAAAATATGCAGGGGTCAAAGTGTACATGTCTGTCTGCTGATGACAGTGTAAGGAATTAAAACTCACTTTCTGTTGGCTGTTGTGGCTCAGTGGGCTAAGTGCATTAGCATGATTCATGGTTTAAAGCTGGCTGCACCTACAACTTTTGCATGTGAGATACTCTTATGTCACAATCTGTTACTGCAAGGAAACTGGACAAAGCCAGAGACAATGGAGGGACAGAGGGCCAAACCTACAGACATTATGCATTTTATTTTATTTATTTTATTTTACATTTGTTAACCAGGATAATCCAACTGGACACAGGTCTATTTTCAGCGGAGGCCCAGGGAGAAAAGCTCCACATTTGGATAGTTACATACGAGTTTAATTGTAGCAGTTTTATACAGTTACATATAGATAGCAGTACAGAATTATAGGATTACATGCATTCTTAAAAACTTGGAATACATACATATTTAAAGCTTAACAACATTAGTTATCTTGTTCGAACTTAGACATTTTAGTAGTACAAGGCTGAATAAGGTAGCATATAATTCAATAGTACAATATATATGAGAACAATAGTCAATGTTTCAGACTTTTGAGACTATTTTACAGATAGCCAGGTAGTGAAGAAAGTGGTGAGTTGGTTAGTCAAGGTTGGTACAGGGGCACAGCCAGTGACTTTTTAGGTATTTTTTGAGAGATGTTTTGAATTGGTTTATAGAGTGGATTGCTGTAAGTTTGGCAGGGAGTCGGTTCCAGATTGCACTAACAGAGTTGCAGAATAATGACTCACCTGCTGAGTTTTTAGATTTAATGGTTTGTAACAGCATTTTGTCAGAAGAGCAGAGAGTTTTTAGGTTACTGTATGGGGTAATTATATTTTTGAGTATGGGTGTGCTTTTGGGCTGATAGAGGACATTTTGGCTATTATAAATTGGTTATACTGGATTTGAGAGCGAAACTCTAGCCAGCCTAGAGATTGTAGGTTAACTGCAGTGGTGGATTCTATATGCCAAGCCTGTGGCAAATCTGGCTATGTTATTTTAGTAGCTATTGAGTTTGTTGAGGTCAGATTTACTTAGGTTTGTATAAATTGGGGAGGCATAAAGAAGGGTTGAAAGTAAATGTATTCGGGAAATCACTGTCCTAGCAATTGAGGTTAGAAATGCCTTATTCCTATATGGAGATCTTAGCTTTTTGTTGACTGTTTAATGGTTTTGTCGATGTGGGCATCGAACTTAAGGTTATTGTCAACAATTACACCTAGTAGTTTTGTCTTACTATCTGGAGAATTTATTGTGCCATTATTGGATGTTATTGTAAATGATGGGAGTGTAGCTTTCTGCGAGGGGGAGAAGAGTAGCAGTTTTGTTTTATTTGGATTTAATAGAAGATGCCTGTCAGTGAGCCAGTTTTCTATTACATTGAAAGTATTTTGGGTTAAGATCTTCAGGTCTAATGGGGAGGTGGCAGAGCAGATTAGGGTAGAGTCATCTGCATATTGAATGCAAGTTGTTTTGGAGATGGCTATATGAAGATCATTAATGAAGATGGAAAATAGGAGAGGTCCTAGTATAGACCCTTGAGGAACTTCAAGGGTGACTGGCAGTAGGGAGGAAAGGCTATCCTTCCATAGCACAGCTTGTTGTCTGCTACTTAGGTAGGACTGAAACCAGCATATAGCCAGGCTGTCTATGGCAAGAGGTTTTAGTTTTAGAATGAGTAGTTGGTAGTGTACCATATCAAATGCCTTAGAAAGGTAAAAAAAGATGGCAGAGAAGAGTGTATTATTATTACGGATTTGATTTATTGTCTGAGAGAAGGATAGAAGGGCTGAGGTGGTACTATGGTGGGGTCTAAATCCATGCTGGGAGGGAGCTAGGAGATTATGCAAATTGAGGTAATGAAGGAGTTGCTTGTGGATACATTTTTTTCCATAATTTTAGCCAAAGGGGAGAGAATGGTGATGGGTGGTAATTTGATAAATCAGTGGAGGTTACCCCCTTTATGGAGAGGAATTAAATGGGACATTTTCCAGATGGAGGCGATATATGGTTCAGAGATGGTTCTGTTAATTAATATAGAAATGGGGTATGCTATTACATCTGCAGCCTTTTGAAGATATTCAGCTGGCAGAAGGTCTGCTGATAGGATGGTGGATTTCAGTTTCTTGATTAAGGATCAGATAAATGCTGTTGGGACATGTTGAAAGTTAAAGGATGGTTGGGTATTGGATATGGGGATAATAGGGTCTAGGTTGTTGGGGCTTAGTTGGTTGGCAAGGGATTGTATAGTTTCCATAAAGAAGGTGTTGAAGGTGTTGGCAACATTTTCTGGAGATTTTTGGAGGATAGACACAGGGGTAGTAGTATCACCTTGGTGAAGAAGATTGTTTAAGCTGGGCCAAAGTTTTTGTGGTCGATTTTGATATTTATGTTGCAAGTTACAGTAATAGTCTTTTTTGTCTAATATTATAGACTTCTTAGCATCATTTCTTAGTTGTTTATAAATAAGTTGATCCTTAGGTGTTTTATTGGTTTTCCAAGACGACCAGGCCTTATTTTTATTCATGATTTTTTGTCTAGTTTCTTTGGACAGCCATGGTGCTACTTTTTTCTTTGTTCTGATGGTCTGGGTGAGTGCATGATTGTCAAGGATTGTAAGAAATGTAGAGTTAAAGTGTGATACTGCCTCATCTAGTGGGAGTAGTTTTAGTCTATTCCAATTACATGACTGAAGTTCTATTAGGAATTTGGTTTGATTGAAGCGCTTATTGTTCCTAATAGTTCTGAAGCTAGCTGTTTGTGGGATATCAGTTTTTTTATCTCAGTATATACGTTGGGAAGTGCTCTCTTATTTCCTCAGGTTGGGTGCCTGCTTTATACATTTGGGGAGGGTTATTAATGAGAATCCAATCTAGTATACTTTCTTTGTTATTGGGCTTACTAGTTCGGGTGGTGGAGGTTATGACGTGGGAGAAACCACATAGATTCATGTGGTAGTAGGGAAATCTGAGGAGCAGGAGTTCCAGCCTATATTAAAATTGCCTAAAACAATTGTTTCTTGAGGGGTGTTTATGGACAGCCACTGTAGGTCTTCAAGGATATTGGTGTTGTTACCAGGTAGGATATAAATGCAGCCGATATTTATACATTTGTGCTGGTTAATTTGTAGTTTTATAAAGAGTATTTCAGCTTCATCAGCTTGGGGAGCTTGAGGAAAGTTGAAAATAGTTAAATTAATTGAAGATTTATATAAGATGGCTACCCCCCTCCCTTCTTTGAGGTGTGGTCTAGTCATATTATATTGTAATCTGGAGAAGTGACTTCATTGTCTGTGGTGGATGGCTTCAGCCATGTTTCCATAAGACATAGTATATCTGGGGAGTGCACTGCCAAGAGTGCATGCAGGTAGTGGAATTTATTATTTAGGCTTCTAATGTTTAGGCGGCAGATTAGGAGAGAGGTAGAGGAGATGTTTAAATTTTGAAGACTAGAGGGAATGTTATATATTGGGTTGGATGCTTCCCATGGGGTTGGTCCTGAGTTGGAGTGGATGTCCCCATACATTGTAAGGTTAGTTTGAGAATAAATTATTATTTTTTTTAGTTTGAGTAAAGGCTTGTACTAGTGTTTAGTTCTAGGGTTAACATAACTGGCTCAAAAGAGCTGTAGTGTTATTGTTGTATGGGAATTAGAAGGGGGGGTAGTGGGTGATTATAGTTATTTGGAAGAGCATGAGTATTGTTCTGTGATCTTGGATAGTGAGAGCCTGGGAGGGAGAGATGTTCATAAGCTGTGATAAGATATATAATTATCAGCAAGGGTAAAAGGTAGTAGGAGAACTTTGAATTGGAAGGTGAGGTTGAGGCTTGTAGAGGCATTGAAGAGGGTTTGCAACTTACAATTGTTTAAGAATGGGGGTGGGAGGGTAGTAGATGAGTATAGAGTAGAGAAATAGGGAATGTTTTTGTTTTAGGGTGGGTCTTACAATTGCTGATTGGTTCTATAGTTAGGGGAGTGGCAATTGTGTCTATAAATTTATCACCTCCAGGGGTGGGTGAGATTTGGGGGCAGGGTGAGGCATGGAGCAAGCCTGAGCATAGTGAGGGAGAGGGTAGAGGGGCTAATACAGAGCTCAAGAGTTTAAACTCCTGCTTCAGGATTATGTAATTTATTTTCAAATGTTAAATGTTTTATGCAGGCAGCTGTACTATTTTTATGCTATGTATTTTCAAATTTTATATATTTTATGCAGGGAGCTCTATTGTTTTACTTAGTTTGAATAAGCTATGTTTCTGAATGCTAAAACCTAAGGCAGACAGCTGGACTACAGAGCTTACAATAAAAAGGAGCTTTGGTCTATGTGTCCAAATTAATTTATGCTCATAAGCGTCTTAGGCTAAGGGGTCTTGCTGTGGAACCAGTTCAGCTGCATTTTATAGAACTTTAAAAAGATAATGACGTGCTTAATATTCTTTTGTTAATGGGGGACTCGGTGGATGAGATTCCTTGTATTTACCAGGGATGGTTCTTTCCCGAGTTCTGAGCCATTCAGGTAAAGCAGGAAGGGAAAAAAGACCTGATAGGGGATAGATTGTTAGCACTTTTAACTCATAAACGGGACAAAAGTGATAAATTTATTCTGGCTCCAGTGTGTGTTTTGTTTTAGTAGTATTTTACGTTTTTGAGTTTTAAGTATTGTTAGCACTTTTCTTCAAAAGAGAGATAGCAACAGTAAAAATATACTAGAGGTAAGCTCACACTTTAAGGCTAGGCAGCAGCAGACTATATAGCTTATTTTAAAGTAATTGTAAATCATACAGTATACTCAAGACAAAACAGTCTATAGTCCTTGTATTCATCAGGACAGCAAAAAGAAACTAACAGATCAGGCTAGTACATGTAAAATAATGTATCTAACAGTGCATATAACATGAACAACACTCCGCTCACTGTTTTACTTAGTGCACTAAGAGCGGAGAGGATATGCAGCATTTACAAACTGCCTAAAGCAATTGCGAGTACAAAAACACTGTTACAGAGTGATGCTGATGCTTCATTTACAAACTGCCTAAAGCAATTGTGAGTACAAAAACACTGTTACAGAGTGATGCTGATGCTTAGACTGAGTAGAATTCACTTTACAGTTAATTTACTACAATATAGGCTGCATACAAATTCACCAATGCTTTAAATAATTAAAATACAGGTTTCATATACCAAATACATGCTTTGGGTAACCAAGAAAGTGGCTAGTATAACAGCAGGTTACAACAAGTCAGAGTAGCAGCAGGATGTAAAGGCCATCACTTAACTGTGTCAGTATGGACAACATGTCAGTGTGCTCCATGTAGTAGCAGTATATTACCAGCAAAATACAACCATATGAGGAGCAGAGGAGACATATGGGGTGGAATGCTGGACATTCTGCAAAACATGTACAGTCAGAGATGTGAATGCTGCCACCTTGTGTATGATGTGTTACATTAAGTACCCTAGCCACAGCATACCTACAACTACTTACAGCAGGAAATCTGGACAAACCCATGAACAGTAGTGGGGCAAAGGCCCAAATATAAGGAGAAGGTTTAACTAGTGGCCAGAGAAATGTAGAAAGTTCAGAAAATAACAGGTTGTGCAGTAGCCTGGGTTTCCTGGGGTGTATGGAGTCAGTAACTCAAATGTCTGTCATCATTTCCTAATGCCAATCTATGATGATTTGCCACTGATGTAACAGAAAATCACAATGCAATGTAAAATGTACGATACCTACAATGCAAAACTATGTACAGTCTATTACAATCTGTACAGTTGCTAGGTATGAGTCATATATTACTTTCAGCACACAGCCAGAGAATCCGTTAGACAAAATATCAAGGAGGTGCTGGACTGTTGAATCAGTTTCAGCAGCCAATTGGCTGCAGCACACAAAATCCCAGACTGGAGTACAGGTAGGTCTGGACTGGAGTCACCTTGTAAATACCGACAGTCACACTGGACATGCTCCAACACTTAACTAACTTGAGCCCATGTCTGATGCCTCATCTGCCTAAAGAACCAATATATGAAAATATGTCTGTGCTTACAGACAGCTATGTATATGTATCTGTCTCTCCCAATACTCCTCACACATGATTACCCTATCTATCATTTTGTGGCATATATATATATATAGGGAGAGAGAGAGAGAGAGAGAGATACACAAATGTGTAGAGTGATATAGACCCTCCACATATAGCTATATAACACTGCACAATAACAGACACACACACACACACACACACACACACACACACACACACACACACACACACACACACACATATATATATATATATATATATATATATATATATATATATATATACATGAGTATATGCATGTGGGGATGCACAAATGTCCACACCTACACATAGGATGCTGAGGTTATCTGCAACTACATACATAACAGTTATCTAAGGCTGCATAATAACATAATCCAACCAACCACAAAACCCTGTGCCTGTGGAATGTCACCATGTAGAAGGACACTGGAGAGCTGGTGTTGTAATGTGCAATAGATTCAATGCAGGACTTGGACAGGCCATATTGTCACTGGCCAATTGTCCATCTAGCAAACATTAACCATTCAGAAATGGTGATACTGGTAACCATACACACATAGCAGAGGTATTAACAGGTATGCCACTGCTAGGACACTACATACATTCAGAACATTAAGCAGGTTCACTCTGCAGGCTACACAGGCTGTGTAAGACAAGACCAGGCTGCATAGCCAACAAAAACTGTGGTGGCTGCAACCACATGTACACCATGTGTGACTGGTGGTGCATGCAATTAGTACTGTGAGCTGTAGGTAGGTAGGTAGGGTTTTGAATCTCACAGCAGCCACATTTTGTGTGTATGTGTAGATATTTCCTTTACTGCAGTTTACACATGCCCATCTGGCCTATCTCTGTGCAATAACCAATCAGTTTATGGCCTTGTGACTAGCATCCTCCCCAACATTGGACTCCCTGTCAACACCTGCTGATGTCATCCACCTTAACAGCACTGTCTGACAACCTCAAAATAGATAAGCTTCATGGTGTATGTGATAACCCCTTAGTGCTATAATGTATACTAATAGATGAATAAGGGTTCTAATCTCCCAAATGGGAAGTGTGTGTGTGTGTGTGTGTGTGTGTGTGTGCGTGTGTGTGCGTGTGTGTGTGTGTGTGTGTGTGTATAAATATATCTCCTTGCAGAAGTGTTCCTATCTTTGTGTGGTGGTCTTACATTTTAAAGCCCCATGCCTACCTGTCAACCCCACCACTGGCCTCCTATACAAAACCTGATGATGTTATCCACCTTAACAGTGTTGGCTATTAATCTCATGACAGATAATCTCAGTGGTGCATGCTATAAGTACTTAGTGCAATAGTGTATAATATCTAGATAGGTAGGGGGTTTATTCTCAATAAGGGCAACTCTGTGTGTGTGTGTGTGTGTGTGTGTGTGTGTGTGTGTGTGTGTGTGTGTGTGTGTGTGTGTGTGTGTGTGTGTGTGTGTGTGTGAGTGTGTGTGTGTGTGTGTGTGTGTGTGTGTATAAATATATCCCCTTGCAGCAGTGTGCTTGGCTCACCTATCTGTGTCCAATGGTTGTACATTTTAAGGCCCCATGCCTACCTGTCAACCCCCCATTGGCCTCCTTTACAAGGCCTTATGATGTCATCCACCTTAACAGCACTGGCTGTAAATCTCATAACAGATAAGCTGCATGGTGCATGCGATAAGCACTTAGTGCTGTAATGTATACTACTAAATAGGTAGGGGTTTTAATCTCAATAAGGGCAATTCTGTGTGTGTAAATATATCTCCTTGCAGTAGTGTGCAATGGTTATACATCTTAAGGCCCTGTGAATAGCTGCTGGCCCTAAATAGCCCACATCTACCAAGGCATAAATGGTATCTGCTACCACCTACATTTGTAGGAACAAAACACCCAGGTGACACGTATCAAAGGTAGCATGCCTTGTCACAGGTATGCATGCAGGATTAGCGTGTCCACACCCATTGTCCCTGACACACTATTCTACACATACACACCTAGGTAACCATGCACATATACAGCCGCACCTATCTGATGTCATATTTCTGCTTTGCTGCCATGCCATCCCGAGCCGCTGTATTGCCAAAAAGTCTCCACAGTGTAGGCACACAGACCCCTGGAACAAAAACATACAAAGTTCTGAGAGACACCTGTTAGTTTGCAACACTACCACCAATCTAACACCATGCAACAAAGGTACAAATACTTTGATGTGTACTTATGACACATGCCAGCATACAACACCTGTCATGGTATAACACTAATGCACTATAAAATGTCATGTAAAGTAATGTAGTCACCCGGTGCATCAGACACATATTTGCATGTCCCTGCATCAATAGTATGGAAGGTAGGGATATGAGACAGGTATCAGCACATACACAGGGTGTGGTGTAGGGATCCTAGAGGCCTAGGCTGTGACAAACTGTTAACATCATGTGTGTGAGTCAGGAAGGGGTGCTGGTCAGCTGGACCATGGAGAGGTGCTGTGTGCATCTGTTGATGACATGCATGTGATAGTGATGTTTGAGTGTATGCACTTACACAGTCAAGCCATGTGCTAGCCCTACATATGGGTATGTTGAACAGCTGTGGACAGTACATTGCAGAATGGACAGTTTACCATCTCTGGCCATGAACACAGGAACTGGCTCTGCCAGGAGTAGCACTGGCACCACCATGCCCAGAGTCAGATGTGGTACTAGTTGCTGAAGGTGACTGGTGACTGCTGGGCCCATGTCCCACATGGGACCACCCAAGGCCACGTGCCCATGACCATGCCATGTCATGGTTTGGACAGCACCCTCCCTTTTGTTATGCTGCAGGTACTGCCACTATTAAACCATTAGTGTGCATGGCCATGTGGACTCTCATCAGATGTTGTTGCTGAACTACATCCATGTGTCCGGCACCTTACTCCCACCACTTGTTCTAGCACAGAAAACGTGTAGTCAAGGACTGACAATATCTCACCCCACCACCTGTCCACTACACCAGTGAAATGATGTATGGCATTACCAATATGGTGAAGGGAGTCACGGATGTCAGACAGTCATGCATCCACGATCCTAAGCATCCATCTGGTGTTGCATTCAGAACATACCTGTGCCTCTGTGATGGACAGAAACATGTGTCGAGTAACCCATGATGTGACACCTGTGACAGGTGGTAGATTAGCAGTAGGTCCTCCTTTGAACATCCCTGTCAATCTGTCTGTGTAGGGCCTAACCAGCTGTCTGACTATGGGTAATGTCTACACTCACTGATGCCATTGATGCCACACTCTCCTGTTTGATGCTGCTGCACTCTGACTGTCTGATATCTGTGGCCGCAGGGGATTGGGTATGTGTAGGCATACTGACTGTGTGTGGGGACAATGGGGGAGGAAGTGGGATGTCAACCCATGGGACTGATTCAGTCCCCAACAACTCTAGCTGTGCCTCACTATGGTCACCATCATCATCAGAGTCCATTGCATAGCTCTCAACCTTCTATCTCCAAAATGAAGAACACTAGCTTTCATATTGTGGAAAAAATGGGCAAAATTTGGAACACGTACTAATGGCTTACTAACAACTTCAGTTAGAAAGGTCACAGGATGGTTAAGATATGCTAGTTTTACTTATAAAGAAGATCTTTTAGTGAATTAATATGATTTATTTCTATTTACCATGGATTCCACTTAAAAAAAATTCCTAATACTGAATGTGTTACAGACCGTTTCAATGTGGAACTTTGAGGAGCATGAACTTTTTAAGACCCCAAATGAGGTACATTCCTCATAATGAGGTACACTTGAGAGGTATGGTCCAATGAGACACTGACATCAGGTTGTGTGGGGGACACACTCCAACCCCTATGGTCACCTATGAGGAGGAAGACAAAATAGTACATTGCTACCACCACTATTATGTATGGTGACCCATACACACACACACACACACACACACACACACACACACACACACACACAGACACACACACACACACACATACAGGCGAGGAGTCACAATTGTATTACACATACCACATCTTATTTCTGATCCATGCACAACACACAAGAAGACTACAACACAGACAAGACAGGCCCTTTATAACATGTACTGTTATTATGTCTGGTTAATGTTGCCAGTACTATACACCTGTGAGATAAGCAATATGTCAATGTATGTGACAGACGTACAGCTAAAACACAGTGTACCTGTCTTGAACATACTGTTGCCTCCTGTATAGCAGACTGCATAGACCTTCACATCCATCCAAAAATCCACCACCTCAAAACAAAACACATACAACACATACTTCAATAAATCAGTGTGTCGACCAATCGCAGCCCTTAAGGCCAAACACCTTGTCTGATACACTAGTAATAGGTGACTCCATAGTCAGACACACTGATGTCCCACTGACCAGGCTGAACAAGGAGAAGGTGACTGTGAGCTGTCTATCGGGAACTAGGATACGCCACATAACACACGCACTCAGGTCACTCCAAAGCAAGTACAAATATGACTCCGTCATTGTCCATGCTGGTGTCAATGACCTGAGACGTACCTCCCTGGACTACATGAAAAGAGACATAGAGGAGCTCTCCGATTATGTAGCCCAGGCTGGTATGACCCTGACCCTGAGCAGCATCTTGCCCTCACCAAGAATGATACCACAATACAAAGACAAGATGATCAGCTTTAACAATTAGCTCAAGTACTGGTGTCATTCTAAGGGGATCCAATGTCTGTCTGCCTGGGATGATATGTTGGACAAGCCACGCTGCTTCACAAGGGATGGCTTACACCTGTCACCACTGGGCTTCCGGATATTGGCTAAGGCTCTTGCCACCCCCATAGTGCCTTTTTTAGGCAAGGCTCAAAAGACAAACCCACCTCCTTAGAAAACAAAAATGGAAAAAAACTAAGGGTAATGCTGCTCAACGCCAGATGTCTAAATCTCAAGATGCAGGCACTTGATGCACTCCTCAGCATGGAGAACATTGACGTCTGTGCAGTAACTGAAACCTGGTTCAAGGCTCCTGAGAGCACCCCAGCGCTACCAGGCTATACCTTGTATCATACTTTTCGGCCCCAAAACCCGGGCCAAACCACAAAGGGAGGGGGAGTGTCCATATTCATAAAGGACACCCACACCTCCAGGTTAGTAGCAACACATGAAGCATCAGAGACCATACAGGTGCAACTAACCATAGGCAAAACTGCTATACAACTGGTAGCATGTTACAGACCACCCTCCCAATCTCAAGAACCCCACTCAGCCTTCCTGAAGACATTGGAGGATATGAATGTATCATAAAATACAATCATACTGGGAGACTTCAACTACCCAAACATAAATTGGGTACATTATTCTAGCCCTAATATCCTAGCCGAAAGGTTCCTGGAATTCATAAATTCAAATGCACTGGAACAACTAGTCACCTCTCCCACTAGGGGAGATAATATACTAGACCTGATCATCACAAACATGGGGACAAAATGCTCCACACCGGAAGTATACCCCTCACTAGTGAGATCTGACCACAAACTAATCACCCTGGATATACATATCCCACCTCCACCCCCAGCACAAAAGACCACTGTGAAAAACTTCTCAAAAGCAGACTTCACTCTTCTTAAGACTGAGATGGTATCCTTTAAGCCCATTGTGCCAGTGGATACCACATCCCACAATGCCGAATCCTTCACAAATGCTTTCTATGGACATCTCCAAGAATGCATGGATCATGCAATCCCAAACAAATCCAAGTCCCTCTCCACCAAATGTAAGCATCCTGTCTGGTGGACCTCAGCCATAAACAAATTGTATAACAAAAGAAGGAAGCTACTGCACGTCAGAGTGAAATCCCATGAAGGGAAGACATATCTGATCAACATTAGCAGAAAACTACATTCTCTCATGAAAACATCCAAGGCAAACTTTGAGAGAAAAATCGCTAAGGACACTAAAGATAACCACAAAGCCTTCTTCAGCTATGTTAGAAACCTGGGTGGAAACCCTCAGATATGCTCAGAGTTGGTTCACAACAACAAAAAATACACTGAACCCACAGATATTGCCAACATTCTGGCTGACAGGTTCAGTGCAAATTTCTCCCCTCCTTCACCCCCAAAAGAAGAAATACTTATCCCAGCTGAATGTAATCTCCCTGTCATCTTAGATGTTCAAGTAAGAACCGCCCTAAACAAAGCAAAAAACACAGCATCAATGGGACCTGACGGTATCTCGGGTGCATGTTACGTGAACTCCAAGAGGAGCTAAACCCACACATAAAAATGCTATTTAACCTTAGCCTTACTTTGGGATATGTACCTGAACACTGGCGTACAGCAACAGTGGTCCCACTCCACAAGGGGGGTACCTCTACAGAACCTGGAAACTACCGCCCCATAAGCTTAACTAGCCTGGTCTGCAAAGCTATGAAAAGAATCATTATGGAACTCATAAACAGAGACATAGGGGACCTACAGACACTTGACCCCACCCAGTTCGGCTTTGTAAAGGGCAGATCCTGCCTTTTAAACCTGGTTGACTTTTTCAAAACAGTCACTAGAGCCATTGATGAGGGCAAAGCAGTCCATACAGCATACCTGGACTTGGCTAAGGCCTTCGACACAATACCCCACTCAGGCATCATAGATAAGCTAAACAGCTTAAAAGTAAACCCTTATGTCACTAGATGGGTTGCAAACTGGCTAAAGGACAGAACCCATAAAGTTAAAATCACTGGAGCAATGTCAGACTCAAAGTCAGTCACAAGTGGTGTCACACAGGGATCTGTCCTGGGACCCCTCTTGTTCGGCATTAATTTCTCAGATGTTAAAGCAAACATGGGAGGGCTGTGGCTGACAAAGTTCACAGATGACTGCAAACTAGGCGCCATAGTCGATACACCAGCAGACACACACATCCTACAAAAAGGCCTCACTGAAATGGACAACTGGTGCCGTAGTCACAGCCTTAAACTAAATGCCAAAAAATGTATAGTCATCCCTTTTGGAAAAAACAAAGTACCCACAAATTATCACATAGACAGCAACCCACTGAGTACGGAAAAAGTAATCAGAGACCTAGGGACCCAAGTAGACAGCGATGTCTCATTTGACACCCACGTTGCCAAAGTGGTTAGAAAAACATTCTACCTTGCACACCTCATCATGAAGGGATTCACATCCAGATCCAAGGATGTCATTGTACCCCTATATTCCTCCCTCATCAGACTCATGATTGAGTACAATGCCCCATTTGGTATGTACCTCACCCGGCATTTGCAACAGCTGGAGAGACCACAAAAGTACCTCACCAAAAGGATCAAGGGTCTCCAACATATGTCTCATTCTGCCAGACTAAAGAAACTTCAGCTCTATTCAGTAGCATACCGCCTGCTCAGAGGTGATCTCTGCCTGACGTACAAGGCCATGTCCAATCAGGATCTGATGGACATGCTCCACCTCAAAAAATCCAAATCCATCAGGACCATGAGAGCTAAAGACTTAAACCTCGGCACAAGTATGAATAGGACATGCTGGAGGGATAGATTCATAACCCAGAGGCTTCCCATGCTTTGGAACAGGATCCCAGTTTGTATTAGGCAGAGCCCCTCACTGACTCTCTTCAAGAGAAATCTTGATGAGTGGATGGGAGATTGTAAGTTTACCCCAGGGGTCACATCTGTGTCACTGCTAGACAGGGGCACAGTAAACTAATTCTATTATATAAGGGGACCTTCATTGTGTCACTACTAGACACAAGCACAGTATTCTAGATTTATTCTGTACGTTTTTGTACCATTTCATGGGATGGCAAAAGCCACATCACTATGGCTAGGCTTACAAATGCCCCAGGGCAGATAGCCTAGTACTATACTATGAAACTATGAAACTATGAAATATAAGTGCAAACATGTTACTGCTCCTGCAAATACACTACTGTGATTACCAATTTAATGCACTTCAGTTAACCCCTCTGAAACTGAACACAGAATTATTGTACTCTGGCTATCAGTTGGGTCTACAGCTAAATGGCAGTCCTTAACATTCTTAGTGTATATATGATCCATAAAAAAACAGTATCACACTCACCAGGTACAGAACATTGGACTCCAGCCACACGAGACATACCTATGAAAATGTGAGGGAGAGGTATTGTCAGCAATACCAAATGCGGCATTGTTACAGGATAATATGTGTGTATATCAACATGTACAGTAGGTACTGTGATACTGCCTACATTGCTGACATTCTGAGATTGTATGCACAAGTGTACATTAAAAACAAGCCCTCCCAATGCAGATTGACCTGACATCCATGTACTGGTATGCAGAAGCTTCCACAATGACTGATACAGTATTACAGTGATGAATACAGGAGGCTTATCTGGATGCTCTTCTGCTGTGGATGCTGTGGCACCCACCTCCATGATATAAGGGGTGATGGATGCTTGGGAGATGGTGGTTGATCCCAGGTTTGCAAGGAATTCCTCTGTGGCTGACAGTGGTTGTTCTGCTCCAGACCCTCCACCAGTGGCAGCATGGTCCCTGGCCACAGCAGCAGCCCTTTGCCATGCAGCATTTAGCATATCTGTTGCCAGTGTTGAACCTGCTTGTAGCTTCTGTCCTCTAGCCCTACTTGGTTGACTGTTGTGATGAGGTAAGCCCAATGTGCTGCACAATGTTCATGATTGTGGTGACTCCTAGAATGTTGTGATGCAGTCTAAGGCCATCCAGGATAACATTATTTTCAGCATCTGAAAATGGCGGGTGCCTCCATCTACACATCATGTCTGAAAGACAAGAAGAGGGGAACACATCACAGGACCGCATATTTTGCTATCCACTATGCACAGACCCTGCCCATCCAAACTGTCCTGCACTATCCACTGCTACCTCCCACATCAGACTCCAACGTCTATCAACACAGCATGTATGTGGCTATCAGCAATATAGTAGCAATACTGTTTATGTCCTTGTGTGCTGTGACAGAGTGTGCTGTATGTCTCCACTCACATCAGTGCCATCTACTGTGTTGTGTCCCCTATGGGCAATGTCCCAGTACCATGTCACAGCCACTGTCAGACAAATAAGTGTGTGTTATTATTAGTATATGGGACAGTCAGGAAAAATATGTGTGCCACAATGACAGACAGCAATGCAAATGTGCTGCAGGACATCTTCCCTGTAGATGTCCTACTTCTCCAGTACACAGATGTTTGCAGAATGTATACATGTGCCTGATACATGTGGTCCCTTTGCCAGAAACATGTGGATGTCTGGAAAATGGTTGTACAATAATTGATGGTTGTTCTCAGTATGTACAGAATCTGGCTGTCACATGCCAGAACCCTCAGAAAACAGTTATGCTACAGAAATATCTGTTACTGTATTCGTGCCCTTACTTTGTATGACCAATATGTACACTCTGTTGCTGAGGATGGGATTGTGTCCCATCATTAATAATGGCTATGACCTGAATTCCTGTCATAGGGAGTTGCCAGGTATGCTAGCCATAGCTGTCAAGTGATGAGATACAAATGTCAACAAAACAATGACCTAGCCAGAGTACATCAGGGACACCTGTACAATGTCTGAACTATTTCTGTGCGACATTCACAGACTGATAGGAGATGAATGACAGTACACCATGTGATATGACAATTGTGTCCACACTTGCTTACTGTCACAATGTCTAACACATAATCCAGTAGCATTTGTACAGGAGCCAACCATTATAGGAGGTAGTGAGAAGGCCAGAGTAAAGTCACGGCGGCACAGCTGAGAGGCATGTCTGTAGCTGCTGGACAACAGACTATCACCAACATGTCATTCCCAGAGATGTATTACAGGCTTAATGTAGTAATCCCTATTCCCCATAACTGCATCCTCCCATCTGCATCCCATTATATATGGACTTGTATTACATACCTGGTAGAGTCATGTAATATTTTGGTGCAGAAATCCTCAAGAAATATGCTTCTGAAATTGGAGTCTGTCTTGGCAAAGCAAGTTACAGACCTGTTTTCCATAGGCAGCTGCTTGCCATTTGTAGGTAATGCTCAATAACAGGTGATTGACTGCACACTAATCCATGGTTCAGACATGTTAAATGCATTCAGAACAGCTGGGTAGCACTTTCATTAGCCAATGACAAGGCACAACAGTGCAATATTTAAAGCCTTCATGTAGGCCTTGGCCCCTTTCCCAGCCTGTGAGATGGACATTAGTGAGGTGTGGAGACAACAGCATCACGAAGGATAGGTACAAATACTGTCCACTGTTGAGATTTATGAGGTATGTCCACAGTTAGGCATGCTATGTTTGGACATTGTCAAATGACTTTGAAATTATCTGGCAGTTCAGTGTTAAACATTGTGGGTTGAGGTCAGTAAGAAGTAAGAGACATGCAAGTGTCAGACATCATATCCATCAGAATATGCATACTGCTGAAGTAGCTGCTGGTCTATCAGCTCTGAATGTTTGTAGGAGCAGACTGTGACATATGTACCTGTCGCTTGACCTTTGCCCCCAACCCTTTATGTATGGTTGTTGTGTGGATCCCTTGCTGTAGGGGGTTGTGAGGTATGGTAGGTCTGTGACAGGTAGCTTAATATGCAGCTGCATATATTGCAGTCTGCAGCAGCTGCTTTTTTGCCTAGAACTCATAGTGGGAGAGTGAACACTTTGCAGGACAGCAAGCTGTATGTGTCTCTGAGGGACCAGTATCAGCTCTGTCATTACAGTACAGCCAGGGTGAGAGTACCCATAACAGTCCAGTTGAGGCATGTGGTTAAGGTACATCTGTTATGTAGCAGTACCAATCAGAGAGCAGTAGGTGAGATATAGGTAGGCTATATGAATATGTGCTGTGTGTCCCTGCCTACAGGCCTTTGACTTGCTAACATGAGTAATGGTTAATTCTGTAGCAGCAACCAGTTTTGATGAAAACTGCATGACTCCATCATTATTTGCTGTATTCACAAGAATGTAACTGAAGTGCAACGCACTGTATTTGAACCTAAGACTGTGGGTGGCAGAACGTGCTACATGCAAGACATGTAACAGACTGAGCTACTGAGTTATTGCTGCAGCAGGTGTATTTGCAAGCTATATGGGAATACATATAGTCTGTAATACCGGAATTGCATTAGCATGTTTTTTCTGAAGGGTATGAGATGTGACACTGAAATGTCTGTCATGATCTTCTAACCTCAATCTTTAATGACTTGTCAGTAGTTTAGCATGTGCATACGTTTTTGTGAAATCCATGCCAAACCTGAGGGCACAACTGTGGACATTCTGCAACAGTTTGTACAGTTGACAGTTATACTTGCTATCCCAGGCCTCATGTACATCCATTATTATTTATTTGTCTGTGTACTGGTGCAGTATCTGCATCACAGTCCCATGTACACCGTCAAATTCCCCATTATATGTACTTGCAGTGTGTTAGTGGCAATCAGGATATGTTGATGGAAACAGGTGTTTTAATTCAGAGTGGCCTAGTGGGCTAATGCACTATGCTGTAGTTGACAGGGGCCTAGGTTTGAGACGTGGAAAGGTTATTATTTTGCAGATATAGCTAACACTGTCAGAAACTCATAAGATGATAAAAGCACTTTTAAACAGCTTTAAGCAGGTTTGTGTGGTGTGCCACTTAGCTCTACTTAAACCTGTGCTAATTATAAAAAAAAAGAAAAGAAAAAAGGTGTGGTAGGAAAGTGATGTAATGGGGCCAAGCAGAAGGGAAACATACTGAAAGGCAGGTAGGGATGTGTAGGATGGGTGTAGGAAAGGACCATAGCTCTCCATTTCTTGTACAGCAACTGCTGTGCAGGTTGTACAGAATTTGGAATTTGGAGCCTCACACCCCAAAGAGAGAGGTGAGGGCAACATAACTGTTTTGATTAATTCATGTAGTAATTAAATGTGTCCAGTGTTCGCTGGTGCAAAATGGAGAACTATGTTTGGGTGATATTTTTTTTTTGTGGGACAGGTGCTCTCTCTCTCTTTTTTTTTTTTTTTTAAAGAAGAGAGTGGAATGTTGGGGAAGGGATATAGGTACACATGGGGAGGTAAGTTGGCTAGGAGAGGTTGCATTTGTAGACAGACAGACAAGATAGCATAAAGGGGTGGTATGTGACACATGAGGGGGTAAACATCTTGGATGGGGATAGTGTTGTTGAAGCAAAGATCCATGTGTCCCCAGATGGTAGAAGTGTGACTGAGCTCCCCACCCATTAGCAATCAACACTGCTTGTTCACTGCCCTGAAGGTGATTGTGCTGGAGGCTGGGCACCAGGTCCACGTGCTCCTCTAGGTTGACCAGTCGGCCCTCAGTCTGGCACAGGTTATTCTCATAACCATGATACACTATTCTGTACACCATCAGTGGTAGCTGATCTTGGGTGACAATTCCCCTCCACCCTTGCTCCCAGGGGGGACACATTATTTGAGGTGGCTTCATCTGTAGGTGGTGCAGGGCCAGCAGAGGGGGGCACCACAGGCTTGGGTCTCAGATGTGCTGAGGCCTGGTGCCACAGCCGGCTGAGATGGTCACCAGGAAATGGCCTATCCAATCGAGCTGTGGTGTTGAGGTATTTCAATGTGTATACGTTAGTAATGAACATAACATTTAATTAGTTATAACATCATGCCAGAGCATTGCAAATAACCCAGTAACATAACATTGCATAGTATATGTGACACAACAATAAGTGAGATAACAGTCAGTATAGTAACAGCATGCCAGCAACAGTTACTGAATAAAGCCAACAACATAGTTAATTCAGCATGTTATGCTAGTATGTAACCATTGTATTACATAACAATAATAGAACACAAGGCCCAACATAACATTTAGAGAACAAGATTTGTTAGTAGTAAACAATAACTAATGTATAACAATAATAAATTATGATGAAGATAAGGGGTGGGGGGAGAGAAATATAGTCCATTAGTACCAGTATAGGCTATATAGTATGCAACAGTACTGTTAATTACTCTACAAGTCTGCCCTTCCTTTATGTATAACAGTGCCCTATAGCTGCTGTAGCATGCATATACATCTCAAGCTATCCACAGGGGACAGTATGGGTCAAGCTGTAACACCTATAGGTATGCAACTACAGAGGACTATTACATGTCAGATGGACCAATATGACCACCAAGGTGTACTGTAGATTCATGTAGTGTCGCTGTGCTATTGAGATATTCATGTTGATGATAGAGCTGTGACAGTGGGATTATGTGACAGTGATTACAGATTGTGACAGTGTGACACTTGAGAGACATGTATCATGTACAGTACAGAGAGTAAACCACTATTAGGCTTGGGTTACACTTTCAGCAAATGTATACATACACAGAAGGCACACAGCCATACCAAGATTACACATTTTATTTACTGTAATATGTTTTATTAGTATTGTACTTGTTGCCTATATTTTCTGACATCTTATCATATTCCTGATCAGTGCTAACAGTCTATTTCTGAACACACAAATTATTAACCCATAATAAGCGCTACTGCACCCATTTACCTGTAATTCATCTGAGGAGAAAATCCATTAACAATACATAACTGATTCAGCAATATTTATTAGTACTTGTCACTGGATTTGAACCCTGGTCTGTGTGTGACAAAATGTACATCAGACACAGCATTTAACAAACAGAGCTACTGAGCCACTGCTGTCTATTAACTGCCTGATATTTGCCTAGAGCTCACCTGGAAACAAGATATGACCTTGTAATAGTAGTAGTACAGTTTTATACAAGGCTGCAGTTTCAGTTGAACACACATGCATGTGATTCATGCATGACAGAGATACTAGGTAAGCTGTACATTACTACATAGAATGCAGGTGTACACAATAAACTCTTAGTGGGTGGGAATATCTGTGATGTGTACAAACCATATCGGAGTATTGTGTTGGCTACCTGACCCATATACAGTTGCAGACAGTATATTTGCAGTTTACAGTTATTACAGTTTCATACTTGCCTGCAGCACTGTACCTCAGAGCAGGAATGCATATAGCTGAAATGCAATGGTTAACACAAGACAATCCTGATGATACACAATATACCTCGGGTGTTCCTGGTATTGCTTCAGATGTTAGTGCAGAAAATTTCATAATGCATATATCTTGTAGTACAGCTCTAAATCTACAGTTTAGCATAACAGTCTTTTTTAGCTAACCTTGAGTCAGTTAGTGGTATTCTTTGTGCTGTTATTTCAGAGCAGATGTCATACTTGATTTCATGAACAACAGCCCTACTTACACACATATTGCTCAACACAGCTTTATTAGGGGCACCTTCATGCAGTTATTGTCATATTTTTGAGTCTTTATTAAAAACATTTGGGATAATGCTTCTGTTGCAATACAGCTCTAATTCCAGAATTATTGCAGTAAATCTTTGTTTCATTAAAATTATCAGGTTTAATGCTTTAATCTTTATTGCACTATACTTTGCAGCAGACAGTTATTGCAGTACAACTCTACAGCCACATTCATTGCATTGCACAAATCTGTACAGTATGTACCAACTGACAGTGACTGAATTACTCTATCTTGTGTATTTGACTATAGATTGCAAATTAATCTGTACTCACCACATTCATGCGCAACCTGGCCAGGCCTCCTGCATGGGCCTGTAGTTTGTGAGCTATCTCCTCTGCAGCTGTAGGGAGAGAAGCACACCATTATGCGTACCTGTCTGTCACACATTCAGTTTAGGCATTGGTAAAACAATGCTAACAGTACATACAAATATGTGGGACATTCCTGTCCTGAACATCCTAGACCCAGGTGTCCAGAACTCCCCTCTTCCATCACTTCAGATCATCGAAATGGTGATGGACCTGCAAACCTCTGTGGGGGATATCTGTTGCACTGGTGAGATCCCATGCCAGCTGGTCCCAGGCTTCTGACTTATACTCCAATCCCTGCTACTAGCCCTACAGCAGCTGGACGTCAAGGTATTTCACTAAGAGTTCAACCATGACCCTGGACTCCAGAATGTCCTCCTGCTGTGCCCAGAAGTGTGCACCCACTCCAACACCTGCCATAGTTCCAACATGGTTCAAACTCCAACAGGTTATGCTATATTCCTGCCTGTTGCACTTAAATAAGCCTGTTTTCCAGATGTTGCACATCTTTGGGCAATTTCTAAAAATGTGGCATGTTGCTTGGAACCACACAAGCCAGCTTAGCTGAGCTGAGCAGTGCTTAGGCCAGGATATGCTAAGCAGTGCTTTGCACCACTTACCAATGTGCAAACCAGCTAAGTGGTGCTAAAATATTCCTTATTTAAGCAGTGCTTGGCATGGCTTAGCTGTGCTTAGCAGAACTTAGCTGTGTGCAGCAATGGAGGATTTAATAATAATTGGCATAATTTGTATTTGCAAAATAAATGCTTAATAATCTCTCTGTGTATTCAACCCCTGCACCTACTGCACATAAGGTTGTCACTCTATGCATTTGGCTACATGGATGTGTATAATTCTGCTATACTTTTACAGATACCTCTCTACTACATTTATGCACCGCTGAGCACCACAGCTTGCCATGCATACTCACTCAGCTATTCTTAAAATTGACCTTTGTGTTTATAGTTGAATATATCCTGTTTCTAGAACAAATGGTAGACAAGAATTATTATGGCAATTAAAATCCAATGCATATGTTCATCCAGGGATCAATGATCTGTGTTCTATTAAATGTCTGCTTAGGTTGAAAGTGCTGGAATGCTAATTGTGTGTTATTTTATATGAATTTGTAACATACGTGAAGATGCATTCATATTGGTTTAGCTGGGTAGTGTTGTGCTTAACTTTTTTAATGTAAAGTTCGCTTTAATTTTTAATTGATTTGTGTAATTCAATTAGTATTAATTATCTTTAACAATTATTGGATGGTATATATGGTGTTAGTGTTGTTTGTTTTTTTGTCTGAAGAAGTGCACAGAAGTTAGTGCATGAAAGCGCTTACAATAAACCTTCAACAACACTCGTGGATTTCTCTTGGTCTGCTAGGTCTACCATTTGTTCTTGTTTTTATAGTTTGTGGTGTTTCTATTTTTCATATCCTGTTTCTAGTTTTAGATGTCTGGCATGTGTCAATTGTTGTGAGCTGTGCCATGCCATGCAAACATAAAAAAGAAAAAAAATTAATACATATGCATACATTGATATACTGCAATTTCACAGTACAGAGGGTGTGTTACTCATCTCTGGACATAATAATACACACCTTACACTGATTCAATAATTTCCCTCAGTAACGCACCTTCATTAATATGCATGGTGCACTACCAAAGAGGTACTACATACAAGGCCACTGTACCTTCAATTTAGGCTTTAGACTATGCCTGCATGGATTTTATTAAATCTGAGGGAGTTTGTTTTTCTTAAGAAAAGCAATTCAATTCTTCAACAATTAATTTTGTATTAGTAGGTAATGGATAAGCTTGCTTAGCATCATGATTCGTTTTTGTTTTTTTTTTTTTTTTGAAGCTTCTTAGATTTACAATCACAAATATTTTTGCAACTGGAATCAAACTTGGAAAATATGTTATTGTATTTAGTCTTACAATAATATAAAAAACAAATCTTTGGTGATTTTGCCATTAATGTATTCATTTTCTTTATCATCTTACTTATTGCTTCTATGTTATGTCTGATAAAAAGTGTTATAATTTGTATTGATTTGAATACATCTTTACGTTCTTGACACAGTTTAGAAGAAAATTTGATTCTGTTAGGTAATTTCCATATTAGAAGCCCATATGCACTCTTTTACTGGAAATGCATTGTCTAAAAAAATTGTCTAATGGTAGTGACCTGTTTTCAAAAGCTTGATTCAAACACTGACAATTATTGTGTTAATGTCATAACATTTTCCGCAGGTTGCACATGGGATGTGATGACATGCTTTCTAAAATAGATTTTAAATTCCTGCTCATTCTAAAAACAAACTTAGATGCTTTTCCCATTGAAGATATAAAACTGTCCATCAGAAATTTTGACCAGTTCTTCTTGACTATCGTGTAGATACCACCTATGTCAAAGTGATCATAGTGATATATGAATTCAATGTATTATCCTGATTGTTCTTAACTTTGCATAAAACAAATTCAGTACCGCATAGAATAGGTTGGCTCATCTCTTTTCTGCCATCACAAATTACCGCTGCTGTTTTTTTTTTTTACTAACTCTGTTGGATATCCTCTGTTATGGAACATATTTGTCTACTTTTTCAAGTGAAGAAAAAACACCTGGTCCACAGAAATGATAAGTGACAATCTAATTATTTATCATTTTACCAACCCATGTTTTTGACATGCAGGTTGGTAACTGGACAGAGTGCAAGTACACAATGGAGAAAGTATAGATGACTGATAAAACTGCT
This sequence comes from Protopterus annectens, assembly GCF_019279795.1. Classification (NCBI taxonomy): domain Eukaryota; kingdom Metazoa; phylum Chordata; order Ceratodontiformes; family Protopteridae; genus Protopterus; species Protopterus annectens. The sequence goes on along the minus strand of NC_056740.1, from coordinate 86,792,376 downwards.
CAGAAATATCTTTACAGGTTTTCATGTTTAAGTAATGTATTTTCTGGGAAGATGATAAAAGCATACACTTAAGAAATCTAGTGGTTTTGTTTAACTCCATAAAATATTTGTAAGTCTGACATTCAAAGCCTCATAACAAGGTGATAGAATGGTTTATGCAAGTAGTCAGAGAATCTAGTTTTATTTTATATACTAGTGTGAGGTTGGTAAAATGACAAATAGTTAGAATGACATGGGTCATTTCTGCAGACTAGTTGTTTTTAACTGAGTTGGAAACATTGAAAAATATGTTTTATAATAGAGGATATCCAACAGATTTAGTAAATAAAAAGCAGTAGCAATTTGTGATGGCTGGAAAGAGATGAACCAGCCTATTCTGTGTGATGGTGAATTTATTTTCTGCAAGGTTAACAACAGTAAGGATAATACATTGAACCCATTTATTGTTAACTTCACATCTGATGTAGGTAACATTTGCATGATAATGAAGGACAAATATTCAACATTTCTGATATACAGTTTTATAACTTCACTGAGTGAAACTCTTAGGCTTGTTTTCAGAATGGACAAAAATTTAAAATCTACTTTATAAAATATCATCACACCCCAGGCATAACATAGGCAAATATCTAAATGTGGTAACTGCCACCAGTGCAGGTCTGCATTGGATGTTACCAGTACCACAGGGGTTAGTTGTGATGGAGTATTGTTCTTCCCTGACAGGTGTAATTGCAATAGTAAATCAATAATGTACCTTTCCCAATGCATGTCATGCAAATGGCTTTATGCAGGCAGGACTGAACATCCATTCAGATCAAAAATTTACAAGCACTGTGTGGAAATTAAGAAGCACAATAGCAACAACTCCCTTTTCAGATATTCCTATATTTGTAAAAGAATTTTTAAAATTGTCTTATTCATTGTAGTTAAAGTTCATAATTATGAATGATCTGGACCTTGGAAGGAGAAACTAAAAAAGGAAGTACTGTAAACTTAAATTAAATGCAAAATAAACAATTTACAGTTACATGGCTGGTCTTGCATTAAGATCTAGGTACTGGTAACAAGTTGTTTTGTGTGTTATTTTGATTATGCTTTATCTAATAGTGTATGTTCATCACTAATCAATCTATATTTTATGTGATATTTTTTCATGAAACGTTTTGATTGGATTTTTTAAATCACATGACACTGTGGGGGTGTTTAAAATTTCCTCTTAGACTGTATTAATTGTTTTGAAATTCTGTGCATGATTTACATCAGACACAAGTGAAAAACTTTGTTCTTATTAACCATTTCTTTTGGAAGAATTGGGGCATTGATTTGGATTTAAAAATCATATCAATGTTAAATAATTTTCTTGTGATGTTCATGTCTCAATATCTCAGATGTTACTGTAATGAAGTTGATGCATTCCAACTTAAGGAATAGGTCTTTCCCCCCTTCACTGCATCTTAGTGATCTAGGAGGTAATGTATATACAGTGAGAATGGAGTATGGAGCAGTATCCTACACTAGAGGTGGGCTGTACCCACCCCTGCATAACAATAATTTAATACTGTTTTATGATTGTTTTTATTTCAGATGTAATGTGCCATTGTTTTCTGTTTCTGCTATGTTTGTTAAATCTGTAGCATCTTCACTAAGACACACATGATATTTTTTATAGATCTGATGTATTCATCTGTATACTGATTGTTAGTCATGATAGTTGGCAGATTTCAACAAATCTATTTCAAAGATAGTCCATGAGAAGTAATGCATGTCACTACCTTATTCTGAACTGAAGCAGAATAGAATGTAAGTATTTTACTTTACTGCCATGTGCATGTTGAGTGCAGGATCTGATAAGCAGGACATTCTAGATGCAATTGAAAGGTTGCATTAATCATGGCACAGATCAAAACCTCTTTAGGTTTAAAAAACATAGAAAGACGTTTGCAGGTTAAGAGTTTAAAACCATGACGCTGGCCATCCATAGCAGAGGTAGATACACAAACAAAAAATAGGAAGTGTGACAGAACACAACATTCTCTGATGCACACTGCAAAAATGCATAAAACCTGCTGCACTAAAGATACATAACAGAAAAAGAGAGAAAAAAAAACAATGATTCTTATGATTGCAATACTCAATCCCCTACTCAGCTAGAGCATCTTCTATGTGGAAGCATACGTGAATGGGCGTGCCTTCATTGAAGGTTGTGCATCAGGGCTGGTAACTCAGCATGTAAAAATCCACTACCAAACATTAGCGGACCGGAGTTCCACTGTGGAGACCCCTAACCGGGATAAGCCGAAAGACACAACAACAACTCAGTCCCCTACAACTTCTCTTCTGCACTTCACAAAGCTAAATTCCCAAACACACCCATTTTACTACATGTATATATATATATATATATATATATATATATATATATATATATATATATGTATATATATATATACACACACACACACACACACACACACACACACACACACATATATATATATATATATATATATATATATATATATATACATACACACACACACACACACACACACACACACACACACACACACACACACACACACACACACAGACACAGACACACACACACGTATAGATAGCTACATAGTTGAACTCACCCAACCACATACATAAACACTCTCAAAGAGTCAAAAGTTCTAAATTACAAAAAAAGTATTAATATGATTTGCAATGCAATGACAAAAATATATTTTAAAGGGTTTAAATAAATTATTCAAAATTCATTCTATAGACTTCATCTTGTGTTTAAATACACTAAATAAAATACAATTTCTACTGTGTGCAGTCATTCATACAATGTATAAGGCACATCCCATTACTCTAAATTAAACTTAATAGGGACAAGCTGTGGTTGACAATTGGGAAATTTGACAATATTGTGATATGTTTTGCTTATTCAGTCATCCAGAAAGGGAGACATATGCCCACTTTCAAAGCCTCCTACCACACTTAATGTGAAGTGAAACTAGCACAGCAAATTATAAAACAAGAAAAAAATCCTTTTATTTGATCATAGAAAAAGAATGCTTCTAATCTTATAATTTTATGAACCATATTTCATGTCCATGCTGTATCAGCATAGTCTTAAATGGTTCATGTTGACTCATCTACAACTTTTTTCATAGTCCCACAACAGAGAGCAAAAGGCAAAATCGTTTCTGTTGAAAACAGCTATTAACAGACTTTTTTCAAAGCTGAATGGGCTTCCCTAAATAAGTTGTCAACCAGCTGCCAGGTTCTTATATTAATTAAATAAAGTATAAATAAGTTACATAAAGGGACCCTCATCTGCTCATTTATGAGATGCTACAGAAGTAAACAAAATTAGGTATTGTACAATAATTTAAAAAAATCGTGCAAATTTTGGTCAAGATAAACTTATTTACAACACTTTGCATTTCTTTGATTGTTACTCCATTGCCTTTAAAGCCTATAGCTCCAGTTAAGTCATGTGCATTTGTAATTCAAAGTGTGTTGTGGTTTTCTAGCAGTAAAAGGTAAATAAATAAAATAGAACAGGTGCACAACTAGATAAAATCTTCACTTTCTTGTCCACTGTGTTGTGATGTGTATGTGTGTGCATGCATGTGTGTGCATGCGCGCGTGTGTGTGTGTGTGTGTGTATGTGTGTGTGAATATATATATATAAACAGATAGATAGCTACATACCTACATATATCGATGCAGATATATAGATACATCCATAGTTAAAGCTATAGATGTATATTTTTAATTACAACCAGTATATATAAGAAGTAAAAAGGTCCAGTATAGTCTTAAGATGATATATTGATCAGCAATACCACCCAGAGAGCTATTCCTTCTCAGGGATCGAACCAGAGGGTGATAGAAATAAATTCAGTAATTCCCTCCTACTTCTGCTAGTTCAAGGTTTATTTATAGTATACGGTTAAGACAATGAAACTTTAGGACTGACATAACCAGACATCGTTAATGAGTTGAATTATTTTGTTAATCCGAGTAACAGTTAAGCAAATACACCCTATACTAAACTGAAGCAATTCACCAAGTGTGATACTGATTAATGACAAAAACAGGACATGTCAGATTAAGTGGATTTTGTGATGTATTACTCAATTTGTGTTCTTTCAGCTCAATATTTAGACAGTAGTTTTCAGCAGAAAATTATGGCAAGCCTGTCTGGGTCTGCAGAACTGCTACATCACGTCAGTGTAGGCACATCCATTTACTTTTGCTGAAGTAAGCAAAGCATTTTGCATTTGTCTCCCTGCATTGTAAACTGTGTCACACCATCTTTACCATGAGCCATTTATCAGACTGAACCAAGCTTGGCTTATCAGTTAGGTAAGTGCAAACTGTTGTAGATGTTCAGTGTTAAAAACAGTTTGCAACTCTACTTGCATATACATTACTACATGCATAATGGAAATTCCTTTGTAGCAGTTACTGAACCTTCTATTTACTGTACCCCCTTATAAACTTTAAAATCAAGTTTGCATTCTGTGAAAGTAAAAGAAATAGATAGTATCAATGTAAGTTTAACTTAATTAGATTAAATGCAGATATCAGGTATTATATACAGCAGTAGGGAATTTTTGCATTTTAGCAAATTATACTTTTGTAAATGTACATAATCCATGCGATGTGTGCCAAATAAAAGCTACTAAAAGAGATTTTGATTGTCAGTTATAAGATGAGTATCTGGTCTGACATGTACAAAATGTAACATTTTACTGTTTAGGACAACTGTAAAAATATTTTCACATACTGTTGAAAACAAATTCATGGTTTTCAAAATTCATGAAAAAAATGCTTAGAGGTCAAAATAAATTTCTCTGTCTTAATCTGATAAAGAGTCCATCTTTGGATTCCTGTACTTGGCTATACATGAAAATGTCCTGTATTGCAGTTTATTGTGATATAAAGCTTAAAAACTGAGGTAGCAGTTTTAATGTGTAGCACAAAGCAAAGTTTCACTCGCCATATGAAAGCAGTTATTTTACTGTCAGGAATATGCACTTGCAACTTTAAAAACATAAAAAGTCTGTTATTTGTACTTTTAAATGATAAACTACATCAAATCTGAATCGTTATGACAATTTTCTCTCACACTGAGGTTCATCCTTAGGACTTACAGACTGCTGTTCTTAGCAGATCTGTCCAGTGCTCTACAAAATGGCTATGTCCAGCAAGGCTTAGTGGTATAAAGAATGCTGAAACTGTACTCAGCTTTCAAGTTTTTATATGACTTAAAGCACTTTTGGATTTCTACTCTTCAGATACTAAATAAAAAAGTGAGGCTCAGGCCGTTGAGAGCCTCTAAGACAAGAGGAAACACTGCCGTCCATAATCCAAGACAGTACTAGGAACATATATCATAAATGTGTTTCGAGTAATACAGGATTAGGAGAGCACAAGCACTGACACAAATTTGATGATAATGGACATCATATTTTACACACTGCGGTAACATAAAGTAACACGACTCCTTCTGAATATTTAAATTTTAATGTTCATCATCAGATTACGGTTGCTTCTTCATGTTTATCTCATGCATTTAAATATGTCATAATCACACCTTATATAAATAATGCTACAGAATAGCTCATGCCCTTATTCGGGATTATAAGAGTGGCTTATTCTTGGAGGACTTGCAGTCCAGGCCAAGTTCCCAAATAAACTGCCTACCTATCTTTTAAAATTATTAAGTGAGCATAACACTCTTACCCTTAATGGTACCTTATTCCTGAGTTTGTCTACTCTGATGCAAAAGTAATTATTTTTCTTGCTACCATGGAAGATGTCAAAATTTATTGACAAATAAATAATTATACATAACTGTGCATGTTAAAACTTGCTCCCAATGTGTTTTGTGCCTCATTTTTCATACACTTGCAGGTCTAGATCAAATCTCCTCTAAACTTTGGATAATGTACTGAATGCTGTTTTAAGATGGAGAGGTTGTTTTCAGTATTGCACCATAACCTAATAGAAATAATTTGCCTAGTAAAAAATTGAGAATCCCCTCCAGTTGGCTGATATCTTTTGTAATATAAACACAAAAACTGCTGTCATGTTCAGTCTGTAATCAGAATATATAATTTCTACAGAGGTATGAGCAGCAGTCCTTTATAATTAAATGGTATCATGCATAACATTTGTTATAATGCAAAAACATCTCATAACTGCCAAGTTTACATTTGCAGTAAAATTCAGAATAACATCTCCAATCACATCTAGATTGTTAGTGTGAGCATACCCAAAGTATATCTTGATTGATACTATTTGTGTACAATGCGCTTTCCTAAGTCTATGACTTTGTACTTTTGCTATTAAATCTCTTCTTATTTTCAACACATTTAAACAGACAATTCAAGTAATTGTGAGTCTTTACTTAATCATTGACTGTTGTTATCATAACTCTTTCCTTGATATCATCTGCATTTTGTACCCATATGCTGTTCATACTTGACGAACCCAGGATGCACCCTTGGAATACACCCTTGTTTGCTTCAGCTGAGTTAGAAACCTTTTTTTTATGAAAACATGAATTCCTATCATGGAGCCACTAATTTATTTACTTGATGATGTACATATTTATACTCCATGGCTTCAAAGATAACATAATAATAAAATATGGTACAGTATCAAAAATATTCTGCCAGCTGCTGCACCAGTGTCTAAAGCTCTATGTCATGAATGTGAAAATGAATATAAGTTGACATTCAAGACCTGCCCTGACAAAAATAAATAAATATATATATATATATATATATATATATATATATATATATATATATATTAATATCTTTTATGATGAAATACTTTTAAAAGAAACCCATTTAAAATATGTTCCCAATATAATAAACTAATGGGTCTATAATTATAAACATTACCAGTGTTCCCTGGTTTCAATATAGGTAAGATGTTGGTCTCCTATCACTTTTTGGGTTCCTAACCATATTGTAAGTATAACTGAAAGAGGTGTCTTAAGGAAGAGAAATGCTATATATGACTTTATTTATAAAGGCAACTGAAAGAGGAACCACAGTTGCCTGAGGAAAACAAATTACATATATCCATAATCTTTCCAAGAATGTATGAAATACAGGAAAGAAACACAGCAAATTAAAAAATGACATTTAACATGTAATAGTTACTACTTGAAGTACAGATTGTGCATTATTTCCAATTTATCCTTCAATAAGACGGGGGGGGGGAATAACTACAGCATTTGTGGGTGAGTAGTGTGCAACCCACACTCTTAGTATTGATTATAGCTTAAATATTTTATAATAACAACTGACTCTGTTTTACATCTCCCACCCACCCACACTCTAAATATTAATTACAGCTTAAATATTTTATAGCTAACAAGTGACTGTGTTTCAAGGCATATATTAGTACCTCAATCTGTCAAGTGCTTTGAAAATGTTGTTTTGGATGGTGCAGTGGTGCCAGGGTTTGCATTGTCACCTCACAGTAAGACGTTCTCTGGTTCAATTCTCAGCTGAGGTTCCTTCTGTGCAGAGTCAGCATGTCCTCCCTGCATTCGTGTGGGTTTCCTCCGGGTACTCAGGTTTCCTCCTACATTATAAAGACATGCTTCTGGAACATTTTTTTTTTCTGGGCATCTGCTGAAAATTGGCTTGTTCCAAGTTAGACTTACCCAGTAAATAAATGATAAATAAATAAATATTGCAAACATATCCTGTACATTGTTGCATTTACTCATGTACTGCATTTTTGTGACTGATATTTTTATCAATTCATTTATGTAATTTCAAATAAAATCATCATTTTCTAACATACTAGAGGGAACACCCAATGCAGTTTGCTTGCAGTGTTTTTTTACACATATTTGTTTGGTTTTGCATCTTAAAATATTTTGGGTAGAGTTAATACAGTTAAAGAGCATAGTTAATAGACACCTGACAGTACTTATTTTTGTGGGACTGAAAAGGGACACCATCTTTTAGTTGTGCATCATGGTACACAGATATAGTCTGTACTTGTGCATTAAAATTATGACACACTTAAGCGTGCATTTCAAAGCTCAAACCATTCACAAATTATGCCATGTGATACTGCTGTTACTGTCACACTGCAAGGTGAAACAGATAGGTCACTGATCATGTTTCTGTTTTTTTTTTTTTTTTTTGCCGAGCAATTCATTGCCTCTGTAATGTATGCTATTACACTGTGCAGGTATGTAGACTTGTAGACTTTTCCTGTTATTTAGCATATGTTCTCCCATAGAACACATAATTACACAGAATAAAGTACTATTAAAGTGATTTTTTACAAAAATTCATTATAAGCGAGTAATTGCTCATTTAACAATGGTAGACATTAGAAGTCCAACGTTAAAACTTTTTTGTAATCAAATTTTATTTAGAATAAAGTATAGATATCTCAAGCAACAGCTAAAAAACATCTTTATTAGATAGTTGCACAGTAGATTGAATCAAAATATTGCAGATACGTATACATAACTTTTAAAATTGACCATGTTAACCAATAATAACTGAATATAAAATTACTGAGTTAATTCATCCATTGCAAAAAAGACCTGTTCTTTTATTCTTAATCAAACTATAATCTCCATCAGTATGTAATGTAGCAGATATGCTATTGCAGTAATGCTATTAGAGTAAAATCTTATGTCAATGTTTATATCCTCATCAAATCATAGATTATTGAAAACTATCTGCATGCAATGGCAAATGTGGAACATTGCAGTGGCGTTCCTAGTATTCAAAAAATTAGACTATTTATAAGAGGGCTAGGGCTAGTTTTGTGCAGTACCTGGGTGGCTGCATCTTTCATACATGGCTGACTATGATGCTGACATACCCAGGGTATGTGGAGGTAGCCTGCATCTTTTTAGCACCTCCAGCAAATTCTACCCCCCTCCCCCCAGTCTTTCCATCTCTATCCTTGCAAAAGTGGGTATGCAAGAAGTGTAAGGAAAACGAGGTTTGGGGGGAAAAAACAAGATCCAAAGACACTTTAAGCAGTTTGTTAGGAGAAGAGTAGGTAATAGGGTCTCTAAAGGTTGTGGGGAGGGTGCTGGGGTTGAATGGGAAGTAGAAATAGTTTGGGTGGAGTACTGGACAAGGAAGACTTAACCTTAAGGTCTATATCAGAGTAGTTGATTTGGGAGATCAGATTTAGGTGTGAACTTACTGTTGTAATTGCTACAACCAAGATGAGCATTAGGTATTTCTGGGATCAGGTAGACTTTGGGTTAACAGTGGTTTGTATGGTGGAAGTGGGACAGTCACTGGTTAATTATTATTATTTTTTATTGTCTCTCTCTTCTAAGAGTTTATTAGGATTTCCTTGGAGCTCCTTGTGACAGGCGTTTGTGGTGTTTCCTGTCAACTACATGGTATAGAGTTTGTTCAGGGAAGAAGTTTGCTTCTGGTTTGTTTAAAGGATAAGAGTGGATCATAATGTTAGAATGCTGATAAAGTCATATAGTTTGCATATTAATGCACGGATTTGATTATGTGTGGTGTAATAGTTCTTGTCTAATTTGCTTTCAGAAATGGCAGTTGTCACTGGTTGTGTTTTGCTTGGTTTGTGAAAATGTATTGGGTAACTGTGAGTGTCAGTGTCAGTAGAACAGCAATGGGGGTTGTCCCCTTTTAGCATGAGTTACTGTGTGAGCAAACAATGGTTTATCTGCTGCTCCATCTGGGAGATGCCAGCAATGGAGTCCCCTGTAGTGGAAGAGGCCAGTACGTTGAGAAGGAAAAGTCAAGCCAGATGCCAAAAAGCATTTTGGCGGCACAAGGGAAGTAAGTTCAGAAGACATTGGCCAGTGCCACGGTGGATGTTCCAGATGGTGGATCAGTTTTTGGTGCTACTTCAGGTAATGATATTCTGTTAGGAGATGGATGTAGTGCAGGTTTAACAGGGTGTGAGGGACTGGAACTAGTACAGAATAATGCTGACAAATCAGGCAGCATGGTGGAATTTGAGCTTTATACAGAGATGGAGCAGGTACAATGGGAGATAATAGATGGGGAGTGGGCTTAGGGACCTTCATAGGGAGTTTGGCATTAAGTCTGGATATGGCCAAGAAATTACAGGAAGAGGTTGGTTCAGATTTTGGACTGTGACCCAGGGATTGGTTAGCTATTCAGGTGTTAGTCAGTCTGGATGGGGGGGGGGGGATTTTTTACCCTGCATATTCCTGTTTCATTTAAAGAAAATAATTGGAAGTGTGAGTATAGTGATATATTTGAATTAATTGATGAAGAAGAAGTTCAGCCGATGTTGACATCTGAGGCAGTGAATAATAAGGATGTTTTGGTGGCTTTAGCAACATTGGGACGAAGGAGAATGGGGCTTCTTCAAGCTAGGGCATGGGAGAACTGGGTGCTAGGATTTGTGTATTTCATGGCAGCCTAGTTGGAAAAGGATAATGTGCTGGCCTTGCCACTGTTGGCTTATTTTCTCATGATTCACAAAGGTTACAAAGGGTACAAAGGCTATGGGTAGGAAACGCTTGGATGTGGTATGATCAGCATTTTCAGAAAAGGAAAGTGATGGCTCAGTCGTTGAGATGGGAAGTTAGGCACCCAGACATTTGGTTGGCCACCACTATAGATAAGTTCGGGGGCTTCACTCGAAAGGATAGATTAGGTGGGGAAGTGGCTTGTGTGTGCTGGGCATTCAGTGCAGGGCATTGCATGTGGGCAGCATGCAAATTCTTGTGCATTTGTTTGAATTGTGTGAAGGGGTTATCCAGTGGCTCAGTGTGGTTGTCAGGAAGGGAATTTGGTCAATGCAGGTTATTTCCTGACTGATGTGGGAGTGTTAGCTCCTTTGCCTCAGGGATTTCAAGGGTTTTGAGGTCAAGACAATTTTCAAGGATAGGGTGCCTTTTTGGGGTCATAGAGAAAGACCAGGTGTCCAATTCATCCATTGAAGTGCAGACATTGAGACACATGCTCAAGCAATTTCCAGCTTTAGAGGTTGTGGAGGAGTTGCTTAGGGAGTTTTCCACTGGGTTTTCTCTTAAGTCAGGTGTTAATGGGGCTAGACCAGTCTGTAAGAACTTTTGCTCAGTATGGGGGAAGGAGGACATTTTGAAAGATTTGGTGAAAAAGGAGCAACATGCAGGAAAGCTATTGGGATCATTTGATTATCCTCCCTTTGGCAGTTTTAAAGTGTCACTGCTGGGTTTGGTCCTTAAAAAGTCACCTGGTGAATTTTGGTTGATTCACCATTTGGCTTATCCTGAAGGGAATACGGTTAATGATTTTATTTCCAAAGAGAATGCAAAGGTTAGGTATGCTTCATTAGATGATGTGGTAGAAATCATTTGGAGATTTATAGATCCATGGTTGGTAATGGTAGACATTGATTATTACTGGTACAGAATGAGGAGTGGCCTCTGTTGGGCATGGTGGTCAACACCAAACTTTATTTTGACAAGGCCATGCCAAAGGGGTGTTCTGAGGCTTGTGCCACCTTTGAGAAATGTAGCACCTGCACTCCACTGTATTTGGCAGCATAGGGTGGACACTCAGAAGGCTGTGCAATATTTGGATGATTTTTTGTTGGTAGGTGAAGGGTTTGCAAGGAGAACTTGAGTTTATGCAGACAATCTTAGCAATGTGAAAAGAGCTGGCTATTCTGGTGGCTGTGCAGAAGTTGAATTTACTGCCAAGGCATTGTGTTTTTGGGATTGGCAGTGGATATGGGGTGAGGGTTGTTTTGCCTGCCTCTCAAGAAGACAAAGCATTTGAAGGAAAGGATTGCTTGGGTGAGGGGCAAAGACAGGGTATGGATTAGGAAGATTATAGAACTATTAGGGCTAATGAATTTTGCTTGCTGGGCAGTTCATTCTGGTTGTATACTTAGTAGGTCTGTGACGTTTTTGTTGAAAGGAAGAAGAAGCAAACACCATTGGATGATGACTAGTAAGCTTGTTCATGCTGATTTAGAATTGCTGTTATCCTTTTTGGATTAATTTAATGGCATTTTGTTTTTGCAGTCCAATTGGGTTGGTCAAGGGGAGTTGCAATTTTTTATTGACATGGCAGAAGGTATTGAAATGGAAGTGTATTTTAGTGGGGAATGATTTGCGGCTTAACAGTCAGAAGACTGGAAGGATGAAAGAAAGAAAGATGTGGCCTTTTTGTAATTGATGCCTATTTGACAGGTAGCAGTGGTGTGGCAAGAGTGGTTGTGTAGTGGAAGGGTCATTTTTCATTTGGACAACATTGCCATGGTGCGGGTATTATAGTCAAAAATGGGAACATCCAGATTGTTTTTGTTAGTAATATGAAAACTGGTTTTGCAGAGTTTGTTGATAAACTTTTCTTTTACAGATGTGAATTTGGCAGGTTCTAGGAATGGGATTGCTGAAGGATTGTCTTATATTCAGTTTTGCAGGCTTTGACAGTTATCCCCAGAGGCAAGGGGTGAACCAGTTGTGTTACCATATGAGGTGTGGCAAATTGGACTGAAGTAATGAGATTGTTGGTTCAGCAGTCTTTGGCAGTTTCTATGAAGAACATGTATGGTAAGGCTTTTTGTTTTGCAGCTGCCTGAGGAAGAGGGAGTTTGGTCAGAGAAATTGTTTTTAAATACGTAGCTTAGGTTTGAGTGGAAGGGAAGGCTGTTCAGTCAGTTAAGTTGGATCTCATTGCCATTAGCATATTTGTGCGGGTAGCGGGGTTACAGGACTTAATGAAATCTTAAACGATAGTTCTTATGTTGAAAGGGTGGGGTAGAGTTGTCACTGGTAGGGTGGATAGGCAATGGCCGATGACAACACAAGCTGTTATGGTTTTGTAGTGGGGTTTAGAAGCAGTGAATGGTGACTCGGCAGATTATAATTTATGGGTGATGTTGTCGCTATGGGTGGATCATGGAGCATTAGGGTGTCAGAGTTGTTGGGATCACTTGTTTGGCAGGATGTGACTGTATTTTTGGTGCTAGTAGAGATAAGGTTGCATAGATCTAACAAGGACCAGATGGGGAGGAGTGTACAGATGCTTTGGCAAAGGACAGAGATGAGTTGATGTGCCTGGTGGGGTGTTCAAGGAGGTTGCAGCTGTCTCATGCTGGGACTCCACAGGACTTGTTTTTTCAGTTGAAAGGGGTTAGGTGATAACAGGAAATCAGCTTGCGTGTGTGATGAGAAAAGCTTTTCAGTGTTTCTGTTTTCATGGAGAGAGGTTCTCTACTCACTCATTTCAGATTGGAAGGGCTTCTGATCTGATGAGAGAAGGACTTCAAATTCCTTTTTGTCTTATATTAGATAATTGGTTAATTTGGTTGTTGCTAATATTTTTTGTTTTTTAGGGAAAAGAGGTTATCATTCTGGGTTATTCCTATATTTATTGGGTGGCAAAACAGGCTACAGTTAGGCTGGATGGCAACGAGCTGGGTTTACATTGTTACTGGTGGAGAGTCCTATGGCAGGGTATCAGAGGCCTTGGATAGCATCAAAATGTGGAGAAGTTTGTGGACATACAGTCACAGATTGGGATTCCATGAGTTTTAGTGATTCATTTAGCAGGTAACAATTTGGGTGTAATTCCATAAATGGCAGTTGATATTTAGGATATTGGAGTATTTAGATACATTAAAGAGGACATTTCCGGGAATGAGTATTGTGTGGTCTGAAATGGCACCACATTTTTTTTTTGCAGGAAAGTGAGTAGTGTTATAGGTATTGAGCAGGCTCATTGGTTTGTTAATTTTAGCTTCTCAAAGCATTTGGTGAATATGGGTATTCATATGGCAGATCAAGAGGACTTTGATGATAGGGGCCCTGTTTGTTTTAGGGAGGACAGAGTGCACCTTAGTGAGTTAGGATTGGATTTATTTAATGTACACATGGCTTTTTTGGAAGGTTTGATGAAAGTGTTGCAGTAAGAGAAGGGGAAGAGACTGACAGGCTAGTGGCCAGAGAAGAGGGGCAGGCTTGTCCCCCTTCTGTCTTCCATCTGGTGTTGGGTGTTGGTTTTCAAGGAGGTTGGTTGGGGATGGAAGTGAGCGGTGGTACACTGCTTCTGATAATTTAGAGGAAGTGAGCAGCTGTGGTAACACTGCTCATTTTGGATTCAGGATGAGTGGGATACATTGCCCTGTTAAATTGTTACATGGATGTTCATGTCTTGATTAATAAATCTAAGAATGCTGTTCATTAAAGTTGTGATTAGGACAGTTTTAATAAAAGGTCATCATATGCCATTTTGGTGTGGTGTGATGCAAGTTATTTGAAAGGGATTGGGACAAATGTGGTTTGGGAACATTCCAATTTGTCCAGAGACACTTTAAGGAGTTAGTTTGTGATGGGAAGAGAAGGTAATAGGGTGTCAAATGTTTGGGGGAGAGGTTGTTGAGGTTGAATGGAAAGTAGAAAGAGTTTGGGTGGAGTAGTGGGCAAGAAAGGGTTAAGGTTGGATGGATGAGTTCTAGGGAGGATGGGAAGTAAGTGTAAGGATGTGTTAAGGTGCTGAGCTGAGAGATCAGTTTGGGGTGTGATCTTGCTTCCTGCTCTTCCTCATTTTTTTTTATGGCATCAAGGACTTTGGTTATTTCATGTGTGCATTAGTCAGTTAGCAGAGAAGAGGAGCAGGCTTGTCCCACTGCTGTCCTCCCTCTAGTGTTGGGTGTTGGATTGCAAGGAGGTTGGTTGGGAATGGAAGTGAACGGTGGTACGCTGCTTCTGAAAACTGAGAGTAAGTGAACAGCTGAGGTAATGCTAGTTATTTTGTGGCAAGATGAGTGGGATATGCTGCTCTGTTAAATTGTTATGCATGTTCGTGTCATGACTAATAAATATAAGAACACTGTTCAATAAGGTTGTGATTAAGAATGTTTTAATAGAAGGTTGTCATATGCCATTTTGTTGTGCTGTGAGTTATTTGAAGGGGATCAGGACAAATATATTTTAGGAACAAAATCATACACACTGCTGCAATCTTAATCAGTAAAGAGAGTTTATCTTATAACAAATACTTATTTTATTTCTATAGAAGCCAGTGAGTAGTTCAGGTTGTCTGTGTATACATGCTGAAAATTATAAGCGATTTTGATGCCAAAGTGCTAATGTGTTGTACTCCATTGCATGTTAGTTTGTGTAATGGACATCTTTTCCTGTAAGCCTTCTGTGTTCTGTAAGGGAACTATGGTTTTCTGCCAATTAACTGCACAACTTCATGGAGAACTTGTAAAATACCTCTGCTATGAGTGCCTGGAGGCCACTCAGCCATAGAGAACAGTAGTCTGCAAATCAGATACCTGTTAGGGTCTTGTTGTGCAAGAAAGGTATATGCCAGTCAGAAAACTGTTGTTGCTATATAGGCTTAATGCTTCAGCTGCTAAAACAAAAGGTAATAGAGACTGAGAATCCTTGCCTAGTTCCTCTATATTATTCAAAAGGACTAGAATAAATATTGTTGCTAATTATCCAAGCCATAGGTGTATTTTACAGTAGTTTACACCAGCATATAAACCCAACTGGAAAACAAAAGCTTTCAATGCCCTTCACAAGTGTAATTAGTCAAATGCTTTGTTAAAGTTAATAAATATGGAAGTCTTATGTTTGCCAGTGTCACTAAGTTTGTCACACATTATAAAACAGTCATAGTGCATCTAGAATACCTATTAGGCACAAAACCCTATTGTGTAATATAATGAGGTTTTGAATTACTTTCTTAAATCCATATCCAAGCATCTTGGCCATTGTTCTGCATTCCAACTTTGGGGTTGAGTGTGTCTTTCCCATGATTTGGAAATACAATAATACTTGCTATAAAATGCTTGGAATGGTAATTTCTCATTAGTGCAATTCTCATTGAATAACTTTAGAATGATCCTGCTAAAACACTTATCCACAGTTTTGTAGAGCTGAATTGTGATACTATTGGGCCTTGGAGCTTTTCTCAATTTCAAAGAGAGTATTGTCCAGTTCGATCTCATCCTAGGTAAGGGGTTTGATAAGTTTCTCATTTAGTCATGTACGGATGCTAGGCCATTTGATTTTTTGAGAGAAATCCTAAATTTTTCTTATCTGAGAGTTCTGGAGGGTTGTGATGTAAGTTAACATGAAATGCAATCTATAGGAAGCTATTTTATTAGGTGACCTAAATACTGACTGGCTAGCCTGTAATTCTAAAAAACCCACTAACCACATCAACCTGTATGGATTTTCTCAACTCATTCAAGAACCATCTAGAGTAGACAAAAAAATCCCATAAGGAATCTATACTAGACTGGACATTAGTAAATTACCCTGAACATAACTACCAAGTAGGTAGTCTACCTGATGGACTTAGTGACCATCTCACTACTTTCCTTCTACGAAAACGTACTAACTTACCAAAACCTACAGTCTTTAGACAAGTCAGAAATGATCGCAATGTTAACCCTCTAGAACTTAACACTATATTAAAAAAATGTAACTTTGAACCACTACTCAGCCTTTACCTAGACCAAGCAGTGGACTATTTTAAGAGTAGTCTTATTAACATCCTTGATTCAGTTGCCTCAGTAAGAAAAATTAGAGCTAAGCAACACTATGCTCCTTGGCTTACTAAATCCACTAGAGTCCTATTAAAAACCAGAGACAAGATATGGAAAACCTGGAAGAAAGATAACACTAGTCTATCCAAACAAAACTATCAGGAATCAAGTAAAAAAACAGACAAAGCTTGATAAACAGAACTACTTTCTAGATATACAAAATAAACACTCCAATAACCCCCAAAAGTTTTGGCATGCAATAAACTCCCTACTAAAACCTGGTAAAATCTCCACCTCAGCTCCCACCTCCACCTCTACAAAACAGATAGCGATATAACCTCCCAAGTTAATCACCACTTTATTGAATCCATTAAATCACTATCAACTCAACTTTCCAAAAATAGCTACTTATCCATACCAACAATTCCTAACAGCTCACCTCCCTTTACATTCTCTCCTGTCCCAACCTCAACAATAAAAAATACCTCTTAAAACTTAAACCCACTACTCTTGCAGCAGATGGTATACCTGATCATTTCCTAAAAATGGCTGCTGACTCTCTATCCTACCCAGTCTCAATCTTAATCAACCGCTCCATACAGGAATCCCACATCCCTCAACTATGGAAAATCTCTTACATTATTCCCCTTCATAAGGGTGGGAATTCCTATGATTTCTCTATCGCCCCATAGCCATTCTTGTCTCCTTTATTAAAGATACTTGAGAAATGCATGCACTCTCAGGGCATGCATTCCATAGACTCTAACAATCTCTTCTCCTCTACACATCATGGTTTCTGCCCTCACCACAGCACAACTTCAGCCCTTCTCTCTTTCACAAACCTGGTTAACCAACATAGAAATAACAACAGATTTGTATCTGCTATATTCCTGGACCTTTCCAAAGCATTTGACATGGTTTCCCACCCCATTCTAATAGATACCCTTACCTCTCTATCCTTTGCCCCTAACACTTTTGCATGGTTTAAAAATATCAGACTGACAACAAGCTGTCCAGTGGCAAGGAGTTATATCATCTTTACTCCCAACTACCATTGGTGTACCTCAAGGTTCCATATTCGGTCAACTCCTCTTTTCTATCTTTACCAATAATCTACATACCTCTACCCTACGGGCTTCACTCATACAGTATGCAGACGATTCCACCCTGATCTGCTCTGCTCCAAATCTCACCACCCTACAGCATATCACCCAGGAATCTTTTACCTCAGTAGAAAGGTGGATCACATATATTCAACTTATCTTAAATCCCAACAAAACAAAACTGCTTCTATTTACCCCAAACAAATCAAAAACTACTCCACTCTCCTTCTCTATCTCTTCCAATAATGGAAATGTCATTTCACCCTCTCACCACACCAAGCTGCTTGGCGTCAAAAGAGATAACAACCTACATTTTGACATCCATATCTCTCAAACTATTAAAAAGGTACACAAAAAAATGGGGTCCCTATACAGACAAAAAGACTTTCTATCAGATCAAGCTTGGGTCAGCCTAGCTCAAACCCACCTTCTTTCCACACTCATGTATGTAGCACCTATTCTCACCTATGCAAGAAAATCTGACCTGGAGAAACTTGAGTTGTGTTATAACAAAATCGCCAAGTTTACAAAAAATTCCCTCTTTAGAACACACCATTGTATACCTCTTAGGCAACTTCAGTGGCTTGAGCTCCCACAGTTATTAACCTACCACCAACTAGTCATAACTTTTAACAACCTAAAATATCCTGAAAAAACTCCAGCCATTAAGGAATTACTGACTAACTATGTTACAAATCGACCTCTCTGCTCTGCCAACAAATCACTCCTCTCTATCTCCACAGCCAACATCACAGCAGGGAAAGCACTATTTTCTCACAGTATAGCAAATAGTTGGAATAATCTCCCTCCCTTGGTGACTTCTGCACCTAATACCTAACAATTCAAAAACTCCCTTAATCTTATTAGCTAGTGGCTATGTCCATGTGTTACTTAATCCTAGTGTATGCTACCAAAATATTTCTCTCTTCTCTCCAATTATCAGACCCTCAGTAAAAATGGAAGTAACAAATGGTATCTCTTGACATTTGGAAATGCTGTTGTGATCTCAGTCTGTATATTTTGATGATATCTTAATGTTCACTTGTATATATTGCTGATAAGATCTTTCTTTGCATGCTGTTCTATTATGCACAAAATACTGCTCAATAACAAAGTCTTTACTTTACATTAGGTATTATTATCATTGTCTGTTGTATTAATAAAGTGGAGCTTTTCTTCCCAAGCCTCCACTGTAAATGGTGCAATCCAGTCGGACCATCCAGGTTAACAAATGTAAAATAAAAAAATAAATAAATAAACATGTTTTAATAGCATTGGCTGAGCACAAAGGGATATCATTCCTATCACTTACAGGTAGAATGGTGTGTGCCAATCTACATTCACTGAGGTACTGAGACAGAAGCTTAGGAACGCTTATTTGCCTTCCCAAGTTTAACAATTTTATTCACTCCAATTTTTTTATGTTGAATAATGTATTTATATTTTTTATGTCTCTTGCAAGTCTGGATACTACCCCATATAGTGCTGTGTTTGTGCAGTAAATTTCCACATAGCACTTCACAGTCTCTTTTTACCTTCTTTCTGTGACTCCCAAAATAGTCTAGAGCTCAATATCTCTCCCCAAACCAGATAATGAGACTAGCCTAACAATTCATCCTTAAATGTGCTCCATAAATGCCGCTTAGATTCAAATATTATTACAGATTCTTGCCAAAGGCTTGTGATCCTAAGGTTTTTGTATTCCACAGGTGTTTAGAACATTATGGTGTCTAACCTAACAATGGACAAAGTGCACAGTTAAAATTCACTAGCTAGTATGCGCCTACATTGCCATATTATGATCTGAGAAAGCATTCACTATCATTTAAATGTTGGCAGCTAATAAATAAAAGTTTAGCTGACTAGAGTCTCCTGCTTTAAATGCAAAGAAAGTAAAACCCTTCATTGCTGGATGTAATGCTTTCCAAATATCAGCCAAATGGATTTCCTTCATCCATGCCAATAATATTTGTACATGTTTCTTAAGTCACTGTCTTCTTGCTGTGATCATGTCTATTTCACAGTCTAAAGCCACATTAAATGCCTCTGTTATAAGTAATGGAACAATGTGACCCCAATTAGATCTAAACCACCATAAAACTGACTGAAAGGAGTTATGTCGTCTTCTGCAGTGCACCATCATAAAACTGAATGAAAGGAGTTATGTCGTCTTCTGCAGTGCACTATCATAAAACTGAGTGAAAGGAGTTATGTCATCTTCTGCAGTGCACCATCATAAAACTGAGTGAAAGGAGTTATGTCGTCTTCTGCAGTGCACCATCATAAAACTGAGTGAAAGGAGTTATGTCGCCTTCTGCAGTGAACCATCATAAAACTGAATGAAAGGAGTTATGTTGTCTTCTGCAGTGCACCATCATAAAACTGAGTGAAAGGAGTTATGTCGTCTTCTGCAGTGCACCATCATAAAACTGAGTGAAAGGAGTTATGTTGTCTTCTGCAGTGCACCATCATAAAACTGAGTGAAAGGAGTTATGTCGTCTTCTGCAGTGTACCATCATAAAACTGAGTGAAAGGAGTTATGTCACCTTCTGCAGTGAACCATCATAAAACTGAGTGAAAGGAGTTATGTCGTCTTCTGCAGTGTACCATCATAAAACTGAGTGAAAGGAGTTATGTCGTCTTCTGCAGTGAACCATCATAAAACTGAATGAAAGGAGTTATGTCGCCTTCTGCAGTGCACCATCATAAAACTGAGTGAAAGGAGTTATGTCGCCTTCTGCAGTGCACCATCATAAAACTGAATGAAAGGAGTTATGTCGTCTTCTGCAGTGCACCATCATAAAACTGAGTGAAAGGAGTTATGTCGTCTTCTGCAGTGCACCATCATAAAACTGAATGAAAGGAGTTATGTCGTCTTCTGCAGTGCACCATCATAAAACTGAATGAAAGGAGTTATGTCGTCTTCTGCAGTGCACCATCATAAAACTGAGTGAAAGGAGTTATGTCGTCTTCTGCAGTGCACCATCATAAAACTGAATGAAAGGAGTTATGTCGTCTTCTGCAGTGCACCATCATAAAACTGAGTGAAAGGAGTTATGTCGTCTTCTGCAGTGCACCATCATAAAACTGAATGAGCAGTGCACCATCATAAAACTGAGTGAAAGGAGTTATGTCGTCTTCTGCAGTGCACCATCATAAAACTGAGTGAAAGGAGTTATGTCGTCTTCTGCAGTGCACCATCATAAAACTGAGTGAAAGGAGTTATGTCGTCTTCTGCAGTGCACCATCATAAAACTGAGTGAAAGGAGTTATGTCGCCTTCTGCAGTGAACCATCATAAAACTGAGTGAAAGGAGTTATGTCGCCTTCTGTAGTGCACCATCATAAAACTGAGTGAAAGGAGTTATGTCGTCTTCTGCAGTGCACCATCATAAAACTGAGTGAAAGGAGTTATGTCGTCTTCTGCAGTGCACCATCATAAAACTGAGTGAAAGGAGTTATGTCGTCTTCTGCAGTGCACCATCATAAAACTGAGTGAAAGGAGTTATGTCGTCTTCTGCAGTGCTCTCATTTCCTAGTACAAGGCCTGATTTTTAGCAGTGCTCCGTGCATAACAAAACCTTGTCAATGACCTTTCTGACTTCAGAACTGTGCTTAACAAGCTTGTCTTTTTCCTAGTTTTAGAGTGTAATTGCAGTGCCCCATGCACTGCATTAAATTTGATGTGGGAGGCTAGAGGCAGATATACTTACATTACTAAGACTATTGCTTATGCTGTTAGATGTTCTGGAGCCTAGTGAATATTTTCCTAGCAAGACATTTAAAACTAGGCTGCTGGAACACATTAGAAATGTTAGAATGTGGAAAGCAGACTCTTACAGACCAACATTTAAGGAGATTCATATCAGCAGTCCTTATCATTTACATGCTGATGTATTGGAATATGGGGATACTGACGTGATATGCCTGATTTTGATGTTAGGAATTATTTATTATATAAGGAAACTGATTATATTCTTATATTTAAAACTTTAAAATGAGTGGGTTTCAGTAGTGACTGTGTTTGGAAAGTACTTCAGTAATTGTTTTATTGTTCATTTTTAATTAATATGACTTTTCTTCAATTGACATGATCTGTTTTTACTATTTATGTACTCAGTATGTTTGTTCGTTTTTACTCCATAAACATGTTATTCAATACAGTAGAGACTTTCTTTTTATAATAAAGTTATTTTGTAGTTGGCTTGATTGTTTAATGTACATTGTATACATTAATAAGAGACTCCTGTGCCAACAAAAAGTAGAAATCTAACTAAGAACAACAAAGGGATCCATCCATTGGCAATAGTGTTCTTCTGTTTTGTATAAAGTCAATTCACCCATGACTTTATGAATAAGAGCTATTAGTTTCTCAGATCTGATAGGTTTTCCAATGGCTAGTCTCCTGTATCTACTGAGTAAATGAGACATAAGTCATTCATAAGATCTCTACATCATTATGATGTCCAAATATTTAAGTAGTAGATTGGAGTATGTGCCTTATTACTGCTTTCTTTCATAGGCTACATGTTTTCTATTACAGTTTCCATTATATGGCAAAGTCCTAGGTTTTGATATATTTGCTTAGTGCCTCATTCTCACTTTGGGGCCCTAGTAATAGCAACTTGCAAGCCCATTGCAAGAGATGTTGTCTTACTCCATTCCCAGGCATTTGAAGAACTCCAGCTCTTCTTTTAATTCATTTTTCTCTTCACATCTGCGGCCACTTTGGCAGGCAGTGGTACAAAATGAGCCACTGCTGCTCCCCAGTGATCACTTGTGAGTACTGTTTTATCCTCTTTTTGCACCTTAAAAAGTATAATTAAAAATAATATAGAAAAATAATATTCATACTAAGTAATACATTTAGATTGCCTGTTTTTTCCAGCCAAATTACATACATACCTATATACAAAGATGCAGACACCTTGAGCTGACATTTTTCCTGTAAAAGCACCCTTAATATTTTACCACACAGGGCAACTAGTTTGCAGTGACAAACACTGTCCTCAGGGCTGCAAACACAATACTCCTGACATTACCTTATACCCTCACAACAATCATCTAATAAATAATAGAACCTGTTACTATGTATATGAACTTTCTCACTACCGCCGTTACAAGCTTGGTAGGTATGGACATCCTGAGGCAATATAGACATTGCCTCATGTTTACTGACAACCAGCTAATTCAAACAAACTGGTATGATATCTGGGAGATGTATTTACACAATGTCACTGGAGGCAAACCTGTCACATAAAAGCACTCCTAATTTTACTGAGGTTGTTAGTAGTACAAATGCTGCACCTAATGCACATAGTTCAATGCAGACATATAGACCACCATATGCTGATGCACTTAAATGTAGCCTTCCTAAACCCCAAAGACCTCCAAGATGAAGTACACATAACAAATATCCTCAGCAGTCCCAAATGCACTCTTTCAAAATAACACCAACATCAACACAAACAGCCACATCTCATGGAGCCTCTAAATCAAAGCCCATCAAGCAAGCCACCACATAATCCAACATTCTAGTCATTGGAGACTCCATTGTGAGACACACTGATCTCCTTTCACCAGGCTGGTTAAGGGGAAAGTCACAGTCAGCTGCTTATCAGGGGCCAGAATCCGCCAAATTATGGATACACAGAGGACATTGGACCACAAGGACCAGTATTACTCAGTCATAGTTCATGTGGGTGGGGTATAGATGACCTGAGATGCACCTCCCTAGACTATATGACGACAGACATAATGGAGTTCATGGAATATGTGCCCCAAGCTGGTATGAACCTAGTACTGAGCAGCATTTTACCTTCTCCAAGGATGATGCCACAATACAAACAGAAGATGATTGATATTAATAATTGGCTTAGTTTCTGGTATCATTCTAAGGGTTTGAAATATTTGTTAGCATGGAAGGAGATGGTCAAGAGACCACACTGCTTTGCCAGGGATTGTCTGCACCTCTTCCCCCCTCTAGGCTTTCAAATATTAGCTGAAACAGTGCCTTTCACCATAGTGTCTTTTTTAGGTAATGCCAAATTGAAAGCACTTCAAACATATTAAATCAAAGCCAAGAAAATCTATAGGTGTTATTGCTCAATGCTAAGAGTCTAAACAAAAAACACCACCCCCTATAAGCTCTCCTCACCCTACAGAATTCTAATATCTGTGCAGTCACTGATACACAGATTAAAGCCGTGGATAGCACACAGCCATGGCAAAGATATAATGCTTTCCACACAACTAGATCAGCTACTACAGAGAGAGGGAATAAAGGCACAGATGTCTCGATTTACATCAGAAGTAAATATAGCACAAAGCTGGTCAAACAGGACAATGCATTTGAACTTTTCCATGTTCAAATCACCATAGGCAAGATTCCATACCTCTTCCTTGCAAGCTATAGGTCTCCTTCTGTGACCCCGGAAACCCATAACATATATTGAAACTTATTGGAAACAATCATCATCTAACCTAATATCATATTCATGGGCAACTTTAATTACCCCACTATTATCTGGGAATCATATATGACACCAAATGTGCAAGCACAGAGATTCGTGGATTTTGTAAACACAAACTTCCTGGACAAAATTGTCAATACACTGACGAGGGGTGCAAGTATACTGAGTCTGGTCCTCACTGATATGGCAGAGTGAGGCACACCTGCTAATATAATATTTTCTCTGGTAAGGTCAGACCACAAAATCATCTCCTTTGAAGTAAAAATAAAACCTGGAACCCCAGCTAAACATAGAATGTTTAAGAACTACTCTAAGGCTAGCCTCCTAATATTAAGTGTTCACATGGCAAATTTTCAAACCCCCATAAACCCTGAGAAGACTGCTGCCTACACAGAACTCTTCTACAGAAACTATAGACAAGCATGCTAATAGCTGCATAAAGGCAGCTGTACCCACTATGAATAAAGTAGGATCAACTTATCCACACGCCCACCAGGGGCAACATTATCCTAGACCTAGTCATTACCAACATGAGTGACCAGTGTTCCACACCTGAAGTCAACTCCTCATTGGTTAGATCCGACCATAAGCTAATCACCCTAGATATCCACATCTCACCCCCACCCCTCATTAAGGAAACCACGGAAAAATATTTCTCCAAAGCCAACTTCATGCTTCTTAAGACAGAAGAGGTGAACTTCATGACACCCTTGCAGATGGACAATATAGTTATGACTGCTGAATCCTACACATATGCACTGCATAAACACTTACATGAGTGCATGGATCACACTACCAAGATGCTATCCTTCAAAAAAAGGAAGCCAATCTGGTGGTCCCCTGCCATAAACAAACTCTACAACAAAAGGAAGAAACTATTGCAAAAGAAAGTAAAATCCCTTGAGTGGAGGAGCTCCCTAGTCAGCCTCAGTAAGAAGCTAAGATCCCTTATAAGATCCTCCAAAGCTAGCTACAAAAACAAAATCACCACTGAGTCTAAGGACAACCACAAAGCATTCTATAGGTTTGTCAGCAATCTCAATAGCAGCACCCAGATCTGCTCTGAGTTACAGCACAATGGCATGAAAAATTACAGAACCAACTGATATTGCCAACATCCTGGTAGATAGATTCAGTGCTAACTTTACCCCCTTCTCACCCCCTAAAGGGCCTACATCTATACATGAAGAATTCAGAGTCCCTGTAATCACAATTACGCAGGTAAAAGCTGCATTCTCTAAAACCAAAAACACAGCATCCATGGGACTGGACAATGTCCCAACCTGCAATTTACATGAACTTCAGAATAAACTGGCTCCCCACCTAAGCAACATGTTCAATCATAGCCTCACATCAGGCTTTGTGCCCACTGAATGGCACACAGCAACAGTTATCCCACTCCACAAAGGGGGAGCCACCACTGATCCCAGGAACTATGGCCCTATTAGCCTGATGAGCCTGGTCTGTAAGGCCAAGGAACGTACAATCATGACACTCACAAACAAAGACATTGGTAACCTCCAAACTCTGGACCCCACCCGGTTTGGGTATGTGAAAGGAAGATCATGCCTCCTGTATCTGATCAACTTCTTTGAGGCAGTCAACAAAGTTGTAGATGAGGGTAAGGTGGTTCACACAGCCTATCTTGACCTCACCAAGGCTTCTGACACCATCCTCCATTCTGGAATTATAGATAAACTCACTAAACTAGGTATAAATCCTTATGTCACAAGATGGGTTGCCAACTGGCTCACTGACAGAACCCACACTGTAAAAGTTGCAGACTCCAAATCTGACTTCAAACCAGTGACAAGTGGAGTACCACAGGGTTCAGTCCTGGGACCTCTCCTGGTTGGTATCTACTTCCCTGAAGGACAGGATAACACAGAAGGCCTTTGGCTAATGAAGTTCACAGATGACTGCAAACTAGGAGCCATAGTTGAGTCCCCAAATGATGTGGACATCCTACAGAAGGGCCTCACTGAGACAGATGCCTGGTGTCAGAGCCATGGCCTCAAGCTCAATGCCAAAAAGTGCATTGTCATCTCCTTTGGTAAAAACTCTGTACACATGAGCTACTACTTAGTCTACTTAATGCCAAAGGTGTGATAAGAGACCTTGGGACCCAGGTGGACAGTAGTCTCTCCTTTGATAATCACATCACCAAAGTAGTCAGGAAATCCTTCTATGTGGCACACCTCATCACAAAAGGGTTCTCATCTAGGAAAAAAGAGATCATTGTTCCCCTCTACTCAAAATTAATAGACCCATTATAGAGTACAATGCCCCTTTTGGAATGTACCTCACAAGACATCTGCAGCAGCTGGAAAGACCACAGAAGTACCTCACAAAGAGGATTACTGGCCTCAAACATATACCCTACATTGACAATCTCAAAAAACTACAGCTTTACTCCATAGCATATCGCCTACTCTGAGGTGATCTCTGCCTAACATATAAAGCTATGTCAAACCCAGAGCTGTTGGACATGCTGCACCTAAAAAATCCCAATCCATTTGTGCTACACACTCTAGGGACCTAAACTTTGTCACCACAATAAACAGGGCAATCTGGAGAGATAGAGTTCTGTCCCAGAGACTTCCCATACTCTGGAACAAGCTACCCATCTATGTCAAGCAAAGTTCCTCATTAGCACTCTTCAAGATAAATGTTGATGAGTGGATGGAAAATAGGAAATACACCCCAGGGATCACTCCTTTAACTCTGCTCGACAGGGGCACAGGAAAATAACTTTCTTGGGTGGCATAAGCCAGGGAACCTTGTTGGCTAGGCTTACTTAGGCCCTTGGGCCAATAGCCGAGTACCTACCTATGAACCTATGAATCTATAAGGAACTAACTCAAAAAACAAGTCACTCTGGTGGAATCACAACACCAATAGGCTGTAAACAGAAAGAAGAACATTATGTCAAAAATTAGGAGGTGTTGCACCCAGCAGGATAAAAGCAGCCTCATCAAACTAAACAAATAACTCAGAGGACAAATAAAGTCATCCAAAGACAATTTTCAAGTATATTGGGCCTCTCAGGCCAAAAACAACCTTAAGGCATTCTTTAGCTATGTCCACAACCTCAAAGGCAATACACAAGTGTGTGTGGAACTCATTATTAATGAAGCCACCCATACCGAGCCAGAAGATATAACAAACCTACTGGCCAACAAATTCAGATCCATCTTTACCCTTCTCTCCCCCCTTAACCTCCCCTCAGGAAATACCATCAAATATAACTTCCCCTAGTATCTCTATGGAACAGATCCTTAATGCTCTAAGTTCAAGAACACTGCATCATTGGACCCAGACTATATCCCAGGATGCCTTGTGAATAGCATGAAATATAACCTATCAGGCCATCTAGTATTGCTGATTAACTGCAGCCTCCAAACAGGCTTCATGCCTCATGAATCAAGAACAGCAACAGTCATCACTCTGCAAGGAGGTAGCCATTCTACAGACCCTGGAAACTACAGACCCATAAGTCTCACTCATCTCATATGCAAAGCCGTGGAAAGAATTATCATGGAAATGGCCAATAATGACATATAAAACCTCTAGGCCCTGGGCACAACCAAGTCTGGTTTCACCAATGGCAGGTCATGCCTACTCAACCTGGTGGTCTTCTTTGAGAATGTCACCAAAGCAATGGATAAGCGCAAAATGGTTCATACTGCTTACACTGACCTGGCCAAAGCATTTGACACAATACTCTACTCAGGCACTGTTGAGGAAGTTAGGAATAAATGCTTCTGTCACATGGTGGATAGCCAGCTGGCTCACAAACAAGACCCAGGAAGTCAGAACTGGGGAGTCCACCTCTACAAAGAGACCAGTCACAAACAGAGTCCCTTAGGGATCAGCCCTGGGACCACTCCTTTTTGACATTAATTTTCGTAAGTCAAGGCCAATGTCAATGGCCTCTGGCTGACTAAATTTGCAGTTGACTGCAAATTATGAGCTGTCTTAGGATCCCCCATTGATATTAATTTTCTGCAAGAAGGGCTGATACAGACAAATAACTGGTGTCAGAGCCATAGACTAAAACTAAATGCCAAGAAATGCATAACAATATCCTTTGGGAAGTCATCCTTCCCTGGCGATTGTCATATTGACAAAACTCCCCTAAGAGTTGACCCAGTAATCAGGGACTTCGGGATACACATAGACAGTAATCTATCCTTTGACCATCGCATGTCTACAACAGTGAGGAAATCATTCTATGTTGTGCAACTTAGCATTCATCAGATTTATCATTCCGTACAATGCTCTCTTTGGTATGCACTTAACCAGGCACATTCAACAATTGAATTATCCACAGAAGCTCATCATTAAAATAATATAGAAAGTAAATAACATGTCCTATGCAAACCATCTCAAGGCCATATTCCTGTATTCTGTCTCCTGCAGGCTGTTTTGGGGAGATCTATGCCTGGCATACAGGGCACTGTCAGACCCCACACTGGTGGACCTCCTGAATATTATCAAAACAAACACCACCAGAGTTATCTGTTCAAAAGAGTTAAGCCTTACCTGTGATATAAATAGTACCTGCTGGAGAGACAGGTATGTATCCCAGAGACTACCCATTGTCTGGAATAGTCTCCACATCCATGTAAAGCAGAGTTCATCCCAAATCCAATTGAAGTATAACTTGGACAGTTGGATGGGAAACAGAAAATGTATCCCTGGTTTGACACCTATGTCTCTAATGGAGACAGGCAGCCAGAGGTGCCGGGAGCTGTTGAAGACTGGAGTGGCGGAGGGTAAGAGGGGCACTTAGAGATCTAAAAAGGTCAAATTTTTAAAACTATTTACTACGACAACATAGGTTCACTTGGAGGGCATTTTAAGCTTAGCCAATTTCCCTTTTGGTGCTTGAATTAACATTTCCTGATTGATCTTACCTATCCCATGGCTGATAACTGTATATTAGCCCTAGTGAGAATAAATGTGATCATAATATAGATCATTTGGGGGGACCCATGTAAGGGAAGCTGCATTTAGGAACTGCCTATATCCATTAGTGGCATGAGGGGCAATCCTAGAGTACATTTTCTATTACCCATCCTTAGAACCAAGTTACATTTGAATATGGACAGGGATGAGCTTTGTTTTACTTGAATGGATAGTCTGTGCTGAAACAGTGGTAGCCTCTGTGATATATATCCATCTGTCCACAACATTCAGTTTAGATCCTTGGAATGAGTATTTATGATGCCATTTGACTTGCTGATGTTCAGTAGGTCCATCTGTATTAGGTCAGAGGCTGCCTTGTTCATAGGTTCATAGGTAGGTATTAGGCTATTGGCCAAAGGGCCTAAGTAAGCCTAGCCAACACGGTTCCCTAGCAAGCACTCTGTAGGATACTGAGTATGGTGATAAATCTTTGAGGTGGTCCTACTGTTTAGGATGTGTATCCTTTTAGTAAGGTATCTCTGTGGGTATTCCAATTGTTGCATGGTCTGGACAGATACATGCCAAAGTGGGCATTATACAAAATGACTGACCTAATGAGGGCTTTGTAAAAGGGACAATAACATCTCTAGATCTAGTCAAAATCAATCTGTTTATAAGCTGTGCAATATAGAAAGACTTTCTTATGACTCTGGGCACATGTTAGTCAAAAGTTAGGTCACTGTACACACAAGTTCCCAAATGCCAAACAACTGGGTCAGTTCTCAGGGAGCATTGTCAATTTGCAGTTCCCTGGAATAGATGACTTCACAAAGGATACGATAATGTATTTCTTGCAGTTTTGTTTCAATTCATGGTTCTGGCACCAGTTATTGTTTGGGACAAACCTTCCTGCATGCTGGTTAAGTCATTTGGAGATTCAGTAACTGCTCCTAGCTTGCAGTCATCTCAAACTTAGTCGGCCAAAAACCCTTTGGTATTTCCTTCTACTTTTGAGATGTATATGCCAAACAGAAAAGGTCTCATCACCAAACCCTGGGGGACTCCATTGGTGACTGGTCTCTTCCCCAGTTTTGATCTCCTGCATCCAGTGAGCAAGCATACATGTATGCATTCTTTGATTCACCTTCCTGATTGCATTAAACTGGTTGCATTAAATTATACTCCTTGTATAATACAGCACCACTTGTTAGAATGTGTTTTAAATTTGTAGTTTGGAACAGTCTTCTAGTAAGCAATAAAACAAAATGTATGAACCATTAACTACAAAACTACCCATTTCAGAAAATTTCAACCATAAAAGGCTACTCAAAATTCTGTCATTACAATCCAACAATATCAGCAAATATGCAAAATTTCTGCAGAAGTAAGTCATCTAAATAATTCCACATTAATGGGATCTGTAACTAATGAAGAGGTTGCTGCTAGAAAACAAATTTACATTTCATTGTTTTATCTACAAATAAAATGCCTGCTGCCCTTGAAGAGTAAATTGCCTATGCTACATTAAAAAAATGATAAGCTAGTAATTTTGCAATGGGGAATGAATGGCAAACTGATAACAGAAACATAGTTAATAGGTAACTCCTCCAAAAGAGGGCATTCATAGGACTGTAGCATCCACTCCCTTAACACAGTGAAGGATTAACGATCCACCTGTATATTGGGAGAGTAGAACCAACAGCCTTCTACATAAAATGCAAGTATACTACCTGTTGTGCTACTAACAATGCAAGCAACTTAGCATAAGTAGCACTATACTTATCTTCCCCCGAAGCTCTCAGATCATTGTAAAATCCACTTAACACTCAAACTAAATCTCTCAACTTCGCAGCACAAGAAATCTGGAAAAAAGAAAACAATTATTTGGGGGGGGGGGCAAAGGCCCAAAACCAGGGACACATTTTAAATATTGCTTGTACAATCTTAGAAAGTTGCTAAAACAAAGTGCTTTGTGAATCACAGGTGGTGGTATGGGTAGAGAATTCCGGCTCTTGTTTGAGCCTGAGTAACACTAATCACACCTAGCTGGGGCATTTTATACACACACACACACACACACACACACACACACACACACACACACACACACACACACACACACACACACACGGGAGCACCATGTCGTTGTATCTTTCAGCTTTTCCCGGTTAGGGGTGGCCACAGCGGAACTCCGGTCCGCTAATGATTGGCAGTAGATTTTTACATACGAGTTGCCAGCCATGACGCATGACCTTCAACGAAGGTATGCCCATTCACGCATGTCTCCACGCAGAAGATGCATTAGCTGAGAATCGAACAGGACAACATCTTACTGTGAGGTGACAATGCTACCGCAACACCACCACACACACACACACACACACACACACACACACACACACACACACACACGGGAGCACCATAACTCCTGCAAATAAAAGAACAAAACTCTCCTTACCAGCATGAATCTGGCACTGGCAGCACCAACATAACAGCGGCAGCATAACTCCTGTAACACAGATCAATAAGAGAACAAGAACATCTAGTTTAGTTAGTTAAACTTCCACGCACAAATCCACATTAGCATGAAAACTCCACTTCATTAATTTTGTCCGACAGGTCTTGCAGCTGTTAAAGTGGGGGGGTGCTCCCCCTTCCTCTGGCTCTTTGGTTGTGGCACCCATGCAGGCAGCCTGTAAATGGTTCATATTTCAGGCCCTAGCTTGTAAATGTTTTATCTGCCAAGCCCCTGCTTACGCTTATCAAGGGTACCAGATCTTGTCAGATTTGGGACTTTAGGACACATGGCTAGGCGTAAAAAGGTCATTGTGGTCATTAGCCTAGTACAGACCTATGAGCCTATGAACCTTTGGAAGGTCTATAAGCCAGTTACTCTCTTGGCTTGTTTTTGTTTAATACTGCTTTGGGGTGGCTGAACCACAGACAGCAATTATTTTAATGGCTTTGTAGTTTCCCCAGGTTTATCAGCTAGTTGTCTTCTGCAATTGTGTTTTGACTGCCCCGTTGAAGAATCCCCAGTTGGCTTTTGATTGTTCGACAGTTGTACTCACACTGCAGTTGTGCTTTAATGCTGCTTTGTTGACCATGGCATGTCATGGGATTTCATCCATTTACCATTCTAAGTAAAAAAGTAAGAACAAAAGAGTAGTGGTTTAAGTTTTGGCAATTAACAGTTTTAAATAATGAACAAAAAAAAAGTTTGTGAAGCTGTTGTGATGACAAGCAACCTTGCTGATTCAGCAGTACATTTCCTCCTTAACATGTCACCTCAGTTTCTGACAATATACAGCTATGTATGGTGTTAGTGTTTAATGAGTGCAGAGTTGGTCTGTACTTTCCACTCATGCAATCACACATACCAGTTTAAGAAACCAGAGTGTCAATGTGCAAGCAAATGTTGTTTTTAAATTGCTTTTAACCTTGTCCTCGTACAAAAGAAAAAAGAAAACAGACTAATCAATGTGAGTTGAAAAAAAAAAGTGGCAGGAATGAGCAAACCAGGTGTGGCTTCGACATCTGCAGGGTATCAGGTAGGCAGTCACATACTTTCTTAGACCATCTTGGCACTATAACACAACTGCCTCAACTCCCACACAATTGATTCTTCTCCATTCCACATCCACAACTTCTAACCATCCAAATACACATATAGAAAAAGAAAGAATTAAAGCAACATGCAGTTCTACTTTCATCTGGGTCATTATGGCACATTCACAGCTCACTCACACTTCAAGACAATTAATTTTGGTTCAGACCAGACAATGCACATTAAAGGCATTCATTAGAGCTGTATCAATCAATCAATCAATCATATATAAACAAAAAATAATAAAAATCAAAATATATTACAGTGACAGCTGCATTAGGGGGTATCAGTCACCTTTAAAGCATCAAGGCCAGCTCATAAAAAAAAAAATAAAATATATATATATATATATATATATATATATATATATATATATATATGTGTGTGTGTGTGTGTGTGTGTGTGTGTGTGTGTGTGTGCATGTGCGTTTGTGTGTGTGTGTTTGTGTGCGTGTGAGTGTGCGTGCGTGTGTGTGTGTGTGTGTGTGTGTGTGTGTGTGTGTGTGTGTGTGTGTGTGTGTCTTTTTATACATGGATCCACTTCTGAATCTAGAAATGCTAAAATGTTGAATTTCAGTATTTTGTGACCAAAAGTAGGAAAGTGCAGAAACATGAAAACACACAACACTGAAACAGCAAAACACCATAAAACACAACCCTCCCCCACAATTAAAACAAAAACATTAATAAACTAAAAGCAAATAACATATGAATATGTTTTTACAGCGGGCAAGCCCCCCTGCACCTCCATGTTGGGGCTGTGCCCCTCACACCCCTGCGACTTAGATATACCAAGTTCAAGGTTGTACTAACTCAGAAAGGAAAAAAAAACACAAACCTCATTTTACATGCCCTACACTCCCATTGTACACTGTTATACTTGCACTTACCAATAACACACACACATACACACACACACACACACACACACACACACACACACACACACACACACACACATTACACATGTACAAAAATCACCACTTTCAACACTAACATATTACACTACCTACCTACCCCAACCTATACCTAAACCTCCCCCCAAAAATAAAAATTTACACATTTCTATCCCAAACCCTAAAAAACTAAAACACCTACTTGAATCTCCGTAAATAACCAGACATCGGCCGCCATGTAGAAATCCCAGACCACACTGCCCCTTAAAGAGACAGCAAACACTAAAGTACACACCGCACCACACCTACCATGGATTTGGGGAACTTAGATTAATTAAAGTGCTGTTTCGGACAACTGCACTTTTGACATTGAGGTCTCAAAATTCTGTAATTTGACATTTCTATGTTCATGGCTTTAATACAATATCTTAAATGAAGATGGAACCAAATTTCAGAAGAATCAATATTATTCTTTCAGAAGTTTTTAGCATAAGAGAATGACTTAGTAACTGAAATTGTGCAGGTGAACATGAAGTGAACAATAAGTCAAACTAATGTCTCAAACAGCATAGGGGACAGTCCTGCTACTAACAGGTCATGAATAAGGAGCAGGAAGGAGGCAACAGTTCAAGATCCCAAAGACAATTGTCAGCATATTTCTACAGATTAGGAGGCATCAGGATCACCTGATAATCAAAGGAATGCTCATTTGGGGGATGCAGATGAATATTTACAGACTTTTTTGAAAACCTTAATGAAGAAGTCAGGCTTAGATTAACTCAAATAGTAGGCAGGAACAATAACAATGCTTCATGTCCCAATGTAATCAGTAGGATAGACATCTGCTGCTCGACATGGCAAACAGTGATAGCTCTACTACCCTAGCATTTCCATTACTATTAACAGTGTTGTCCAGTATATGAACTCTTTCTTCAGCATTAGAGCATAGCAACAGTATTGAAAACACACACAAGGATAACAACCTTGAAACAACCCCCCCCCCCTTTTCAGAGATCAGGGTTCATATATCACACATGGTAAAAGAAAAACAATTGGAAGAGCAAGTTTATAGACCTCTTCAACTTAATTGGTGTGGAGGGGGTACAGAGGATCATGGACACTGACTTTAATGGGTCCAAAGACCTCACAGAAGCTCTAGTTCTGCTGGGCAAATGGCAACCCAGGAATTTAAAGGTAAAATCTTGGGACATATGGGCTGTATGGTTTACACACTTCACACCCTTCATTTGCTACTGCTTTACTAGGTTATTTTCTCATTGTAAAAGAGGCCCACATCCTAAAGGGGGCATGTCATGGTATCACTGTGACCAACAGTTCAGGAAACTAAAAGCAAAAGACAGACAATTAAAATGGAAGACCAGACATCCCAATATCTGGCTCAATGTCATGGTAGATAAATAAAAAGAATGAATACAGTCAGCCAGAGGATCACCCTCTCTGCAAAGGCAAATCCTTCTGGGCTTTCAATTCTGGCAACTATGATTGTCCTTGATGCAGGTTTCTGATATTCACAACATTTATGGATGGAGACACCCCACCATAAGATTCTGGCACAAAGAGATTAAAGGTTCCACTAATTTTATTCAGCCTCAATACAAAATCAGATTAATATGGAGCCAACACCAGACAGGAGAAAATGGAATTTTCAAGGCTTTAACAGAGTTTGGTAGTTTTGCAGATTCAGATAAGCCTAAGTGGAACCATTTTCCCTGTTAGAATAGCAGTTATTAAATAAATTCTAAAGATTTACCCATACTAATCAGTCACCAGTTTTATAACTGATGTTTTCACAACTGTGTTTTTAGATCCAATATACAAAACACACTCTCATCTTGCAAGAAGCAAACAAGGGTAAGGAACATATATTCCACCAACCCATTTCCAAAGAAATATAACAAGGAAGGATCAGAGGTCCATTCAGTGTTCCTCTCTTTAAGACATTCATTACATCTCCTTTAGGCCTGGTTTCCAAAAAGAAACCAAGTAAGTATTTATTTTATTTATTTTACATTTGTTGACCGGGCTAGGCTAGCTGGAGAAATTTCCATTTTCAGTAGCGGCCCGGGGAGAAAAGCTCCACAGAGTGAGATACATACAGAATATCTATCAAACCAAAATAAAATAATGATAACAATAACAATCATAATATTGGAGTTAGTATTAGGGTTTGCAATAACAAAAAAAATAAAGACTAGTAAACCCTTCAATGTAAAGTACTACTACAGGGGTTAATTCCTAAGACACACAATACTATCTACATGACATTATAAAAATTGAGAAAGAGAAGGAAGCAAAAGAGAACTTAATAGATATAGTCAAAAAGGACAGTATGTAAGGAAAGTAGAGTGAAAGAAAGTAAGGGAAATGATAGAGATTAACTGTGGTGAAAAAGCAAAACAACAGTGGGGGAAGAAGAGTAAGACAAATAGGGAGTAGTGAATGAAGGAGTAAGGGAGATAGTTATATTTAGTTAGTAATAGTAAATTAGCTAGTCAGGTTTACTACAAGAACAAAGCCAGTGATTTTGGAAATGCAGTTTAATATTTTGTTTGAAAAGAGGCAATGATGTAATCTTTGTTATGTTAGTAGGTAACAAATTCCATTTTGTCCCAACAGCATTGGTAAAAAGAGAGTCACCAGCATTATTATTTGATTTTATAGAACTTGTCAGAATTTTACTGGAGGAGCGGAGAGAGTTAAGATTTTTATAGGGGATTATGAGTTGTGAGAGTATTGGGGTATTATTAGGTTGGTATAAGATTTTGTGGGCAATGCAGAGTTGATGGATTATCAGATAGTTCTGAAACTCAGGCCAGCCATGAAGTTTTAAGTTAAGACAATGATGTGTTTTATAGGGGTTGCCGGTAGCAAAGCGGGCAATGTTATTATAGCAGGTTGCCAGTTTGTTAAGGCTTGTTTTTTTGAGATTGGTGAAGATAGGTGAAGCATACAGAAGAGTAGAAATAAGATGGGAGTGAGCGATCCTTGTTCTAGTTGAAGGTGTGAGAAAAGGTCTAATTCGATACAGGGATCCTATCTTTCTGTTAACTTGTTTTATGGAGTTGTTAATGTGTAGGTCAAATGAGAGATTATTGTCTATTGTAATACCTAGCAATTTAGTTGATGTGTCAGGTGAGATGACAGTGGCGCTGTTGGAAGAGATAGAGAAGTGTAAGGGGGAGGTCCTGGATGTGGGGGTAAAAAGAAGAAGTTTGGTTTTCTTTGCATTTAGTAAGAGGAAGCGACTAGAGAACCATGTTTCTACGGTATTGAACACTGTTTGGGTGAGAGAGATAAGTTCAGTGGTAGAAGATGCTGAGCAGATGAGCGTAGAGTCGTCAGCGTATTGAATGCAGGTTGCTTGAGGGATTATAGTTTGAAGATCATTGATGAAGAGGGAGAAGAGAAGTGGTCCAAGGATAGAGCCTTGTGGAACACCAATGGAAACAGGCAAGAGTGAAGAGGTGTGGTTATCCCAGAGAACAGCTTGTTTTCTATCTGTGAGGTAAGATTTAAACCATGTAATGGTTGGGGTATCGAATGAGAGGGATTCAAGAGTATTAAGTAACAAGGGGTGGTTAACCATATCGAATGCTTTGGACAGGTCAATGAAGAGGGCAGATGAGAGTAAGTTGTTGTTGCGGTTTTGATTAATGGTATCTACAAAAGAAAGCAGGGCAGTGGTGGTACTGTGGTGTGGTCTAAAGCCATGTTGACAGTTTGCTATTATGTTGTGATGAGAGAGATATTGCACGAGTTGAAGGTGGATGCATTTTTCCATGATCTTAGCCAAAGGTGAGAGGAGAGCAATGGGCCTATAGTTAGCGTAGTCAGTTGAGTGTCCACCTTTGTGTAGTGGGATAATATGAGAGACCTTCCAAATTTCGGGGATGATTCCTTCTTTGATTGTCCTATTTATGAGAATAGATATAGGATATGCAATAACCTTGGCAGCTTTTTGAAGAAAAAGAGATGGGAGCTTATCAGCTGAGGGGGTACATGGTTTTAGTTTTAGAAGAAGTTTGTATATGTATGATGTAGAGATAGGTTGTAGTGAAAATTTAAAGGAGGAGTTAGTTTGGTTACGAGGTGGGCAGAAATTGTTGGCATTAAGTTGTTTAGCTAGAGTTTGGATAGTTTCTGTGAAGAAAGAGTTAAAGGCATCTGCAGTCTGCTGTGGGGTGTCAGGGTCTGCATTTAGTGGTGAAGGTGTTTTGGAAGTTCCTGGGGAGAGGAGTTTATTAATTGAGGCCCAGAATAGTTTTGAATTATTAAGATGAGTTTGTTGTAGTTCGATATAGAATTTCTTTTTGTCAGTTATTACTGCCTTTTTAGTTAGATTTCTAAGCTGTCGGAAGTTTAGAAGATCAGTGTTATTTCTGTGGGTTCTCCATCTATCCCAGACTTTATTTCTAGTGAGAATGAGCTTTTTGGTTTCATTGGATAGCCAAGGGGCTATATTAGATTTCATTCTAATAATACGTTCAGGAGCATGTTTGTCAAGAATGGATAAAAACATTTTGTTAAAATGTAATACTGCATTTTCAAGAGGAAGTGTTTTTAAGGGGTTCCAGTTACATGCCCTGAGTTCAGTTTGAAATAGGTCCTGATTAAAATGTTTGGAGGTGCGTATTTTTCTAGTAATGTGGGGGTTTAGCAAATCAGCTTTATCTCTTGTTATAAAAGTTAGAGAGTGGTCACTGATATCATCTGGCAAGGTTCCTAGTTTGTAATTATTTTTTACTCTGTTTATAAGTATCCAGTCTAGAATGCTTTCTCTATTAGTATGTTTATTGAGCCTAGTAGTGGAGGTGATGGTTTGAGTGAAACCATGTAGGTTGATATGGGATGAAGGATTTTCTTCATTAATGCTATTCCAGTCTATGTTCATGTCGCCTAGTATGATAGTTTCCTGTGGATAATTGGTGGATATGTGACTAAGAAAATCTTCGAGGGTAGGTATATTGTTGCCTGGAGGCAGGTATATACAGATGATATTAAGGGATTTTTTTGAATTTAACTGGAGTTTGATCATGATGGCTTCTATCCTGCTATCTTGAGTTGGTGTGGCTGGGAGGGTAGTGACATTTAGATGAGTACTAGTTAATCTATCACCTATCACATCCAGAGGGTCTATCAGTCAATTCTTGCATAGATAAAAAGACTCCAGAGTTCATTATTCATTGTTAGATAATACAGCTGCCATTATAAAAGAAATCAGAGATGCATGAATTGAAAAAGTAAACATCTAACTTGTTTTTCATCATCTATCCATATTAATCAAAGACTGACCCTTGTTAGGGGTGCTCTGTAGCTTGTTCCATGTTTGACATTTTTAGTAAGACTCTACTTTGGTGCTGGAAGCAGGACAATCTGTTCTTTCTCGAGATGCATTTCCTTGATGATTTTTTTAATCATAGGAAATGGTGAAACAAAAAGCAAAGAAGGACTACAGGCTTTCATCAAATTCAATGGCTCACTAAGTGTTCCCTTAGTGGAAGTTAAAAAGGATGGTCCACTAAAAGTGCTAACATTTTTGGGTATAGAAATCAATATCAAATAAGGATGTTTCCAGTTGCTAAAAGAAAAGGTTAGTAAAGTTTCCAATGCTGTGAGCAGTTTCTTGTCTGCTGAAAGGGTAACTAGTTGTTAGGTCTAATCAACATTGCATGCTGAGCCATAGCTCCAAGCAGTACATTTATCAGGTCCATAGCAGACTTTTTACCTGGATGCTGCAAGAAGCACCACAGGGTCAGGATTAAGAGTGGGGTTACAGAAGGCCTCAGATTATTTGCTAGTTTTCTTATGGATTACAATGACACATCATTTTGGCAGGCCATTTGGTAACAAATGAAAACTTTCACTTGTTCACCAATGCTTCAAGCAAATTCGGCATGGGAGATTATTGTAACTGGCATTGTTTTTAGAGCCTTTTTCAAAAAACTGGTTCTATTCAATAAGGAGGAACATTACATTTTTAGTGATTTTTCAAAAATGGGTTTCAACTCATATATAGCAAAACTAATTGAGTAACAAGCATGTAATATTCAGATCAGACAACAGAGCAGTACCTGAAATTCTCACCAAAAAGGCATCTAAGAATGTTTGAGTCAGTTCCATATTAAGGCTTTTAGTTCTTATTTCTTTGAAGATCAGCTTGTCTTTCTCAGCAGAACACATTAATGGGTCTAAAATAAATTAGCTAATGCACTTTCTTGATTGCAGGCTCTTCAGTTAAAAAAGGTTGGTGCCACAAGTAGATTTACTTCCCTTCCAAATTCTGAAAAGAATCTGGATGACTGAAGGATTAGAACATCGTGATTTTGAAATTTGTGGGCCAAAAGCACTGATACAGCATGCTCTACAGCAATTAAAAATGTTGGCCAATTTTTCAGCAGTCTACAAATCCAGGATAGATAATGGTCCTTTCAAACTATTCTATTCTTCCTCCATCTCTGCAATGATTGTGGCCTTGCCCCTAACGTGGTTAGAATCCACTTATCAGTTTTAAGTTTATTTATTAGAATCTTTGGAGTCCCTGATGTCACTAAGCACTGAGCAATGCTCAGAGGGTTTAAATTATGGGTCACTGAGAAGAGTTTAAAGCTCAACAAAAGGTGACCCATAGGTTTAGCATTATTTAAATCTATGCTGTTCAGCCTACATTCCTTATCTACTCACATCAAAATTATTCCCTCTGGACAAATTATTCTGTTGCCTTTACTTTGGTGCTTTCAGGGTAGGGAGATAGATGGGCAGTCATTAGTGGGAAGAAGAAATATTAACACAAGAGTTGCTCTTAATTTGGATTACCAAATCCAAAATATTTCAGTCTAGTCATGGCCATCACGTCACTTTATGAGAAGAAATGACCTTTTTACTTCACCAGTGGCAAGATTCAGAACTCTCCGGGAACTAATCCCACACCTAAACATTAACAATGCTGTGTTTATCACCAACAAAGGCTGAATTATTAATAAAATTGACCTTTCCAGCCAGTTCAAATGAGTAGTAACTTGTTTAGGCATTTGCCCCAACCCTTACACTTTTCCCTCATTCCAGAGTAGAGTGAGCTTCTGATAAAGTGGCCTTAAATCAGTCCACAGAAGTTCTCAAAAAATTAGGCAAGTGTTCCTTTAATCCTTACTTAAGATAGATACGTCAGTACAAATGCAACAAATTTTGAAAACATTTTCATTTACTTCCGGCTTTAAAGAACATTCTCGTCCTGCGGTACTTCTTCATATCTCAAGCCCAGACCAGAACATCAATCTGACTCAAAAGCTCAAATTTCAGGTTAGTCCAAATCAAGTACAAGGTTATTTGGAAAGAAATCCCTGGTTTACGATGGAGTCAAATACTCATTCACCTTTCACATTAAATTCAACTCAAAGTAACTCGTCACACAATCATCCTTCATTTTGGGGAGATTGATCTAAGATTTAAAATTTACACCAAAGAGGCAGCTTATACGCCACATCTTATGAAATTTAGTAACAACCAAACAGACTTATTCTCAGACTCCATTAGTTTGGTAAGCAATGGTTCCCAGACTAAATTTGATTAGATCACTCAACCTTCAAGCAATTTAGAGAGCTAGAAGGCTGGATAAACCCAAAGTAGAAAGAGCAGGGCCATTGTTAGGCAAAGACTTAGTTGAACACCAAGAAGTTTATGACAAAGATACTATTTGGTACTAATGATGTGGCATTCATTTATCAGAAGTCAATCTGGATATTAAATTTATTCTTACTTTTCAAGGAACATCACTTAAGCCAGCAGCAATTATTGCCAGCCTAAAGAACAGCTTCTTTTGTCAATATGCTT
Organism: Protopterus annectens; assembly: GCF_019279795.1. NCBI lineage: Eukaryota > Metazoa > Chordata > Ceratodontiformes > Protopteridae > Protopterus > Protopterus annectens. The sequence goes on along the minus strand of NC_056740.1, from coordinate 86,751,019 downwards.
ATCTTTTTTTTTTTCAGATATATTTTTATTGGATTTTTCAAACTTTTCAAACATACAAAGGAAAAACTGTAAGTCATTGCAGGAAGCAATAAAGTATAAGTATATATGTAACAGTTAGTGCAAAAAATATGCATTTATAACACAGCAGTTATCTTACAGGGAAGCTTACATCTTAGAGACCAATATAAGCAGTAAAGACCCCCAATAACCTATTACAGTCAAAGTCTAGAGATACAAATGGAAAGTGGCTTGGAAGGAAGAATATATGACTGTCTTAAGAAGAAAGTAAAGCGGTAAGGAGGGTATAACCATAAAAAAAAACTATTTACACCATGTAATTCTATTTATACCATATGTACATGTCGATATGCTTATCACCTGGAATGTTTTTGTTCTACACAAAAAAGGCACAATTCATGACTGTATGCCATGGAAAGGCTTCTAAGTGCAAAATAAAGTCCAACACTGTATTCACATAATATCGAAATATTTAATGTAAATCACAACTGAGTGCTTTTGCCCATACCTAAAACTAGGGCTTCTTCAGAGAATTAATACATTTATTGGTTACTCCTGCATCAGCCATGACTGGTGTATATTCATTGGGAATGTGGCTTTGAGACAATAGTAACATGCAAGCCCAGAGCAAGATAGTTTGTCTCTCTCCATTCCCAACCATATGTAGAGTGTGAGCTCTTCTTTTAATCCAATTTTCTCCACACATCAACAGTAAATAACTCTGGTAGGCAACTGTACAAAACTCCTTTAGCTACCCCAACACCTTGTTGGGTAGCTCTTTATTGCCTAACCCCCCCCTTTTTATATTTCCCCCTTTTTTATTTGCTTCATATTTGATAACTAAAGAATTCAATTTACAGTGGTGCTGCACGTGATGTGGCAGGATTTCTTGGTTTATAGATGTTGTAATCAAATCAGTTTAAAGGTCAATGGGAGGACTTTACGGCACACTACCTGATAACAGGGACATGGTTGTGTTGGTGTCAATTAATTTCACAAGTTGAAAGTTGTTTAGTGTTATCATACTTACAGGTATACAGATGTAGTTTAACCTGAGTTGATAATAAATTTGCAGGTCACTCCTGCAATAACCATCTCTGGTACATACCAGAGAATACATATTCACTGGGGATGGGTTTTAAAGACAATAATCTAATCTCCTTTGGAGATTGTGAAGTTCTGTCCCTAGTGAATGTTAAGCCTATTTTAGCTATCTCTACTGTTTTTGCACTTGCACTGATAAGGCATTTACCCCACCCACCCATTACACTCAGATTTTCCTGATAGTGCATAAAAGAGATCATGTGCCCTGCATTAGTTAATGTTATAATCTTCACTTTATAGGTTCATAGGTTGGTACTAGGCTATCAGCCCTAGGGCCTATACAAGCCTAGCCATAACAATTCCCTGGCTATTTCTTCCCACACTATTTACTTTTTACTATTTCTTCCCACACTATTTGGGTTCCAATTTTATTTCAGTGATTTCCTCTTTTGAGGGTGCATAATCCTCTAAGTATGCCTATAAAAGATCAATATTTACAGCAGATGCACACATGTGCAGCCTAAGGTCTGAGACTGTGTGCAATACTTCTGGAAAGGAGAATTTTATTTAAAAGGGGCAACAGAGGTAAGAAAACTGCAGACCATAAAGTACATTGTCCAACAAGATGGACCAGATCAGACATGGAAAAAGTATGCTTCTCTATGAAAATATCAAACTCAAAGATTAATGCCATTCTAAGACTTGCATGGTAGAAAATTCTCATGGTTAGTATTTAAATATGTCCATTCTCAAAGTCATGAGATCACACACACAAAAACACCATCTGGGAACAAGATGCCATGAACTTCATCCAGTATAAATTCCGGTTAACAGTAAGCAGCATCAACTTAGCAGCTGAAATGCCATGAGAATAAAAAGTCTAAAGGCACAGTGTAAACAGAACAACTCCACCATAGTGTAATCTGACTTACAACTATTAAGTGTAATCGATGGAGTCACCCTTGGGAATTAATGCTCAAAAAAAAGTTTAATTTCTGTAACATCTCCGCACTTACACAGATATGCACAACAGCCAGAATATTAGAAACATTGGTTTCAGCAGGTCTGCATGAGCAAAATTTCAGGTCACAAACAGACTTCCCTAAATTCTTCACTTGTTTTAGTGGGTCCAAATAGCACTAAGTGAAAACAGGACTATTTCTCAGCCCTTTTGTTGGAAGCACTTTTTTTTCCATCAGGTGCCATTTTCAGTCTGATGTCATTGTTGAACCTTCTTGTATAGGAAAGTGAAAGTGTCTTCGTCAGACATCAGGTCAATAATGGAGTCAAACTTGGTGATGACCATGGTAGCTGTATAATGTTTAAATGTTCTAGCAAACAATGGGAAAACTATTTCTCAGTCCACTTTTTGGCAGCACTTTTTTCCTTTCCAGTTGTGTTTACGGTCCCTGTGTATATGCAGTTTAATATCAACCTCTGGGACTCTGGATGTGTTCTTTTGCAAAAAGGTATCATGCTCAGAGATGGGATCAATAATGCAGCCAAGCTTGGTGATGACCTTGGGAGATGTAAGTTTCTGCACACAGCTTGTTGTGTGTTCCAGGTGTTACCAATTGGAGCTTGAAGGCTGCTCTCAGACTGCTGATGGCTTTCAAATGGAAATGGTAGTTCACTCACCTGATGAGCTGTTGTGGCTGCCACCCTCTTCTCATTAATGATTACATTGGGGAGATGCTGGTCTTTTCTAACAGTTGCAGGAGGAGCTTTTACAATAAATCTTTTCCTTTTCTTTTGGCTAGGCTTCAGTCCAACTCCTCCCCATTCACCCCATCCTGGAAGTGTGAGATCAAAGTCCTTTGGTTTGTCTGCTTCTATCTGAGAGTGCTTTTCCTTAACAAAGTCATCAATTACGTCATCTCCTGTAAAAGCTACTTTAATGATAATCCCCTGGTCATCTTCCTCCTCTTCTTCTTCCTGGACTGTCAAAGGAACTGAAGCAGACTGTATCACTGTTGTTGGCACTACCATCACCTTAGAAGGGTCAATAACTACATTTTCCTTATTCAGACTGTCTGTGTGTTTTGGACCAGGACTGTCCATTTTCTTTGGTGTGTATACTTTTTTCATATCTTCTTCTTTGTGTAAAGTTGCCATGTTTTCAAAGGTTTATTTCCGTTCTTATGTTTCATCCAACATAGTCACTTCCTCCTTTTCAGGATTATCTATTTCACGTACTTCGGGCTGAATTACTTCCACAACCTTTGCATTCTTTGGAGTATCTTTTTTCTTTTCCAACTTCTGAAAAAGGCTGTTAAATTGTAGGATGTTTTATAGCATTACAGATATAAAAAAAACGTTCATTCACATTTAACTTAATGAAGATATCCAGAAGCCATTGACTATTGAGTGTAGGTTAGCATTGCAGGTATTAACCTTTCCATCGTACTGGTATTAAGGTACTATCTAACACTGGATTTTCCAGTGATGATATGGGTAGGTTAACTAAGATGTGGTACCTGCCATGCATGTTATATTCACCTGGAACTGGAAGCCCACTCTGCATGACTTTAGTCAGACAGTTAAATATCACCCCCCTAAATGGCCATGTAAGGTAAGGAATATATCACTTACAGAATGTATTATTAAGCAGTTAGCACCTCATAATAAAAAGGTATAAGTTACTTAATAATAACTTCTACAACTGCTAAAAAAAGTGGTTGCACACATTTGCAAAAAGCTAGTAATTTAGATCACTTTGAAATACTAACTATTGTCGCCAGTTTGTGTGCATGCCCACAGATAGGGTGTCTGTGTGAGTATTATGAGGGTGTGCAGAACCATGGATACATGTAGCTTAGAAGGAACTGTGGTCATTCCACCAGCTTAGCTCAGTTTTAAGACAGTGAAAAAAATGGTTGACCTATCATCTTTATGTAATTCATAGGTCACTGCTCAGGTCTAGATTGAAATTAAGTTTTAATAATACATTCTTTCCTTAAAGTTTAAAGCACTTCAGTGATATCTGAAATTATATTTTTAAAATTATTATTTCACTTTTGTTCTGAAAATACCCTCAGCCATACCATAATGTCCACCATACATGTCCAAAAGATGACTGATCAGCTTGAATTATTATTTTGCTTCATGATAGACCATTACTTTAGTAATTAGAAGAAGTTTGCCACTTTTATCAAAGAGTGTCCAGCACGCAGAGTTAGGAACTGATAGGCTTTTCCTTGAAAAAACACATTTCCTTGACATGCACTCCATCTTATTATATTGTACTATATTTGTCTTTCCTGCTTTCTTACAGATCATAAACAGCAAAAGAAACTGGGACAGCAGCAAGAAAGAAAGTTAAATACATTAACTGATTCAGGCTTCTGCAGGTGCACACATGATCAGGTGATTGCATCTGATAAGCCCACACCTGACATGCCACTCCTACAGCAGCTGGTGAAGAGGACAGTTTCCCCACACTGCATGATGGTATCTGGTCTGTGTCATGTTGTTCTCCTACCAGTCCACTGTTTTTACTCTGGGGTTCTGAAGGGGTATACTATAGCTGGGAAAGTTATTTCAATCACAAAAATCAATGGTCAAACTGCTGTTTGAAGGGAAAGGATTTATGATGTAGAAAGTCATCCAGCATTTAGGACTCCAGAAGCATAACAAATGAGCTGGAAACAAACCTTTCCTCTACCTTCCAGTATGTATCCAGATGCTGAGATTTCTCCATGCAACTTGTGAATCTCCAGATTTTTATAGCCACTACATCAGAAGACTTATGCTGAGAAATTAGGGTCTACAGATAATGGCAGAAATGGTTCACATTGAAAACCTTGAAACTGCATCGGTTGACCAGAATGTGTTTGAATGGCAGTTTTCAAGTCGGTAGAATGCTGAACCAAAATGTACCAACTACACTACATTGAACGGGAAGTATAGTTCACGTATTTGGGTTTGACATTGTGCAGGGAGATTGCAGTTCAGTGAGGAAAAGGGAATTAGCTCATTTCCTCATTGTAGTGCAATCTCGGAGTTGGTATATTTAATGTGCAGGGGGTGTGAGGGGTGCAGGGGGGAACAGCCCCCTGCAAAATCATAGAATTAATGTACCATTGACTGTAGAGTGTAATGCTGCATTAATGTGCATAGCAGGAGGTGAGTGATGTCACCTCCTGCTATGTCGAATACATCAAACTACAGATGTCAATGTATTCATTCTCACCTTGGTTGCTGTTTTAAAATTCCGAATTCAGCATCTCGGGTCAACATCCTGAATGGTCAACAGAAGTGGATTCATAATTTCAATAGTAAACTGGCACAGATCCCAGTTTATTCTTCTGCAGAGTCAAAATCTGATATGAAATCACCTTGGGCTTGCATGTTTAGTAGTCAGAAATTAACCTCCAGGATGTCAGTGGAGACACCTACTCTTGAATATATGAGTATTGCTTAAGACAGTGCTTCAGCATTTTGTAATGCCTTCAGTCCCAAACCCTACATCTACAAAGGAGAGGAAAAGAAAATTTTTCTTACGAATCATTATTCATACCTGATTGGATCATGTATAGGTTCTCACAGAGATTACATTTATGCTTTCAGTCATTTCTCTGGGATTATACATTCAGACCAAGTATTTAACACTGTCTCTTCATATTTATTTAATATATCCAGAATCTTGCTGTATGCAAACTTTGTTTATATAATAATAATAATAATAATAATAAAATCAATCTTTCAGATTTTTTGCCTGCATTCAGATGCTGCTCACTGTTGCCACTTATCTTACACTTTTAGATTTTGTTTCCTAACCTAAAAACCATAAGAAAATGAAAAAAATATACTTTTTTGATCAACATTCTGTGGTATATATATATATATATATATATATATATATATATATATATATAATGCCGTATTTCCCGAAAATAATACCGGGTCTTATACTTTCCCCCCACTGAAATACGCATTAGGGCTTATTATTTACCCCCCACATACAACAATCTACATTTATTCATTTATTCATGTACAAAAATCAACATTTATTAATGTACACAAATCGACATTTATTCATGTACACAAATTGGCATTTATTTGGTACTTTCCCATTACAGGGCAACAATTCTAGGTAATGTGTTAATAGTTGTGTGAGAATTCTACATAAACAGTGCAACAAACATTTCAACTTCAGAATATCTACACATTGGCTTTCACAGTGCAATATTTCATGCTTAACAGAAAGTGCAGAAAAATCTCAATACATGTGTATTGGAGGAGGGAAATAAAACAAGAAAATAACTGCCACTTTATGAGTGGTTATGCTTTCTTTATTCCTTATCCAAGCCATGAGAAGAATGATGGAAAGTCATAAAAATGAAGTCTGGGAACTAGTGGCCTGAATTTGTAATTACCCCTTGATAACAAAATGTTACCTTAATACAATAAAGTCAAAAAACTGACAAGAGCTTGCTGGCAGCTGAAAGCAGAAGCAATCCATTCTGTTGCCCCAATAACAAAAAAGTTATTCAAATACAGTCATGTCATCTTCTTCTGGAACATTGTCATAAGTCTCCAACTCCCGAATTCTGGTCTGAATTTCTTACGACTCCATTTCCTGAAGAACCATTGGCCCCAATCTGTCATGCCTAGAAATAGAGCTCTCCTTAAATGAGCACTGCTTGTCCAAGTAGCCTGCTTGTAGAGCATTGGCAACACAGCTGTCAGTGATTTTATCCCATGAATTCTTCACCCAAGTCACGACCTCTTGCAGGCTAGACTTCACAAAGTTTCCACACTGATTTCTATCCATTCTATTTTCAATGTATTCATTGAGTTACATGCACAAATGGTCCTTGAATGGCTTATTTATTGCAATATAAAGAGTCTGGAGATAGGCATTCATTACTGTGGGAATCATTATTTGATCTATTCTTCTCTGTGCAAGGAAGTTCTTCATGTCTTTAGCGCAGTGAGTGCTGCCTGAATCCCAGACTAGCAGACCTCTTTTGCCACCCCACAAAACAAGTGGCAGCATTACATTGACCCACTTCCTTATAACTGATTGTGTGCACCAGGCTTTTTCGGTTTCAAGAATGTAAATGCCTAAAACACGTTCAATCTTATCTTTCTTGCCCTTACTACTGATTAGAGGTGGGGTTTTCTTTCCATCTAGATGAATTGCCAAAACACAGGTAACGCATGCACTTTCTTAACCAGTGGAGGGAATGTAGACTGATGAGGCACCCCTCTGATCAGTTGTTGTTTGAGATCCTTGGCCCATAAATATTGCAGTTTCATCCATAGCAATCATGTTGGAGAGTTGGTATTTAGAAAAGTCGATGCCATCAACAAAGGACTTGAATGCAAGTGCACGTTTAATAACTTCAATATCTTCCAGCTTGAACAGTGTTATGATCTTCTTAGAGACAATTCATATCACTGAAGGAAGCCATCCAGCCAGTGTTGTGATGCTTTGAATTCTTCTGGGGATATTTCGAACTGTGGTGCCATTGCAAGGGCAAATGCTTGAATATCAGCCCTGCGCACAATCAGAGCCTTTGCTCTCCTGTTAGCATCCATTCACAGATTATGTCTTCCAGCTCAGGAAATAATGGTTGCTGACCTGATCCACACTTGCATTTCGAAGCATTTCCCTTGTCCACCTGTTGACTGAGTTTATTGTACTCTGCTTCCCATTTTCAGACCATTGGGAGATCCAACTTCTTCTCTTTGCAGAAAGTCAGATCCTTTCCCCAGGAGTCTTCCATGATTTCTTTCTTGTACTTGATGGAATAGCTCTTTCTTTTTGCACTCATCTTGTCTGGGGGGATAATTGAAGACTTACGAGACAAGAGTGGCAACAAAAATGGTGACAGTTAAGAAGACACAACCACACCTGTTCATTATCAAGTGTGCACATTTTACATAAGTTGTCTGTACTTTGACCAATCAAAGTACACTTGCCAGTGTTTATGGGTCAAGGATCTCAAACGTCAAGTATGAGTGAGGATTAGGGTTATGGTAAGAATCGTGGAGGACTCCCCAGGAAAGAATCGTACGACTTTCTGAAAAGAGAAGAAGTTGGGTGTCCGAATGGTCCGAAAATGGTGATCAGAGTACGATAACCTCAGTCAACAGGTGTCAATAATATTATTATTTTATAATTCAACATGTCCATCGTGTGATGTTTACCATCTTAACTGGGGCTTATTTTTTGGGTTGGGCTTATATCATGACCACCTCGGAAAACCATGCTATGCCTTATTCTCTGGTTAGGTCTTATTTATGAAGAAATACGGTGTAGATATATATATATATATATATATATATATATATATATATATATATATATATATATATATATATATATGTATATATATATATATATATATATATATATATATATATATATATATATATATATATATATATATATATATATGTGACAGTGAATGGGATAGCAGGATGGGTTGGGCATTTCTTCTCTTATCTGCTCAGCTCACTCCCCTCAAGAACTCCAATACAAAATGCAAGCCGCTTTCCAGGACATTGAAAATTACCTCACCAGCCATCAAATCATTCTCAACTTAAACAAAACCAAGCTCATGATATTCTCTAACAAATCATCCAACCTGGCACACCACCCATCTCCATAAACTCCGCCAATGGTATAATCATCGAACCCACCAATCAGACCAAGCTACTTGGTGTTACCATAGACAATACACTAAAAAAAAGGTGAGATATCTATACCAAACGATTGCAGCCCCCCAAACATTTCCAACGCCCAAGTGAGAACTGCTCTCTCCAAAGCAAAAAACACAGCATCCATGGGACCCGATGGTGTCCCCGGCTGTGTGCTCCATGAACTCAATGATGAATTAAACCCACAGCTAGGACAGCTGTTTAATCAAAGTCTTACCTCTGGATACGTACCCAGGGAGTGGCGCACTGCAACTGTGGTCCCACTTCACAAAGGCGGTGCCTCCACCGACCCTGGAAATTACCAGCCCATTAGCTTGACAAGCCTTATCTGCAAAGCCATGGAGAGGATCATAATGGACCTCATAAATATAGACATAGGGAATTTGCAGACTTTGGATCCAACCCAGTTTGGCTTTGTCAAAGGCAGATCATGCCTTTTAAACTTGGTTGACTTTTTCGAAACAGTCACCAAAGCCATTGATGAGGGAAAGGCAGTCCATACAGCCTACCTCGATCTGGCGAAGGCCTTCGATACAATACCCCACTCGGGTATCATTGAAAAACTCATCAGCTTAAATGTTAACCCATACATCACAAGATGGATTGCAAACTGGCTGAGTGACAGAACCCACAGGGTCAGAGTTGCTGGCGCCATGTCAGACTCAAAGCCTGTCACAAGTGGTGTCCCACAGGGCTCAGTCCTGGGCCCACTCTTGTTTGGCATCTACTTTTCCAAAGTACAAGCAAACACAGGAGGGTTATGGCTGACAAAGTTTGCAGATGACTGCAAACTGGGCGCCATAGTAGAAAACACATCTGACACAGATATCCTTCAGAAGGGTCTCACAGAAACGGATAACTGGTGCCAGAGCCATGGCCTAAAGTTAAATGCCAAAAAATGCATAGTCATACCCTTCGGGAAAAACAAGGTTACCCCTAGCTACCAAATAGGTGGCAATCCACTGAGCGCAGAAGAAGTTATCAGGGACCTGGGGACCCAGGTTGATAGTAGTCTATCATTCGACACCCATGTAGCTAAAGTAGTTAGGAAGACCTTCTACATTGCCCACCTTATCATGAAGGGATTCTCATCTAGATCAAGGGAGGTCATGGTCTCCCTTTACTCATCACTCATCAGACCAATGATTGAGTACAATGCCCCATTCGGAATGTATCTGACCCGACACTTGCAGCAGCTGGAGAGGCCACAAAAGTTCCTCACCAAAAGGATAAAGGGTCTCAAAAATCTGTCCTATGCTGCCCGACTGAAAGAACTCCAGCTCTATTCAGTCGCTTACCGCTTGCTCAGAGGTGACCTTTGCCTAACATACAAGGCCATGTCAAACCCAGATTTGATGAATATGCTTCACCTCAAAAAATCTAGATCCATCAGAGCCACAAGGCGGAGACTTAAACCTCGACACGGCTATTAATAGGACGTGCTGGAGGGATAGATTTATCACCCAAATACTCCCTATGCTGTGGAACAAAATCCCGGTATATGTGAGGCAGAGCACCTCGCTGGCCTTGTTCAAGAGAAATCTTGACCAATGGATGGGAGATCGCAGATATACCCCAGGGATTACCTCAATGTCACTGCTCGACAGAGGCACAGCAAAATAATGGGTATAGTTCCCCATACTAAAGGGGTGGCGTAAGCCACAAAACGATGGGCTAGGCTTGTAAATGCCCTCGGGCAGATAGCCTAGTATGAACCTATGAACCTATGAACCTATGAACTAAAATTCGATAACCATATCTGCCTGACAATCAAAAAAGTCCACACCAAACTTGGAGCTGTCTACAAGGTTAAACCCTATCTTACACATAAAGCTAGAATTGCCACGGCAAGGTCGCACTTGCTATCCACCCTCGTCTACTGCTCTCTGATCTTTACCAACCTATCCAAAACTGACCTCAATAAACTAGAGTCCTGCTATAACTAAATAGCTACGTTTGCAACCAATCAACCCCATAAAACCCACCAACTGCACAGCTCTCTGACAACACAACCAATTTGAACTCCCCAACCTATTAGCACTAAATCAATTTTTTTTTGTCCATAAAATCATATACAACCCCACAGATTGCCCGGCTATTTCAAACCTAGTTCAACCTAAGTCTAACTGCAGGCTCCTTTGGTCATCCAACAAACTAATGCTAAAAGTTTACTCAGCCTCACAACTATCACAGCAATCCCCTCTACTCCTATAAAATGGAAAAGGACTGGAATAATCTACCTCAACAGATCCAAACAAATCCCAGCCTGTCTACATTTAAAACTACCCTGAAAGATTATCTAAATACTAATTGGCTTTGCCCCTGCATTTCCCCTGATTATTCCCTCTCCCTATTATTGCTCATCCCTAGCACGACACTTCCTATTACCTCCCATATATTGCATAAGTTGCATATTATCTCTCTGATTTTCTTGTGGGACATGATATACTATTGTTAGCTTCTAAATTTCTGATTTGGATTGTCAATATTGTATACATATATAGCTAATATTTTTACCTTATCTATTTTGCATAATATGTAAAAGCTTTACGATACCTTGAACTCCTTATGTGAACTCAGAACATGCATTTTTGTTATATTTGTTGCTAAATACTTGTACTTTAACTAAATTGTTCTAGTATGGAGCTTTTTTTCCCCGGGTCTCCTCTGAAAACGGGTTTGCAACCCAGTCTGACACTACCCAGTTAACAAATGTAAATAAATAAATAAATAAATAAAAGACAGCAGGATAATATAGCTAATTGTGTGGAACACTGGTGAGTTATTAAATCCTTTCAAAAGATGGAGATTGTTATTACTATTTTGTAAATAGATTTTGTTTTGTTAGTAAGATATATCTTTGCATCTGTGTATGCAAAGTTTTATGTAATTAAACATAGACATGGTTGGAAAATCTGTCTGGCATGTGGACTATAGACAAATACATTTTCAATTGGAGAGAGAGTTTCAGATCTGTACAATAAGTGCATGGTGGACTTAGAAGCACAGAGCAAGGAGGTAAAAACAGGATAAAGGAAATGACAGAAGAATGTAAGAAGTAGGGAGAGGATAGTACAGATTTGCTGCCATGGGTGAACTGTGGAAGCTGGTATATTAACAAAGGGATTTGAAAGTGACAGGAAAATACCCTAACAGGTGTTATTACTGGTTAGTTTTACAACCTGCCTAAAGGGACAGTTATAGCTAGCTCCAGAAAAGTAGCAGTGGGCACAGGTGAAAGGGAATGGGGGATGGGTAGCAACATGAAAGTTGAATGGAGAACAATCCCATTGAGGGGAGAAAGTATTAACAAAATTAGTAAGGAAAGGGTAACATATTTAATTTAGTCTTTATTCTAGAATTAAAGGTAATGTGTAGGGAGATTAACATTTTTGAAAAAAATGCTTTCTTGTGGTTAAGAACAGGAAAGTGGAACGTTCAGTACATTGGATCATGCTATGGTGTGGATGAAATGGAAAAGGGAGAAGACTGCAGGAGGGAATGGAGGTGGAACCTGAACCATTAGCATAACAGGTAATCCATTAAATCCATTAGAAATATGCAAGAGGGATATTCTATACAAAACACAGATCAGAACACTGACGTTCATTTTCCCAAGACTGAAAATACAGAAACTTGACATACCCAGACACCAAAGCTTTCCCAGGGTAAGTAAATACTTGCCCAACATGCCCTTTTCTCCACTGTAGTGCAATCCCAGAGTTGATATATATATATATATATATATATATATATATATATATATATAGTTAGAGGGGTGTGGGGGCTGTAGCACCCCCAACTGGATGGGATTTGATTACTTTGGTGTGTATTTAGTTTACATTTGAGCAAGTGTTTACTTACCTTGGGAAAGATTCAGAGTTCGAATATGCTAGGTTTCAGTATTTTCAGTCTCGCAAAAATGAATGTTGATGTTCTGATCTTTGTTTTTTTAAAGTAGATCCATGCAAGAGATAGTGTGTGAAGTACTGCTGAGAAATAGCTAAGGGCAGAATGGAGGCAGGGACTGAGAATTGATTGGTGTTATAACTGCTTGATAGAGAGGTTTTTGGGTATGATGGGTAAGATGAGAGAAAACAGAGAAGTGATAATGAGGGACATGGAAGAAAGATTTTGGTGACTTCAGGACTAGATGGAAGCAATAGGAGCAAGGAATGAAGGATGATTAGGCAAAACTGTTGAAGGGGAAGCTCTAAAGCATGAAGGAGATGAACAGAAAGACAGAAGAGGTAAGGAAAGGGGCTGGGTGTTGGGGGATAAGGGAGGTATAGGTAAACTATTGCTATGAAAGGTAAAAGATCAGAGGAAGAAGGCATGCATTAATAAAGTTAAGGATGGAAAAGAAATTAAATGAAATCAAGTAAAGGAAAAAGCTCTTCTAGGCATACTAGAAGGATTTATATAAGTTGAGAGAAGGAGGAAAGAGAGTGCTAAGAACTTCGCAAGGAAATGTTTTAGGATTGATGAAAACTAAATCTCAACAAACAGTCAGGAAAAGGGGAGCTGCTAGGAACAGTAAGATATTTAAAAGGAAGATTGCAGTAGCTAGATGAGTTATTGGTGAATTTTTATATGCGGACAGGGTTAAACATAGTAGATAGTCTAAATAGGAAGTTCAGTGATGCAGCTGAAGTGGAGTTACTCCCAAAATCAGTGGACGAGACTACATTGATGTTATTACACAAGCAGAAAGGGGAAGGCGGGATCCCAGAAACTATAGAACAAGTATTCGTATGCAATACAGAAGCAAATAATTTTGCAAGGATTTTAATGACCAGACTAATGAAAGTGAAGTTCAGTTTGATAAGGGAAAAATAGGCAGGGTTTGTAAACACTCAGTAATCGATAGCCACTGTTTTGTAATAAGATATTTTATACAGTGGGGAACTAGAAATTGAAAGGGAAAGTGAGGGGAGGGAGGCATAATCTTCACTGACATCCAGAAAGTCTTTGAATGTGTATTGTGGGATTACATGATGGGAATATTCAAAAAGATTATAGGAGAGGGAAGATGGATGAATAAGGTAACAGAACTATAACAGAAATCCTGGATGAGATTATTTGTGAATCGTGGGGGAGGCCTGAAAGGAATAAGTTTGGGATGAGATGATTGTCACTGTATTTATTTCATTTATTCATTTATTTGTCATTGAATGTCTTGTGCAAAAGTAAGACATGAGCTAATAGGGAAAAGAAGCAGAAAATGCGGAGTGGGCTATACATTTTTACTGGTAAATGCATGTTGGTAGTAGAAATGTAAATAAGCAGTTACCAAGTATTCTGGATACAGTTTTTTATGTGTCATGTTGAACTGGAGCTGCCATTTATTTCAAAATGAGTGGTTTTAATGTTAAGCACTGTAGAAGGGCCAAAGGTGGGGATGAAATATTTAGGTTTACAAGCTTTTGATACATTTATGGACATTAAGGATAAAAAAATGGATGAAAAAAGTATAGATGTGTTGCTTGTTGCTATGGTAGGAAAGTTAAATATGTTTTGGATAAAGGAAGAATTGTGCAGAAGTCAAGTTTTTTTTTCCAATATTATACATTTGAGCAGATGCATTACAATTAGTCTGCAAAGTAATGTAGTAGGGAAGATCCAAAACTAGTTCAAGTACTTAATATGGAACCTGCAGGTAGGTTTACAAAAGATAAATTGAGAACAAAAGGTTATTAAGTGGGGTGGGGACATTCAAAATTCAGTGATATTTAATAGCCATGAAGCTGGACAAATGTTTAACTCATTAATACCAATGTGGCATGGAATGTTCCACCTCTAGGACCCTACTCACATCTTGTATTTCTAGAACATTTCCTCGAAAATAAATTTAAAAAGGATAAGATAAGCAAAAGTAAATATTTTCTGAACAATAAAAGCTATTGAAACTGTACAGACTGCAATGTTATCAGTAAGAAGTATTATTTGCAGTGTTAGTGGTCACTGCAGTCATAGTTTTCCATACATACTATAATATATTATAATGTAGACAACACCAAAAAATCTTTACAAACAATTTGTCATATCTTGGAAAATGTATAACCTACACATATATTGAACATTTTTATTAACCAGACTCAAATGTTCATATGACAGCACGAAATTCCTCTATGACTGCATGTTTACTGAGATGTTTAAAGAAATATAAAAACATATGATTAATTGCATAATTAGCAGAATAAATAATACTGAATATTTCTCAATAATTGCAACTTACAGTGCAAATTTTAAAGTCAGTTTTCTTCAACAACATTTCAGGTTTCACCTGATATCATCCAACAGTCTGCAAGCCACTAGTTTTTGAAGTATTAAGCACACATGGAAATATTGCATGTTTTCATAATCACCAACAAACAACGAGCAAATATAACAGGTATAGTGTGATATAAATAGACATTGACAAGGAATTTTCCTGTTTCCCACCATGGCATATTGCACTATCTCAGCTATGAAAAATTGAACACAAATATGCAAATATGAATAATAAGTGATGAACAGTGATTAATTGCTCTGCTACTGGGCATCCTAGATTAACAGTCTTGGTGTCATTTTTAATAACTCCTTTCATGTTCTAATACTGCCCATTATTAGTTGATAGGTCACTTAGCAAATGAAGCCATACCCAAAAAAGTTCTGGATGCCTCAAGGAGCTATGGGTGTGAACTTTAAATGTACAAAAAGGCATTATAGGCTTGAATGAGTTATGAGAGCTAAATGATATGGAACTAAATTTGTTAAGGGGAAGGTAAGAAGGGCAATGTGAAAGAGTGTTTGATAAGATGGAAATACACATTGACTAAATGATAAAGAGATACATGGATGGATGTTTGCAGGCAGGGACGACAGAGAATAAGAGACTGAGAACTGTGTGGCAGGAAATATCAAAACAAACAGAACAAACAATAGACTGATGTGAATGTTTACAGGTAAAAAGACTGTCAGATTTGAGAGCAGAGGATGATGGATGGCAGTGGATGGGTTTTGATCACATAAACAGAAGTATGAAATTGCCTGGGGAGATATATTTTATAAAAGACTAAAGCAAAGGCTAGGAATGTATATAAGGATGAATATGAGGGGAAACAAGCAAAGAGGGAAGTAAGGTGAGCAGAAGCAATAGGTCAAGAATGGCAAAGAAGACAGGTAGAGCAGGGTATATTTATAAACAACTGACAATATGTCAAGAGAAGCTTATAAGTGTATAAATGGTGGGAGGATGATAGAATATGGGATGGGGTTTGGAAAGTGGCCCAGGTTTAAAGCTGATTAGAAAAGATGATGAGATTTAATTAATTTTATTCATACATGGTATAGTTCACTTCTTAGGAATATTCAAAGAAGGTAAGGTCGGTTAACACACTGCCGGAGATGTTGAGAAGAGAATACAGGCTGATTGCACATGGGTAGGCATGTAGAGAGGTATTCTGGACAGAATTATGGAAACAAGAGGGAAAGCTGAGGGATTTGAAAGAAAGAGAGAGAGAAATGTGTACAAGTTTTGACTTTAGTGTATTGAGGTGGCAAAAGAGGGGTCTTGGAGGAAATGGGAGAAAAGTGTGGAAATGCAAATCATAACAAGACTGTTTAGGAAAATGATAACTAAGGCATAGAAAATAGAAGGATTTGGAGAACATATAGAAGAAATGGCCTATAAGTGGATGATGAAAGTGTAGCAGGGAAACAATTTGTAGAAAAAATATAAAAGGCTAAATGGAGGATTAAAGCTGGCATAAAGGACAATGACAATATGGATGGAAATGCATTATGTGGGGTGATCATGAAATTCAAAGCTGAAGAGAATAAGTTGCATTTTTAGGGTAAATGTATGGATATATGTTGCGGAACTTGCTAAAGGTAAGGGGAAAAAATAGTTGTGAATGATAGCCCTTTGTGGGCATTAAACAATAAATACAAGAACATTTTGAAATAATGAAAGGAATCACATGCATATGTGCCACATACATTTTAAAGATATTTTTAGAAGGATAAATATTATTTCAATGAGAATAAAGAGCTGTAGATGCTTCAAAGTTACCAACATACAGGAGCTCTTTGAATTGAGATGTAAAAAGAGGTCCCGCAAAGTACAGAGTGACACTTCTCATCCAGCATATGGTTGGTTCACGAAACTTGCATCTGGTAGAAGGTTATGGACTATCCGCTGCAGGACCTCCAGATTCATGAACAGTTTTTATCCTACTGCAATAAAACTCATTAATGCAAACACAAACTGGATTTATCAAAGCTATAATACATTGTTACACTGTTATTATTTTTCTTTTTTTCATACAGTAATTCTATCTTTTATTGCATACTAAAATTAATATATTCTCTTTCAAGTGCAATTCCAGTCACTTCCTTATTTGCAATATCACCCAGTCTCACCTCTGTGTACAGTGTGCTTTTGTTTTCATTTGTTAATCATCTAGTCAGTGTTGTCCAGTGTATATAAATAGTGTACAAGCATGTGTATCAGCTATATAGATATTTACTTTTGTACTATAGTTATTGTTTATTCTTTAACACATATAATGTCTGTCTTTTTATGTTTGTTTTCTCCTGTAAAAGAGCTGACAATCGAAATTTCTTTTAGGTAACATTTGTGTTTCCTAAATGACAATAACGTTTATTTGAATGATTTGAATATAGAAACTGACAAAAATACTTGGAATGTACATTGATAATTTGAGATGAATAATGGATTTTTTTTGTTTGTTGACATGTTAAGATATCTTAGAAACTAAATAAAAATCATAACAATAGAAATCTAGTGATGGAACACACAGATCCTTGGGGGGAAGCAGACATATCATTTTATAACACAAGTGGTAAGAAGGGTTGTCTGACCCTGATATTTGAGACCAGTTTCATTAATCAATGCAGCTCAAAAATATTTGCTAGTATTTTGGTAATGAGATTGCAAGAGGTCTTTAGAAAGTTGGTAGAGGAGGGGTAGGTTGGATTTATGAAGGGAAGGTCATGTACATATCACTTGAGGAAATTGATGGATTTCATGTACTGGAAGGAAAGAGAGAGACAGGATGGTTGTAGATTTGATACTAAAAACATCTGAAACAGTTGATTTAGATTATATAGGAAAGTGTTGATGGGGATCAGTTCTGGGTAAATGCTTTATTATTGAGGTTAAGGCATTGGTATAAAATATCTATATTAGGAAATAACAATGGATGGTATGATATCAAAGGAGGCAGAAGAAAAGTTGGATAGATGATGCAAGGATCCATCCTGTTCTTATAACTCTTTTCATCACTTATGGAAGTTGTAGCTAGCTGACTCTGGGTGTGCTTGGTAGAGTGTAGAGAGCTGGCAATTGGAAAAATTCATTTTATCTTTTTGCATGTGACGGTATGATGCTGCTTTGGAATGCTACTGTGTCTCTGCTGAATGCACTAGAAATTTTGAAGAGTTAATGGTAGAGTCTTGACTTATTTTTCATCCAAGGCCTATAGGAAAGGGGAGCCTTAATGAAAATTAGTTAAGACTCCCAGTAGTAGAGAATGGTGCTGCATATTTAGTAATGGAGGTACTACCATGCATTCAAGGAATGCTATATTGGTGATTGGAAGGAATTAGTACAAAAGGATGAAATGTTAGTGAGCAGATGCGTGAATAAGGTCTCACCTTGTTGGAGCATAAATCAGTGCTTACAATTATGGATTTATTTATATTTTTATTCTTGAGGCCCAAGCCTTCAGTGAGTGTAAAACTATAATAAGCATGTGACTGGTATACATGGCAGGGCCAAGTGGCTTTATTAGGAGGGATGGAATGTGGAGATGGAGGAGAAATGGTAGAAGCTGGATTCAGACAGATTTTAAGCATTAGATTTTGAGAGATAATTGTATCAGCTGCTATGTAAGAGGCATAACGCAAATGGGGAAAGAAGAGGGTAAATGGGGTAGGAAAGAACAACTGAGGGGGAAGAAATACTTAGTACTGAAAGCAGAAGTAGACAGTTCTGCACGGGTGTTATCAAAGTGGCTTGTATTAGAAGACAGATAAAGGTTAGACTTTGTAGAAAAAGAACGAATTACACCTTAAGGAAAAGCTCTACTAGAAGTTTGGAGAACAACCAGTACTCAGAGGGTGTAAAATGTGATGTTTGTATCAGACAGGTGTGGCTATAGCAAAAAAAACATTGATAGATTGTAAAATGATTTTAGTCATTGGAAGGGCTCCATTTTAAACAAGAAAAGAAGGCAGTGGAAAGATGAATTGACTGAATAAAATAAAAGGAACTGGCAGTTAAAAAGTAGAAATAATAGACTCAAGTAAGTTCATATCTGGATGCAATATAGATGATATATTCATAGCTGGTAGATAATAAAATTCTTGAACACATGATTAGGAGAATAACAGTAAGAATTTAGAATATAATTCCATATTAAAGTGACCTCACAACTGAGTAAAGTTAATAAAAATAGTTTAATTTGGTGCGTGCATTTTAACTGCAAAAATCAGATACATATCAAAGTTTAAGGAATCCAGCCAATATAAAAATAATGATATTATTTTTGCAGTTATATCTATTCTACGCTTGTCTGTTCTATCATCATTCTCTCTGTCAAATTTCTACAGTCCTATTGTAGACTGACAGTGTTCATCTAGGTCTCCACTGCCTTTTCCTTTGATGGGGGACATTTTTGGTGTGAGCACTTCTTGCTCGTGCATTTCCTTTCCCGTATCACTTTCCTTTCCTTTACTTTACTATTGTCATGCCTCCTTAAGTCCTTAATACCTACATTTCCTGTAGTCTAAATGGTGTGCATGCTGTTTTAGTAATTTATCTTTCCAGTAGTAATCGGTAATTGCTACTTCTTGGCCAACAATTCTCTGACATGCTTGCCAGTTTGTCCAGCATTTCCTATGTGCCTAGTCACATCAGGAAGTAGAGTGCAGCTTTGAGAGGAATCCCTGTGAATTTTCCCCTTTATCAGATAGGAATATGTCCCCCTTCCACACTACAACTGTTTATCAGAATAGGCAAACAAAAGCAATGCATCTCTTTTTTCCCCAAACAAAAGCAGTGCAACAGTGGAGTTCTCCAACATAAGCCGTGCAAACATATATTTCATAAGGTCCAAATTCTCGTAAACAGCTAGTAAGAGATGTCTACAGTAATTCTATTCTCCATGTTTAGATACATTATTTTTGTACAAAGGACTGTCTGTTCGTATCACATATGTTTTGGTTTAAAAAAAGTGAAACAGGGCTAACACATAATGTACAGTGTTGCAAATTCCATGTGCACACACACACACACACACACACACACACACACACACACACACACACACACACACACACAAATACAGAGCAAGCCCTCTGTTTTGGCACTGTTAGAATCACATACGTGAAACTAATATATAATCAGAAATAGAATCATATTCTACTCATGGGTACAAAACAACTTGATGGACAATCAAAGGCATCTGGGAGGTAATGAATAAGCAGCCTTCCAGTGGTTGACTTCTTATTATGTTTATTCAGCGTCAGCCTTTCCACTGAATTCATGCCAGAAGTATGGAGAACTGCAGTAGTCATCCCATTCCAAAAGAGGGTAATCACGACTTACCTGAGCAAGTACAGAGACCCAGAGGCAAAGCTAGTGTGGGATAAAAGGGACAGCTGCTCCAGGCTCAGTGTATTAGTGGGGCTGATTATAAGGTGCCAATCGGTCTTCAGTGCTTTACTGGCATTCAGACATAAATGCTGGTATTGCTTCTGCAGTCATAAACGAAGTACTTTAACTATCTGTGTAGCATAAAGTGCAGCATATTCTTGCTACAAATGAAACAAGCAAATTGCATCAATTTAAAAGCAAAGAATGGATAGCACTGGGTGTCTATCAGCCTCAGCAGCCATACCTTTAAGGCAATGGAGTGCTTCATTATGGACCTCATACAGACGTACATAGGCAAAATGCAAAAATCAAACCAATGTGTTCCACAGCAAGGCAGTCCTTTATTAAAAATCCACAAAGAAAAATAAATGATAAAAGCACCTCAGACTGATGGTTTGGTTTGGTTCTTTTTTGGTTTGATTTTTGCATTTTGTTTGGGATTGCCTCATCATTTTTGTGACTAGAGGGTGAATTTCCTGATTCTTGGTCTGTTTAACAAGTACATAGGTAGTCTACAAACCCTGGACCATAATTAAATTAGGTTTGTTAAAGGCAGATCTTGTCTCTTAAAACTGGTGGACATCTTTGAACATGTCATTAAGGCATTCGACACAGGTAAATTGGTTTACACAGCATACGTAGACTTGGTCATACCATTCCACACTAGGCCATCACTTTAAAGTAATACAAATAAATGTAAATAATTATGTTAACCACTGAATAGCAAACTGGCTCACCAACAACACCCATTCTGTCAGTGTTGCAGGAACTCTCTCAAATAAAAGTGTATTTACTGTTGGAGTCCCTCAGGAATTGATCGAGAGAGCACTCCTATTTGGTGCCTACTTCTCTGATCTTAAAACAGACACCCAAGCCTGTGGCTGATAAAGTTTGTCAATGACTGTAAACTTTGACTTCTCATAAATACCCTAGATAAACTACTTATTCTCCAGGAAGATCCATTTAATGCAATCATATGGTGCTTTAACCACGGGCTCAAACAAATGCACAAAAATGCAGCATAGTGTCCTTTGGCAAATCTGGGCGCTCCTGTTCATAACATATAAGCGGCAATCCCATAAAAATCAACTCTGTCATTCAGAACTTGGGCACTTTCATCAATAATGAACAATTCTTTAACCACCATATGACTACTGTTGTTACTATATACTTTTATACAGCCAGATTAATCACCAAGGGCATATCTTCTAGATCCAAATAAGTCATTGCTTCCCTCAATGTTTCCTTTTTAGAAAGATAATAAAATAATATAGAATAGACACCTCCTTTGGTATGTACTTGACTAGGCATATGAACCAGCTCAAGGGACTGCAGCATTTCCTTACCAAAAAATCGAGGGCAAGTCCTGTTTGAGTTATTCTGACCATGTTAAAATGCTCTCACTCCTCTCTTCTTCCTAGTGACTATTTGTAGGAGATCTCTGCTTGCCTGTGGACTCTCAAAAGATCCAGTCTTGTGCAACCATCTACAGAAATAATATCACCCTAACTACTCATTCAAGAAACCTAAACTGCAACAAAAATAGAAATGTGACCTGTTGGCAAGATAGATATCTTTCGCAGAAAATACAACTTTTATGGAATAGATTCCCCTTGGAGCTAAAGCATAGTAGTTCCTTGACTCTTTTTTAGGTATAATCCAGGTGACTACATAGGCAATCATAAGTACACCCCTGATCTGACTATCTAGCCCTAGGGTCTTAAACTGAGCTTGGGTCTGGTATTAATTCATGTCTTGATACATTGTTGCAATTTAGCTAGGCTACAAATGGTTCAATTGATCAACAGCCTATTATGAACCTATGAACTTTTATTTTATTTTATTTCCAGTTTGATGACCGGGGAGGTCCACTCGGCTCAAAGAGCCCGTTTTCAGTGGAGGCCCGGGGAGAAAAGCCCCATAATACAATGTACAAGCTACATAATACAAAGTACAAAAACATAGTTGCAAAGGTATCAGCTAAACAACTTGTAACTAAGAATAGCAAAACTAAGCAAATTTAAACTACAACATGAAGTAAAATAGAATACATATTTACATGTTTACTGGTTGAGAACAGTAGTACAGAGTTAAATTTGTACAGAGGTTTGAAACATCTGAGAATGATATACAAGTAACATTAAAATAGGTTTAATTCCTAGTGTGTAAGGAAGAATGAACCATATGTGTAATGAATGTATTTATGTATTAAGCAGGTTAGGTAGGTACAGTACAATTGCACTTCCATTTATAGGCGAGGTAAGAATGGAGCTGGGTTTTGAAGAGTTCAAAGTTTTCAGAGATTCTTAGAGATGGAGGGAGATAGTTCCATTTTTTGGATAAGGGAAAGGATAGGAGAAGCTGACCAGCGGGACAATTTGGTTTGTATACAGAGATTAGATTTTGGTTATAAGACACAATCATGTGATGTCTCAAATTCACTGTAGCCAAATGAGATGCTATGAATGCTAGATTAAGTATAATGAATGCTGTCATGAAATGATAAGAAGAAATAAAGTGCAAGAATTTTAGAGTTAGGCCTATGGAGAAGGTGAATCTGGATGTGGCGGGGAGTGAAAAAAATATGTTAAGGAGTGCAAAGTGATATTGTGGATGAAGTGAAAGTGAAAGTGCGTCTTTGTAGGTGTAAGAGATGGACAATGTCCCTAGGTTACTAGTGTTATTATGTGGAGACAGCAGAAGAATAACATGATTGAAGCTGTTCATTAATTATTGTAATTATCAGTTTGTTTGAGTGTTGGTATCACTCTTGCCAAAAAGGGAGTTTGTATATGTGAAATATTGCGTTAAGTGGACACACACTGGGTGTAGATATGGATAATGTTACAGGTGTATACAAAAGATTGCACCTGGGGTGGCATGTGGGATGAGTGTTGGACATGAGCGAACTGCAGCAGATCTCCTGCAGTGGAGACAGTCAGGCTGATCATGCACAGACAGATCTGACTCAAACAAGGTGGCAATGCAATGGTTAAGTTAAAGTTCAAATCATTCAAAAAAGACACACGGCAAATAGCTTTATAATGTCATACCATGATCTTTAGCAATGTCACTGTGGAAACAAGAAGGATTACAGTTATTGGAATTACTATTCTCTTTCTGACAAGTTTTAATGTACATGTACAATTCATATGTGCTAGTCATAGGTTCATAGGTTCATAGGTACTTACTAGGGTATTTATCTATGAGGATCATAAGAAACTTAACCATACATTCCCAGGGCAGTTTTTAACCCTTATGTTTTCTATACTAATAACCCAGAAGTAGGTAGAGCAATGGTATATTGGGACTTTTATTGATAGCCACTTTCCATGAGGGATATGAGTTCTAAACTGGGGTGAATTTGCAGTTTCCCACCCATTCATCCAAATTAAATTTGAATAGAGTAATGAATTACTTCACTTTATGTGCAGTAAAAGATGGTTCCATAGAAAAGGTATTTTCTATGATACATGCATATCCCTTCAACGTGTTCTAGTTATGATGCAAAAGAGATTGTGATCCCTTTGAATGAGTGTTTATGCCACCGTTAGACTTACAAATGTGCAATAGATCTGACAAGATAGGGTCTGCTGAAACTCTCTTCATAAGGCAGAGGTTGTGTCTTAGGACCCTGTGTAATACCTAGCATGGAGACAAGGATTTGAAACATTCTGATTTCGGCCTCCAAGTGTTTGGACAGATGCATTCTGAATAGGGGCATTACATTCAGTGATTAGCCAGAAGAGATACAAGTACAGTGGAATGATTACCTTCCTGGACCTTAGACAGCATACCTTTAGATATAAGCTGGGTGATGAAAATGGATTTATTTACAATGGTAGATATGCGGTAATGAAAGAACAGTTCACTATCAACTTAAGTTCCCAGATCCCTGACTTTTGGGGACTTAAATTTACCAGAAACAGACTGGAATAATATTGATTCAACAACATTATTAAGGAAATTATTTACAATGTATGCTCAGGAGCAGCAATTGCTTCAAATTATAAAAAAAAAAAATGTCAGGGAATGGAACATACTAGACATTATTTGTGTTCCTAAAGAAATTACTGTTACTTCATGTCAGGTTCTTCTATTGTTTATGTGTAGTGATCATGGGGTTATTAAGGTTAATTTGTTTCTAGATAATTTTACCAAACTGAAATCTAAACCAATGCACAGACGATTAATATCAGGTTAAATGAAAGCAAATCAGATACTATGAAAAACTAATTGCAGTAATGCATTCAGTGGAAAAACTGCGGAAAAAATGTGGAAAATTTTGACAGAGAAATTGTTTGAATAGAAAAAAATCTAAAAAATGTTTAACATTAGGATATAAGCCCACAACATCAGGAGGATATATTCCATTAAGAGCAAGATATTTGATTAAGGTGAAAGACAAAAAATATATGAAATGGAAAAGAGGTCAAATTACAATTTTGAAAACTGAACTAAACAAGTTGGACAAACAAGTTAAGCACAGTGTGAGATGAGATCTAGAAACATTTAAAGAAAATGTATATAAAAATATCAATATAATAGGAAATGTTTTATAAACACATAAGATGCGGGAGAAGTAAAGACATACAAATTTATAAGCAGTGTGTGGATACTAAAATATATTCTCAGACACAACAGATTATAGATTTATTTACAAAATGTTATGCAAAACAGTCTTGCTCCACAAAGAGGATGATACGTTATCCTAGTGACATCCAGGTAGCCTCAGATACAGAAATCAAATCAGATTATATTAAAAACAAAACAAAGCAAACTGGATCCAAACACAGCACAGGGAGGAGACCAAATTAGTAATAATGACCTAAGAACCCCTCAACAAGAACTTACAGTACCATTACATCTATTATTTACTAGGTCATACAAATATGGGGAGAGTCCTTCAGATTGGAGACATGCATTATAGGAAAGGGGAGTAGGGCAAACCCAGGCTTACACAGACCCTTAAGTCTACTTTCATGTTATGGAAAAATAATGAAGAAGGAAATATTGGATAAGTTATTGTCAGAACTGGAAAGGGTGGGACTTGAAACCATATATTAGCATGCATTTGTTGAAAATAGAGCTATCGTCACTTGCAACAAGATGTTCTATAAATATATAATGACAGCTATAAATGAAAACTTGAGCTATGATGTAATTTATATAGATTTAACTTCAGTATTTGAAAGTGTCATTCTCAAAACACTGATCAATTAATTAGAATACCAAGGTATTAACATACTCTTTATAAGATGGATAGCTGCATGGATTCCAGATAGGACATGGCAAACATCATACAATAACTGGACCAGCAAAATTCTTGATTACAGTCAGGGTATCCCATAGGACTCTGTTCCAGACCCATACTTGTTTAAATTGTATCTTTCAGATCTAACTTTTTTATCTGAGGTGTTCTACAGTCTGTTTGCAGATGATCTGAAACTGGATAACTTGATTACGTGTGATAGATAGGGCACAGCTGTAAAAGAGCTCGACTAAATTGACCATTGGGGCACAGGAGAATAATATGCCGATAAATACATCAAAAACTAAGCATATGAGATTTGGAAGACATAGATTGAAAGGTGAATATTTAATTCAGAACACAGTGAATGAAACTATAGATTTGTTTAAGGACCTGTGTATATGGGAAAACCTAGCTTTGAGTTTCTCTAATCATATCAAACAATTGGTTAATAATAGTTATAGGACTATAAGTTCTACAAAAAGATTTATAAGTCTAGGAAATCAGAAATGATGAAGTCATTGTTTGTTAATTACATTAGCCCAAACTTGAGTATGGAATAACAATATGGAAACCTTATAAGAAAACAAGCATGAGTAAAGTGGAAAGAGTACGGCGAAAATATACCAAGGGCATTCATGGATGTGAAAATTTTAGTTATTATAAAAGTCTAAAATATATGAGCTTGTACAGTGTCTCATATAAATATTTAAGGGGAGAGCTTATTCAGGTATATAGGACATTTAGAAATAACTACCTCTGGAAATGTTTGGGGTTATCCAAAACTAGTAGAGATTCCACAGGAATGAGAAGTGTACTAATTGGTTTTCTGAGAGAGCAGCTGATGCGTGGAATAGACTACCAAAGTACATTAAAGAAAGCACTAATTTATATTTTTAAGAAATGCCTGGGCATTTATTATGAGAAGAACTGTTGGGGTATGTTGGCAGGTTAGAATTGCATTAATGCCCATGCTTGAAAGATCAATTTTTTTAGGAGTGTGTTGTTAATGTGATAGATACAAAGGAAATCTTGCTTGCTGAAGGATATAATTATACATTTCCTTAGTTGTAGTCAATGGTTTGACACCAGTTATTGTTTTGAGAAAGGCCCTCTTGGAGAATTATGGTGTCCTCTGGGGAGTTTATTATAGTACTGGGTTTACAGTAATCTGCAACTTTCCAATAAACTCTTAACATCTGCTGATATTTTTTTCTTTTGCAGTGTCAGTTGTGAAACAAACAGCACACTCATCTTTGATGCAGATGTCTGTGGGTTCTATTCCTATACCAGGGAGATGGATTGCTGCCACTGCCATGCAGCAGAGGGAGGATGCTTGGCTAAGTCTGAAACTGGTCAGCATTGATCAGTGCTCTAACACGGTAAACAAATGCCAAATAAAATGAAAAAAATTTGACAACTGACACTACACTACCTCTTACAGATGAATACTGATTACATGTCATTTTAGAAGTTGAGGCGGCAAAATGGAACAATCAGTAGTACTGACTCATCATATTAAGAGGTTCTCTGGTTTGATTCTTGAGTAGAGTACATTCTGTATAGAATTTGCATGTCCTTCCTTTGTCCTCATCCATTTTCTCCTTCTGATCTGCTTCCTTCTTGCTCCACAAAAACATGCACTGGAGATTCATTAGTGATCTTTAAAATTACCAGTGGGGTTGTGTATACTGCGTGAGTGTAATAAAACTTGATCTTGGCCAAATGCATTCATGTTCCGTGAAAGAAAAGTTATCTATCCAGAAAATGCTTCAAAGCTTTGCACTCATTTGCTGCTGGACAGAATGCAGCATCCTCAGACATTTCCTTGACTCCATAAAAGATAAAACTGTGTATCAATAATTATTATAGTATTCAAAAATGAGCCCGCTGATTGGGCAGCCTAACCAGCATGCCCATTGTAAATAGAGGCTATACCAATGGAAAAAAGTCTGTCTGCTAAAGTTCCATTGAGAGGCTAGGCTTTCTATTAGTATATACTGGATAACAGCACAGCATTCTATACTGATAACAAACCAAAATATGAGAAAAATCAGGTTTGTTTTGCAAAACTAAAGAAACAGAAATATACCTGACTTTACACATATTTTTGTGATGCCCCTTGTAAAATTTTCTATTTTTATAAACAGTAAAAAAAAAAAAAAAAAAAACAATGGAGAAACTCCTTTCTCCACTGCTTCTCTTACATTGATGTACTGTGTAAGTGTAGGAATGTAAGTCCGATACATATGCAGTGCATCAGGAAAGAGGACAACAGAAAAGGAAAATAAAGTATCATTATACAAACACTATTTAAAATAGATATGCTATTTCTTTCTTTAATAATGTTATTATATAATAGCAATAATCCAGCCTAATGATCAAACCACATCAACCATGGGTAATATACCCACACTCAGTTATGGATTATTGCTTAAATGGACAAACTTTGCAAGTAGTAAGAAATGACGTATTCTGGAAAACTTACATCCTTTGCTATGCCCCATTCTTTTCATTCCGATTGTCTTGGTACAAAAATCGAGTTAAAATATTTATGTATTCTAGAAGAAATTATCCAATTATACTAGTAGCATCACAAACAAGGATACCAAAATAGAGTTTGTTTGGGTCATGTTACAGTCAATAAATCTGATGCCACCTTTTCTTGCAAATTAACTCATTTGAGCCCTCTTATGAAACTAGTACCTGGTCATATTTTTAGCCATCTTTAATGTTTTCTTGAATATTACATGGATGTGCACACATGCTCACAAAAACACACACAAACACAGGCAGACACGCATATGCAGGTGCATACACACACACACACACACACACACACACACACACACACACACACACACACACACACACACATACACACACACACGCAGCTTCTCACATATGCATGTGCATGCATATAGATGCACACACACACACACACACACACACACACACACACACACACACACACACACACACGAGCACGTGTATGTGTGTGTGTGTGTGTGTGTGTGTGTGTGTGTGTGCAGTATGATTAACAGATGCCTAGTTTCATATTCCAGCTGGAATATATAAAACAGAAAGTAATTAAGGTATTTTCTGTGTATACAACATGACCAGACCTAGTAAAATGAATACATGTGAATCAGTAACAAGTAAAGTGAAAGTACACTATGAGAAAGCATTGATGTATCAACTTCATACAAGCAAAATTACATGTGCTATTCAAGCACCAGAGCCTTGTAGTTGTCTAATCCATTTAATAAAACCTCTGGATTTTACAACTGCTGAGTCTTGCCTTTCTGCCTGTTACTAGCTGTGGTTTTGCTTGGAACATTTAATAAAACCTGTGGATTTTATAACTCCTGAGCCTTGCCTTTCTGCCTGTTACTAGCTGTGGTTTTGCTTGGAATTCTGTTTGGGTCTGCTGCTGGAATACACTCACTGCCTTTGGGTTTTCTTGCTGCTTTAACACTATGAGAAAGCATTGATGAATCAACTTCATACAAGCGAAATTACTTGTGTTATTCAAGTGTCAAAGCCTTGTAGTTGTCTAATGCATTATGTTAAACAAGCGGCCAACACATTATATTATGCTAATGAGTTTATATAAAAGCAGTGTGTGCTAAGTGTTTGGATTACTTTATGTTGTCACTATTCTGTTATTAAGCACATTATTGCAGATCATTTGAAAATTCAGAAAGACCATAGTTACTTCATTATTTATTTAGCCTTCTATTTCATCTACCAAAAATACCTATCATGTTGGCTTATAGTAGCTGCATGCTTTTAGTCATGTACCAGTACTTTTTATCTACTGGATTTAAAGTAAATCAGTCTTTTCTCTCATTACCGAATTCATAGGTTTATGTACCATGAAGGTATGCTTGCCTGGACCTTAATTGCTAACACCCCCCTTGCCCCATTTTTATAGATAACGATGCTTTGCTCTTCCGGTGTAATTGCTTTGTCTGATGAATGCTGTGAGCAATTCTCTGAAGTCATTTTCTTGCTTTTTTTACAATTTTACTCCTGTAAAATCCTTTCTTTCTTGTAGTATAAGTTTAGGTTGTGCCATCATTTCGCATGTCGTCCTTTGTACTATAGTGAACTTTATACTGGGATATTATTTCTTCTGAAGAACTACAAAAACACTGAACAAACACATCTGTTTAGAAATTTAGCATTTTTTCTCTCACATTTTCTTGCCCTTCCTGCTTATGGTCAATAATGATAATGTCAAATGTCATTTTCCTTATTCAAGGCAAAGCAATTGTTTTATCATTTACTAATTTAATTTTTTTTTTTTTTGTATAGAATCTAGATGTTCTCACACTTGCCAGTGACTTCTCCAAGCTAGACATACAGCCCTATCACATCTTTGTTCAGAGCTGTCCTCTTGTGTCTAGCTAACTATATAAACAATTATACTAGACAGAAGCGTAATCTTTCACCACTCAGTGAAGCTGAAGGAATATAATACTCACCTGTAAAGAGTGTCTCTGTACATTGACGTTTCTCGTTCAACAATGTTTATTATTAGAAAGTGCTACATGATTCCTGACTAAACAGTAAATATAGTCATTATGACTATGCTCATATTACTTAATTGATATTTGAATTAATTCCCTATGGGAATAATACCATATTTATTGAGAACATTCTACACCATTTCAAGATTTGAAAACATTAGGCACCTTTAATATGCAGCAAAGCTAGGCATAGCCCATTATATGTGAAGACCTACAGAATGTGGATGTTCTACATTTATTTACAGAAATGACAAAAGCTTAAATTCCATCTGTTGTCAACTTAGGAGTTGAGAGAGAAAGCATTTGTTGCTAAGCAACCATCTGTAATACAGGTTATGCCCTTTTTCCAGCAGAATACAATGAAGCCTTGAAATCACATCGATTTGACAGCAGAAGAGTGGCATGCCTGTAACAAAACGATAAATGCGTGCTAGTTGCAGAGAAGGTACTTGATGCAAATTTAAGTAAATGATAACAGCAAGGATTCGTAATGGCAAAAAATTCATGGACAATCACCTTCAATTCTCTCTGAATGTTTAACTTCACAGTAATTCAGTGATATAAAGATAAAAGCATTGCAGTGTTTAGTTCAGAAAAAACATTAGCTGCGAGAAGCTGAATGGGACAATTAAACTGCTGCGCACTGTGTTATAAATTGTGTAAGTACATACTGTTTTTGAATCACAAAAGTGGTAAACTGATGCATGTGCTTACTGTACCTCAGCCTAGAACTCAAGAAATTAAAGGGAATAACTTGATATCACACACAACTCTTTCAACTGGTAAAGCCATATAAGGGGGGGGGGGGTAATACATGTATAATAATAGTATGAAAAATCTTAACAAAAAAAAAACAACAACCAGGAAACAAGATGAGGAGGTACTGATGAGTCTCGTGGCTATTTGGGATGGTGTCTTGAGTAGTTTGCAAAGAAAAAAGGAAATATATAACCAACTGACAGCATACTAATATGTCAGAAACATAAATAACAGACAAAAAACTCCAGGCAGACATAACATTACATAATTCCAAATTGGATGCATGATCTATATTTGAGACCAATAAAAAAAGGCATCCCTTACCCTCTTGAACCATAACAACACTATTTTCCTAAATGACTGTAAATAATTTGGAAACAATGCTTATCAGTTGTCTGATAGCAGAATTCTGATTACCTTACAGAAAGATCAGAATATATAAACTTTTTCTCTATGATATTACCTGTGGTACATACATGCTAGTAAAATGTATATTTTCTGTGCTAAATCTGAAGTGTTAAGTAAAGTATGTAGCAGTTATTTCATTTGACATTCCATTGAATGCTGCCATTTGACGCCACAAAAAGTTTTGCTATCTTTTGTAATGTAGGTTATTTCTGATTTGAAAACAACATGTTTATTTATTTATTTTAATTTATTTGACATTTGATTACTGGGAAAGTCCGAATGGGCATAAATACCATTTTCAATAGGGACCTGGGTAGAAAAGCTATAATACACATTGTTTACCTATAATCATGGAAACATACAAATAGCAAAAAAAAGTTACAGTAAATTACACAAATGAGATTGGGGTCTATATTAGATCAGTGAATGCTTAAACAAGTGAACGCTGATTGATCGACCTTATTTTAGTGAATGTTCAAAATATCGAAGCAACAGAAACCCAAATTTTTTCCTAGGGAAAGAATTCGGTTGTCCTTTTCTGTTGCTTTGGTATTTTCAGTGCTGTGGTGGAAAGTTATGGGTTGGATTCAGGTAAGTGTTTAATTGTGTGGATGTGAGTGTTAGGGTGGGTTAGGTGAGTTAGGGTTAGGGCTCGGGTTAGGTATGTGTGCGATTGTGTGGATGTGAGGGTTAGGGTGGGTTTAGGTGAGTTAAGGTTAGGGACCGGGTGAGGTGAGTGTGCGATAGTGACGGACCTTAGGGTTAGGGTTTGGGTTAAGGTAAGTGGATAGTTAGTGGTGTGTGCATAGTTTAGTGTAGGGTTAGGTGTCAGATTTTAGGTGTATGTGTGTGGATTTCTGTTTGTTTGGTGTGCTTGTGTTGTGTGTATGTGTTTTGGATCAGCAATTTTTTTCCCTAGGAAAAAAATCGCTGATCTGGCAGTTCGAGATTGTAAGCTTTCACTTACATAAGGTCGATCAATCAGTGTTCGCTTTTTTAAGCGTTCGCTGATCTAATATAGACCCTGAGATTGGTAGAAGAAAAAAAAGCATGATTACATCAGAGAAGGGCAAAAAACATACATTCTGTCTAAACTGTGACAAGCCACTAGTTAACCAGCAATGACTGGCCAGGACAAAGAGCACAGGCGATGAGTCTTGAAACATGAAAGAAATATGAAGAAATATTTTAAGATGGTCATTCCTCTAGGATTTATTGTACCAGAATATCTTATAAAATGACAGATATTGGACTGATAGCAGGCCTTCCCCTTTATCTTTGTTTACCTAACAAATAATGAAATGTAATGAGTTCTAGGACAAAAGAAATACATGACCCAAGGCTCATGCATATTAATACCACTGTACAAACATCTAGAAACATGAACAATTTTGAGTTTGCTCTAACATAATTTCTTTTAGTATATCTAGATTTGCTACAAGAACTTCATGGCAACTGCAATACTTATTAAAACAAGAGATGCATTTAGGGAGATAGTTTACTAACTGACATGTAATAGTAAAATATTTATATTCAGTTGCCTGTCATGCATACTATTAGAGATATGGAAATTTTTTTCCATGGAATTATTTAGACTTTCAAATACACACCTGTGGCTATCACTATGAAGGGTAAGGTGTAGGGATGGCTAATGCTATTGGGCTGCAGGACTGCAGCCCCCCCCCCCCCAGCTGTCAAACAAAAAGTAAAAGAAAGAAAAATTAAAATAAAAAAAAAAAAATAGAATGCACTGCATTTCCTGATATCCGGACTGCTGGTGAACCGGTCTGGTACAAATGGCTCAGGTATGGAACTAGATGGCGAACCAGTCTGGTGCACATGTCTCAGGTTTGTATGTTACAGACAAGGACTTGCTTGTGTTTTATGGACTTTGAAGGTATGGAACACAAACTTTCCTTGGTGTGTTTGTGTCTGTGTAGAGAACAGGCTTGAACATGGTACCTTGGGTGCAGGTGGCAAGATCTGAATTCCCTACCCATCACCATTTGTAAAAAATGTGCAGATTGTTGCCTCATATTTGTTCTGTTCTGTTCCTCACAAAGTCTGTGGTTTCTGTATTTTTGTGTCTTTATAAAGTCAGTAGTGCAGTGGTGCAGTTGTTGCCTGACAGCTACAAGTTCTCAGGTTTGATTCTTGGCTGGGGTGCCTCCTGTGTGGAGTCTGCATGTCTTCCCTGTGGCTGTGCTCTGGTGTCCTCCCATCTTACAAAAACATGTGTCTGGAGTGTTTCTCCCTGCTGAAAATTGGCTGTTGCGCCAAGTCAGACTTTCCTGATTAACAAATGTTAAATAAATAAAAATGACAAGCATTTGAATTTCAGACTTCATATTCTTCAGAAAGTACATGGTAACACAAAACCTTTTATTCTAGCAATTTCTAAGTTTATAAGATGGATATTTCAAATGTGTCCCAATGTTTGGGACTGTATTCCCCCATTATTGGCTTAGCCTAGGTTTTTTGTGCTAAGGTTGAGAGCTATGGTAAGAACTAAATTCATTGAACATGTTTGGGGCTGTATTCCTCCATTACTGCCTTTATCCAAGTGTTTTTTGCTAAGAGGTTGAGAGCTATGGTGAGAACTGAATTCACCAAATATGTTTGGGGGCTGTATTCCCCCATTATTGGCTTCGTTTAGGTGTTTTGTGCTAAGAGATTGACAGCTATGGTGAGAACTGAATTCACTAAATGGTAGCCATTTAAGTTTCATTCTTCCTTTCCTTCACAAAACATTTGATTTAGCATAGTGGTATGTTACTCTGACTGTTTTGCACAGGGTCCTGGGTTCAAAACTTGGCAGTAAAATGCATGGTGGTAACACAGCAGTTTACTCTAGCAACTTTTCAACATTATACAAGCAATGTTTAAAATGTGTCCATGGTTTATTGGGCTTTTGCCCCCCCCCCCCAATAAATTTTGGCTTTTTCCAGATTTCTTGTGCTGCAAAGTTCAGAGATATAGCTGAGTGTTGAGTAGATTTTACAAGGAGCTTGGAGCTGCAGGGGAGCAAAAGTTTAGTACTGCTTATGCTGAGTCTGCTTGCATCGTTAATACCACAACAGATGCAGAAGGCCATGGGTTCTACTCCCACAGTAGGTAGATGCATTGCTGATACAGTACTGTGTTGCAAAGGGGTGGATGCTGCAGTATTTTTGGCGGAGATACCCAGTAACTATGAACCTGTTATCAGTCTGCCATCCATTCTCTATTGCAATATTACTAGCTTATCTTTTTTTAGTGTAACATAGGTGATTTATTCCTCAAGTGCAACAGGCACTTTATTTGTAGATGAAACAATGAAATATAAAATTGTTTGCTAGCAGCAACCTTTTCATTAGTTACAGATCTCTTTAATGTGGAATTATTTAGATAACTTTTACTTCTTCAGAGATTGTGCATATTTACTGATATTGGTGGACTGTAGACATTTGAGTAGACTTTTATGATGGAAATGTTCTGAATTGGGCAGTTTTGTTATTATTGATGCATGCATTTTGTTTTATTGTTTACTGAAAAAAATGTTCAAAACAATATATTTAAAATGCCCTCTAAATATGTACTGTATTGTACAAGGAATATAATTTAATACAATCAGGAAGATGTATCAAACAGCATGTGTATGTTTTGTGTGCAAGGGTCCTGTGATTTGAAAACAGCCCAAAGTTACTCTTTAGCTGTCACTAGCAAAATGTTTTTTTTTGAATGTGGGTTTCAATGCTGTTTCAATTAATGTGAGTTTCAAGGGCAGAAAGTTTTAATGCTAAGTCTGTTTTCATTGTGAGACTGCATTGCTTTGTTTAGCAGATATCTATTAGTGTTTGTGCTGTAAAATGCAAAAGAAAACTTTCAAATGAAGTCCAAATCATTGCAGAAGTAAAGCAGTATGCACATTAGTGTTTATCGTAAATGGGTTGAAATAGCCAAGTAATGTTTCATTGGAATGGCTGCAGGGGGATGCTCCATTCGACCATGATTTTGTGAGGGGGGAAAGGGCAGCAAACTCAAAGACAACCCTGGATGAACTATACCTCTCAACTGTCCAGATTTTTGCAAAATGAATAGATTTATGCTTCTTATTTTTGGTTTGTTCCTCATAAAATGTGTGGTTTTCTGGTAAATCATTTAGGAATTAAGTCACTAAATAATAACAGACACTGAGTTTCAGACTTCATAACCTTCAGAAAAATGCATGCTAGGGGGGCGTGGCCAAGGATGAACACAGGATAGCAGCAGATTTCTTCAGCTCCACCAATTTCACTGCACTGACAGGAATTAATTACTTAAAACATTAATTTATAAAGTAATTTTCTTTCTAAATATGTTTGTTTTATATATTTCTTGAACTATATCTAAAAAAAGAAAGGAAATTTTAACAATATTCCTGTCAGAAATCACTTTGGAAATTTTCCTGTCAGTTTCTCTGTCTGAAATGAGTTCCAGTAAGACAAATTCTCAAGACTCCAGCATCAAGAAAGAACTTCAGTCTCTGATAACTACAATCCAGCAACTTACTGCCAAGATGGATAAACTGGATACTAAAATTGATACCTTCATAGAAAAAACTACTAAACAAATAGACTTGTTACATATAGATTTGCAACAACAGAAGATCCAGATGACAGGCATAGAAGAGGCTGTAAATGACATGGAAACTAGAATCCAAGAAGAGGAAATCAGCATTGAGTTTTTGCTGAAACAAAATACAATTCTACAAACAAAGCTTGATGACCTGGAAAATAGATCTAGGCGCAATAACATTAGGATTTTTGGACTGCCAGAAAATATTGAAGGTAACAATATTACTTCTTTTTTAACAACATGGCTCCCTAAAACTTTAGACTTACCAGAAGCTTTCTCGTTTGGTATCCAAAGAGCCCATAGATCTATAGCTAATACTAACTCTAACAAAAAGTATCCTAGATCAGTTATAGTTAGATTTCTATCGTCTTTTGATAAAAAAATGGTTCTTAAATCTGCTTGGGCTAAAGCTCCTGTTAAAATTAATGAGACAACTGTGCGTTTTGATAATGACTATTCTTCCTTGGTAATTACTAAAAGAAAAGTCTTTCTGCCATTAATAAAGGAGCTTAAAAAAGCACAGTTTAAAACCTACCTTCTGTTTCCTGCCAAGCTAAAAATCTTCCTTCCTGATGGTCCTAAAATTTTTGATGACTTAGACTCTGCATTGCTGTTTATCAAAAAAAATAAGATTCTGGATAAAATAGAGGAAATGGAATGGGCTAGTCCTTCATTAAAGAGGTTGGCAACTGAAACTTCGTGGAAGACTTCAGAGAAGAAGAAGAGACTAAAAAACAAATGACATGTTCTTTTTTTTTCTCTCACTTTAATTTTCTTCATTATTAATCTTTTTAAATATAGTTTCTGCATTTTCAGAAAGCCAAAAATATTCTGAAAAAGATTTAATCAAAATTATTTTCTGTGTACAAAGAACTGTTTTGTCTCATAATTAATCAAAATATCTGAGGAACTAATAACAAGCTATCATTCAATATGTTTCTCTTTCTGACAAAGAGAATTAAGGTCAGTAACTTGATACATTTTTTTTTCTTTTCTTCTTTCTTCTCTCTTCTCTTCTTTTTTTATTTTAAACAATAACATTCTATTTAGATTATGCAGTGGGTAAGGGGTGGTGGAGGGCAGAGAGAGAAATGTGATGAGAATATGATAAATGGAATGATAATTTATTTATTCCTTGTAAAAAGTTTATATGCTGTTTAAATGCTATTGCTAATTATACTTTCTTGATTATATTGCTTATGCCTATTCACAAATAATATGTCATGCTTTAATTAATAATAATTAGAACTAAATAATAGTAAATAGTATGTTTCATTTCCATCTTTATTAATATAAACAGCAAGTAATATTCCACTGTAAATACTTTTTATAACTTCCTTTTACATTTTTTTTTATCTTTGCTTTGCTCTCTCTTATTTCCTACTTTCTCCTTTTCTTTT
The DNA here is from genome assembly GCF_019279795.1 of Protopterus annectens. Taxonomy (NCBI): domain Eukaryota; kingdom Metazoa; phylum Chordata; order Ceratodontiformes; family Protopteridae; genus Protopterus; species Protopterus annectens. Next base: position 86,713,672 of record NC_056740.1, on the reverse strand, counting down.
CTCTGTTCTTTCTCTTTATTCTCTTTCATATTAATATATTGACATTCTTTTGATCATACAGGTACAGTAAATAATAAGATTTGTATAAAAATTGAATTGGGGCAAAAATAATCTGTTCTATCACATATTAATAACTTTGGGCTTAGTTTCACTTTCATAGAGGCTGTAATAACTTGTAAAGTGCTTCGCGAAGGTTTTGCTATGTTTAGCTTCACTTATACTGCTAAATGAATGTCAGTCACTTGTTTTTAACAAAATTCCCACCAAAATCTTAAGGGAGACAATTTGGGATGTGGGTTACCTCGTGAACAGTGTCCTCAAGTTGTTTTAAAAGCTTCAACACTCAGAACTCACGCAGAGAAGCTGAAAGCAGTCAATTTGAACTTTGACCCCAAAATTCACGCTGACACATCGCAGATTCATGAAGAACACTCAACCAGGAAGTAGAACTGCTGCAAATGCGACTCTGCGATGGAATATGAACTCTTTATCATTTAAATGTGAGCTATTTTATATAATTACTTAGTTATTTATGTTATAATTTATAAAATATGTAAGTTATAATGATTTTGAATGATGAAGTTTCTCATAGTAAGCAAATGTAATTTTTTAGAAGGCATAGAAAATGAAACTTTTATACAAGTGTTTTTGAAAGTTCACTTGACTGCAGCTTATTAATGTATGAAAAAAACTTATGATTTAAACTTATACACTGCTATGATTCATTTGATTTATATGATTGACAAGCATAAATAACTTTATGACTCTATTCTGGAAGAAGTTGTCATCTGACATATTTTAAAGCAGCAGCTTAGATATACAAATACTGATGGCTTTCTTCACAATAAAGCAAGTGTTTTTGAGAACTTGCTTAACTATGCAGTATGATTTATAGCAATACCTATAAATATAATATTTTATTCTACTGACAATAATAAGTATAAGAAAAATGCTCTGATGCAAGTAATTTAAAGTCTTTTGGAAGCTGTTAACTGCATTTACATGACAGAATATAGATACATCTTAATATATGTAATGTATGAACCATATTAGCCAAAGTTATTGATTTAATTGAACATTAGAACTTATTTTTATAAACTTTGAATAAATTAATGTGTAGATATGCCCTTCCCTTTTTTTTTTCTTTCTTTCACTCTCTCTTCCTCTCTCACATCTTTTATTTCTCTCTCTCTTCTTGGTTCCTAATATCAAGTTTATTTGAATGCTATTTGAATATAAATGTATTATATTAAATAGATGTATATAGTAGTATGAATAATTAAAAAAAAATGGTTTCTCTTAGTATATATGATGCGGTTTTATCAAATGTGTAGTTTTGTCTTACCAGATAATCTAATTGAAAGTTATTAATTTAAGTTAAATATAACAAGTATTAAATTGATAAGGTGGCAGCTGAGGTACTGCTGCTTAGGGTAGGGGTTAACTTGAGTAGTATGTACTACTCTAAGTTGGAGTTTTTAACTCCAGGCTGGGTGCAAGGTTTAATCCTTACATTATTTTTTCTTGTTCACTGTTGTATGTATACAGTTCTGACATCCACAATACACTTTGTAAGCTCATTGTCACTACAAACAAAATTAAATCTTATACAAAATCCCATAAGAGACTCAATAAATACAGCTATATCTAAAGGTACACCTAAAGGAGGAGGTATAATATTACTTATTTTGTTAATTGTTATTTTAATTATAAGTTTTCTATGTTTTAAAATTGCCAAATGACTTCTCTAAAAGGAATTTCTTTAAACATTAATGGACTGAATAATCCGTGTAAAAGGGCAAGCCTAATAAGATACATTAATTTACATAAGGCCAACTTAGTCTTCCTACAAGAAACACATCTCTTGAAAAAAGATATTGATAAACTAGCCACAAACAAATATACAGTATTGGTTAGTTCACAGCACACTCAGAAAAAAAGAGGAGTGGCTATTTTATGGAATAAAAGTATGCCCATTCCTAAAACCATTAAGTCTTATCAAGATGATAAAGGAATGTTTTGTATGGTTACAATACAAATTAATGGGAAGACTTATACATTAAACAATATATATTGGATACCTGGACTTGGTATTAATACAGTGAAATACCATCTTGATAAGATCATATCATTCTCTATAAGAGATATTATTTTAGCTGGTGACTTTAATTGTATATTACATGAAAATGACACTACCACTATAGGAAAAAAGGAAAATTACATCTAATGCAAAACATTTAAAGGATTTTGCTAATTCTTATCATTTAAATGATATTAATAATCAGATAGATTCAAAATCATTACCATATACATTTTTTTCTAACAGGTACAAAACTTATTCAAAAATAGATAGAGTCTTTATTTCTAACCAGATGGTAACAGAATTAATTAACTCTAAAATCATTTCATGTCCTATATCTGATCATAATTCAATTGTTTTGAGTTCATGATAAAAATACTCACAATGTTCAGATCAAAAGGATACCAGCATACTTAACTCAATTAAAAGACTATAAAGAATATATACTTTCAGAAGTACAACATTTTCTAGATATAAATAATACTCCTGAAGTTTCCATTGTTTATGTATGGGATGCTTTAAAATCATATCTATATGGACAAAGTATCAGATGGTATAATAATAAAAGGAAATCTTGGGATAAGGAATTGTTAGATATTCAAAGTAAACTAGATTCTTATAAACATAATAATAAAGAAAATATTATGGATAAGAAAGTCATTGCAGAAATAAACAAACTAAATGAGAAATACAAAGAAATTTTAACTCATAAAGTTAAAATAACTTTAGAGAAATACAAGTTTTTGTCTTACTCAATAAGCCCCAAGTACTTACATAGACTTAAAAACAAAACAAAAAGGTTAAATAAGCAAAATCATATCAAATAAATCTTTTCTCTAAGGAAAAAGAAGAATGTTTCTAGTCTACCAGAAATACTAGATGAATTTAGAAATTACTTTCACAAAATTAATCATAATAACATTAACATGGAATCTAAAGATAAAATAAGGGAATTTATAACCACAAACATGAATAAAAAACTTAATAAACAACAGATTAAACTATTGGATAAAAGTATTTCATATACAGAGGTTGTTACACAAATAAACAAGCTTAAATCAAACAAAGCACCAGGTAATGATGGTATTATACCAGAGATATATAAAATCCTTTCTAAAAGTACATACTCGTTAATACATAAGGTTTTTATTTTGGCCCAAAATGAATTAATAACCCCCCCATCTTGGCAATATACATTTATTTTGCCAATCTTAAAACCTAATAAAGATCCAACTAGATGTACTTCATATCGACCCATCTCATTACTTAATGTTGATTATAAAATGTTTATGAGTATTTTTGCTGATAGATTGAAGACAATCATCCCTGGCATTATAGATATAGATCAGACAGGCTTCATTGTAAATAGAAATACTTTTGATAACATAAGGAGAACTCTAACATTAATTGATTTTGCAAATAGGAAAAGAAAGATTTAACTCTTATTAGTCTTGATATAAGCTCAGCATTTGATTCAGTAAGTTGGGACTACCTGTTTACCTTACTGAAGTGTACAAACTTCTCAGAAGCATTTGTAAATCTAATTGAGCATTTATACAGAGGAACATTGGCTTATATTAAGATAGGAACATATGTCTCACAAAAAATACCAATTTTTAAAGGTACAAAACAGGGGTGTCCACTCTCTCCACTATTATTCACTTTAATAATGGAGCCTTGGGCTAATTTGATCAGAAACAGTACTGACATAGAGGGATTTGAAATAGATGAAAATACATCATCTAAAAATCAACTCTTTGCAGATGATGTTCTAATTACATCAGCAGGATCTAATTCTTCTATGCAGTCTCTGTTTGATAAAATGATACATTTTAAAAGTATTTCTGGTTTAATATTCAATGAAGAAAAAACTAAAATACTACCTATATATGCACGAAAAAATGTTCTCATTAATGATTTTACTAAATATGTACCCAATTCAGGTCAGATAACTTATTTAGGTATAATATTATCTAAAGATATTAAATCTATTATACATAATAATTATAATGCCTGTTTTCTTAATATACAAAATCTCTTTAATACCTGGAATAATATGTTTTTTACTATGGAAGAGAGACTTACAATTATTAAAATGATAATTTTTCCCAATATATTATACTTAATACAATCAATAATACTTCCACCTACAAAAATAATTATCAAGAAATTGAATACACTAATGTTAAATTTCCTATGGGCACCTAATAGACCTAGGATTGCTTTAAAGAAACATACTAATAGTTGTTCTCAAGGGGGTATTTCTTTTCCAGACTTCAATTTATATACTATCTCTTCTATTATAAAAGTTATTACTTTATTAATAGATCAGTCATATGTTGCAAAATGGAAATATTACTGGGAGATAATTAGTATTCACTTCATGAAAATCTCTTTAACACATAAAAATATGATTGTAAATAACTCCATGTTATGGTTACTAAAATAATTTTGTACCTCACCTATTACACCTAAACATATAGTTAGTTACCCATTAAACATTATTATTAGCTATCGTAACTTTATATTCATGCATCCTAAATATAAAGAATGGAATTTTATTATATTCCCTATAATGTATACTCAGGGTATGCTTTTGTCATCCACTTCTGAAGGAACTCATTTAACTACAGATAATGATCTAAAGTACTGGTATCAGTTGATATCTGATAATAAAGTTAAAAATCTAGATTTCTTAAAACAAGAATTTGATCTAAGAGAAACTTGCTGGTTAGAAATTCAGACCTTTAGACAATATCTCATTGATAAAATAGATCTAATGTCTATAACAGTTAAAGAATCTGTCCCAACATTGATTGATTACTTGATATCAAATTTACAACATAAAGTTTCTGATAAAGGTAAACTTTCATACATACATAAAATTATCAGACAAGAAACTTATTACAGTGTATATATATATATAGATAGATAGGCTGTCATGCAACCAATGGATTGAACTATTTTTTTGTCTTTTTTTGTCTTCTACATTTCATTTTGTCTTGATTGGACTCTTATAATAACGGTTTGGCACCCAGGGCAGCGTATTTAATTAAAGTTACAGTTTTTGTGGTTTTGAGCATAGCTCCTCCCCCTTTCTAGTTGTCTGGACCCCTTCCAATTGTCCCCACTCATTCGGCTGTCTCCTGTAGCCCCCCTTTGATTTGAAGTCACCAGCCACCACTGGTAAGGTGACATCATTACAGTGCAGATACTGACTTGATATTTTGCACATCCATTTCATTCAGGGCTGTAAACTTTGTGCATAATATGGAACCAGATCTCTAGTTCCTATCATTGTAATTATATTGACAAACTCTCTTTTTCTTAGTTTTCATACTTCTATTGTTGAATTTACTCAAAGTACTGTTTTGTGAATAGCTGACCATACAGGTTAGGTTGATGTTAAATTTGCTACCACATGCACAGGATGTACAGACAGTAAATATTGGCAGCTACCAACATAGCTGTGATGCATTTTAAATCAAATGATGACTCAGATGAAAAGCTGCTAAGGCATTCTGCTATTCACCAATTTCAATACAGTGAATTATATCTTAATGCCTCTGAGAGTTTAAAAGATAAAAGTTTGGTTTATTTTCTAGCATAACATGTCCCCTATGGAAATGAACAGTGAACTACTCTTAAAGTACCTAATTGCCAAATTGCTTTATTTTGTTGGTATGTGCAGTTTTGGTTCATTATTAAATGCAACATTTGTTTGGATATGTTGGGTACACCTAGAAAACATTTACAGTTAAGCCACAGTAACTTTCAAATATCATATATGTAATAAGATGAGGATTTAGTTCTATAGCTTGGTTCACATATAGGTTTATAGGTTCATAGGTTGGTACTGGGCTATCTGCCCAAAGGCATATATTAGCCCAGCCACGTTGTGCGGTATTCACCTCCCCTTTAGTAGTTCCCTAGACCCTTGTACTAGCAGCTAGTACCCTTGGCCCCTATCTAGTAGTGCTGTTGGTGTGATCCCTGGTGTGAAGTTTCTGTTACCCATCCACTCATCAAGGTTCCTATTGAAGAGTGATAGTGAGGGGCTCTGTCTTATGTAGATTGGGACCCTGTTCCATAGTAAGGGAAGTCTCTGTGAAGGGAATCTATCCCTCCAGCATGTTCTATTCATTGTTGTGTTGAGGTTTATATCCCTAGAGCGTGTAGCTCGAGTACATTTGGTTTTGCTAAGATGGAGCATGTTCAACAATTCTGGGTTGGACATGGCTCTGTATGTTAGACAGAGATCACCTCTGAGAAGGCGGTATGCAACAGAGAACAGTTTTAGCTTTTTCAATTGTGCTGCATAAGGCAACTGTTTGAGGCCAGTAATCCTCTTAGTGAGGTACCTCTGTGGTCTCTCCAGCTGTTGGAGATGTCTAGCCAGGTACATTCCAATTGGTGCATTGTACTCAGTAATGGGTCTGATGAGGGAAGAGTAGAGGGGCACCATCACATCCTTAGATCTTGATGCGAACCCTTTTCTGATCAGATGGGTCACATAGAAGGATTTTCTAACCACTTTGGCAACATGGTTATCAAAGGAAAGCTGACTATCTACTATATTATGACATAGTCATGATTATCATCATCATTATCATTCACATTTCCTCCATTTTTTTCTTTCTTTTTTTAATATGTGGATAGGGTGTTGAATAAACTAATGCCATCTCACTCAATTCATTGGTTTTCTTCTGCCTTCTTATATTATTATACCTGCCTATCATAGGTCTTATCTCATACAAAACATACATCTCTTGGCTGGAAATCATATCCTCATCTTGCATTCTTCAATTTATTTTATTTTATTTTATTTTTATTTTATTTTACATTTGTTGACCGGGCTAGTCTAGCTGGATATATGTCCATTTTCAGTAGAGGCCCGGGGAGAAAAGCTCCAAGGGTAAATTACAGATATATAAAAAAATATATAGGAAACAGAACATAGACATGGTTAAATACAATTTTACAAAAAAAAGCAGTAAGTAGGGAACATTAATTTAAAAATTGTAAACAAAGAAAAAAATGTTTTTTTTTTTTTTTTTGTCAGAAAGCATACATATAAAGTTACTGTAAGGATAGAGAGGAAAGAAGAGGAAGGAGTGAGTTAACCTGGGTTGGTGCAGGAGCATAGCCATTGTTTGTTGAGATGATTTTTTACTTGTTTTTTAAAAAGTGAGAGAGAGCACAAAGATGTGATGTCAGAGGGTAATTTATTCCACATTTTTCCAACAGAGTTGGAAAAGAGGCAATCTCCAGCAGAATTTTTAGGTTTGGTAATATTTATCAGTAGCTTGTTGGAAGAACGTAGATGCTTCAGGTTATTGTAAGGTGAAATGAGGTTAGTGAGTATGGGTGTTTTAGATGGTTGGTATAGGATTGTATGAGCTATTTGGAATTGTTGAAATAGGAGTTGGTTAGGGAGTTCAAGCCAACCTAGTTCTCTTAGGTTCAGGCAGTGGTGAATTTTAAATGGGGTTCCTGTTGCAAATCGAGCAATATTATGGTAAGATTGTGCTAGTTTATTGATGTTGTTTTTGGAGAGGTTAGTGAATAAGGCAGATGCATATAGTAGAGAAGAGGTTAGATGGGATCTGGCTAAGATTGTCTTTGCATCTGGTGAAAGGAAGGCTTTGATTCTGTAAAGGGAACCTATTTTCTTATTAACTAATTTGATAGTATTGTTGATATGCGTATCAAAGCTGAGGTTGATGTCAATGGTTATTCCTAGTAGTTTGGTAGTCGTTTCTAGGAAAATAATGGTGTTGTCAATGGAAGTAAGAGTAAAGTTAAGAGGGGTAGATCTATGGGAAGGTGAGAACAATAGCAGTTTGGTTTTTTTAGGGTTGAGCAGTAGGCAGCAATCAGTGAACCATTGCTCGACACTAGTAAAAGCCTTTTGTGTGATAGACTGTAGTTCAGTTTGTGTATTGGCAGAGCAGATAATAGTAGAATCGTCAGCATATTGTATGCAGATAGTGTTTGGGATAGCTAGATGGAGGTCATTTATAAAGATAGAAAATAATTGTTTTTCTAATTTATCATTTGCTTACCTGCACATGTGACTGAACGACCACAATCTGTATTCATTTACCTTCTATGTAATTGTCACTGTTTTGTCTTTAGCTCAGATGTCTTATTTCTTTATTTGTCCTACAGTGTGTAACCTACTACTCATCTCAGACATTTCATCTCCATCACCTCATGTTTTTTAAACTTCTGTCCCTTCACTGCCCAAGTTTCTTTGCCATGCAGAAACACTGGTTATATCACTGTTTTAAGCTCCATACCATTATTTTATTACATACTCCTCCTGACACTTTATGGTGGTTGAGTGCAGTCCTTCTGATTCTAGATTTGACTTCCTTGGTCAGACTTCCATTCTCCTCAACTTGAAGCTGTTGGACTGCTCTACTGTCTTCATGTCTGTCTCATTTTCCAGCATCTTCTGATCTCCACCATTTGCTTCCATGACTATTGTCTTGTATTTACTTGGTTTCATTCCATGTGTCCTGAGTTTTACATCCAAGTCTCTTATAATTTGCTAACATTCCTTTCAGTGCCTTCGTATAGTGCCACATCATTGGAATAAAGTCTAATCTCTTATGGATGGAATGGAATAATCTCTTATTTCTTCCTTTTATATTTTCTCCTCCCCCCGGCCTACACACGTCTTGACTTACTAATGTATCTTTTGCCTTTTTCATAAGTTGTGCTTTTAGACTCAAACCTATTTCTTCTACACTATCTTTCCTTGCTTCTCCTTCACTTCCCCCCTGATTTACATCTCTTGCATTCTAGATCTATGTATAATCTATTCTCATGTCTCTCTTCTATGCTAACAATACAGTATACTGCCATAAGTACCATGTTTTTAGAAATTGTTAATGGTGTTATCCTGCTAAAACACTATGTGTTATGTGTGCAATGTATCTCTTACGTATACTACCATAAGTACTATGTTTTTAGAAATTGTTAAAGGTGTTATCCTGCTATAACACAGTGTGTTGTGTGTGCAATGTATTATTAATATGGAGCTTTTCTCCCCGGGCCTCCACTGAAAACGGGCTTTCGAGCCCAGTGGACTTCCCCGGTCATCAAACTGGAAATAAATAAATAAAATAAATAATAAAGTGGCTTTGCTGAACTGTCCACTCTGGCCTGTTTGCTGATGTAATACATCAGTAGTCTAAACAGATGTAGGCTCACGGCGGAACAAATGTATACCCTCTCCCATTGGGAACTCCTTTGTAAATCCAAACTATTATGCCCTTGAATCCCTTTACATCACCTATTTTAATTCTACTAAGTGTTGGAGACTTTGAAATATCACAGAACTACTCAGACCAGCTTTTCTTGGGACATTATCACATGATTTTGCCATGTCTAAAACACCCAGTTAGATTTTTTCCTCATCCCAAGCTCCTTCTCCACAATTTGTCTCACTGCAAACGTTGGGTTGGTTGTAGTGTAGCCTGATCTGAATCCAAACTGCTCATCTCTCCTTTTACTTTCCACCACTCTCCAATAATTTTCCTGCTTTGCAAAAGGAGTTTGATATCTCTTTGCTGCCTGCCTGCCTGCAGTTGTGAACATCCCTTTTTTTGTATTGTAGAACAACAAAAGAATGCTTATTTCTCAGTTGCCAGGGATACATATACCTGTCTCTCTCTCTCTCTCTCTCTCTCTCTCTCTCTCTCTCTCTCTTTTTCTCTTCATAATGTAATGGGTACCACTAGAGCCATTTATCCAGTTCACCTATCTTCATCATAACTACTATGTCTTCATCTGAGACTGTTGCTGCCCATCACTTTTTTTTTAATTATACTTCATACCTCTTTTTGGTGGATTTTCCTTCCTTTTTCATCCTAGGCTGTGTATGTGGCAGTACAGCTTCTCTAAGTTTTTCTTATAGGTTCTTAGGTCATAAGACAATACTAGGTTATTGGTCCAGAGGCCCTTATAAGCCTGGCCAAGAATTTGCACATGTTCCCACAAAGTCAGCTCCTGTTTCTCCTGTCCAGCAGGGGCACAGGTGGGATCCCAGGGAGTATTTTCTGTTTCCCATCCAGTCATCCAGGTTCATCTTAAAGAGGGCTAGTGAGGTACTCTGCTTGACATGGAGAGAGAGTCTATTCCACAGATGTGGGAGTCTTTGGGACACAAATCTATCCCACCAACAAGTTCTATTGATGTCACAGATCAGGTCGAGGCCTTGCATGTGGGTTGCATGAGTGGAGTTTGATTTACGGATATGCAGCAACTCCATCAAGGCTAGATCTGAGATGGCCTTGTATGCCAGACACAGGCCACCTCCGAGCAGTCTGTATGAGACTGAGTAGAGGGACAGGGCTTTTAGCCTATCTGTATTGGATAGGTATATGAGACCCTGGATTTTCCTACTTAGGAACTTCTGTGGTCTGTCCAGCTGCTGAATGTGCTTGTCAAGGTACATGCCGAAGGGGGCATTGTACTTGATAATGGGTCTGATAAGGGAGGAGTACAGGAATGTTATGACCTCCTTGGTCTTGGATGAAATACCCTTTCTTATGAGGTGGGCCATGTAGAAAGCCTACTGTACAATGGAGGCAATGTGGTGGTCAAAAGTCAGTTTGCTATCAACCTGGGTGCACAAATCCACTACGACTGATTGCATGCTTAGTATGTTGCTATCAATGTGATAATTAGTGGAGATGACATTTTCCAAAAATGGAATAATGATGCATTTCTTGGCATTCAGTTTGAGGCAATGCTTCTGACACCAGTCATTAGTTTGGGTAAGGCCCTCTTGGAGGATGTTCACATCACTGGGGGAATTTAAGACAGCACCCACCTTGCAGTGCAGTCATCTGCAAACTTGGTCAGCCACAGACCACTGGTTTTGGCTTGCACCTCAGAAAAGTATACCCAAACAGTAGAGGCCCCAAGACCGATCCTTGGGGTATGCCCCTCATTACAGGTCCACTACTAGATGTGCTTTCCCCTATTTTGACTGAGTGGGTTCTATCAGAGAGCCAGTTAGCTACCCATCTGGTAACATACAGGTTGATGCCTAGCTGGGAGAGTTTATCTATTATGCCTGAGTGGGGAATAGTGTTGAAGGCTTTGGTAGGTCAAGGTAAGCAGTGTGCATCATCTTCCTCTCATCCATGGCTTTGGTGACTGTTTTGAAGAAGTCAACCAAGTTAATAGGCATGCTCTCCCTTTGAGAAAACCAAACTGTGTGTGGTCAAGTGTTTGGAGTTTGCTAATGTCCTTGTTTATACAGTCCACGATAATGCATTCCATGACCTTTCAGATTAGGCTATTAGGCAGATGGGCCTATAATTGTCTAGGTCAGTGGATGCTCAGGGATGACAGTGGCTGTCCTCCATTTAACAAAGATAAAGCTGCTGTTCAGGCTTTGGTTGAATAGGGTGCCTAATGGTGCTGAGAGCATTTGCCTGAGTTCATGTAGGACACAGCCAGGGATGTTGTTGGGTCCCATGGAGGCTGTATTTTTTTGCCTTTGAGAGGGCATTAAAGAGCTGCTCCCTGGTGATGAGATGAGGAGGGCAGGTGCTGGGGATGTCCTGGTTTACTGATGGTAGAGGACGGGGGGGGGGGTGATGTATTCTCTGAACTTGTTTGCCAGCAGGTTGGCTATATCTATGGTGCTTGTGTATGTGTTGTTCTTGTCCAACAGTTCAGAGCAGATTTGGGTGTTAACTTTGAGATTTCAGACATATGAAAAGAAGGCCTTGTGATTGTCCTTAGTGGATGTGGCCAATTTGGACTTGAAGGTAGACTTTGAGGATTTCACCAGTGACTTTATTTGCTTGTTCTGACAAAGGAGAGATTGCTTCCAACTTGGCGCCTGCTCCTTCTTGGTCCTGGACAGCAATATTTTCCTTTTATTATAGAGTTTTTTAATTGCTGCTGTCCACCAGACAGGTTTACTTTTCCTTGAGGAAGATAGTTTGATTCTGTCAGGTATTGCTAAATCCTTGCAGCTAGGTAGGTGCTCATATAGGTTTTTTGGTGCAGGCTTGGACATTAGTGATTGATTCAACTGAAAGGATTGTGACTGTGAAGCTACTTATACCTGCTCTCAGGAGGTTGTAGTCAGCTTTGGAATTTTTTTTTCTTTGACCTTGGCAAGGGGGAGGGAGTCAGGGGAGATGGTGACTTCAAAAGTGATCACTTTACGGTCGGATCTTACCAATGAGGATGACATTGTAGAGGTGTTACAGTGGCTACTCATGTTGGTTACTACCAAGTCCAGGATATTTTCACCTCTTGTGGGGGTGTCGACCAGCTGATCCAATGTATTGGCATTGACGAAGTTGAGGAATCTCTGGGCATTCATGTCTGGGCTAGAATAGGTCTTACTCTCTATGGTTGGGTAGTCAAAGTTGCCCAGGATCAGGGTAGAGGGTTGAATCTTGATGGATTCAAGTAACTCCAGATAGATGGAGTGGGCGTCCTGAGGCATGGTTGGGGGTCTGTAGCTAGCTATGATTTGAATAGGTGTTTTGTCAACAGTTAACTGCATCTGGAGTGTCTCCTGTGTGTCATACTGTTTGACCAGCCTGGAAGCGTGTATGTCTTTGATAAATATGGAAACCTCACCACCTTTAGTTTTATAGCCTTCCATTTGGGGTCTGAAAGTTTGGTAGGATGAGTAACCTGGAAAGACTGGGGTGGTCTCCACAGCTTTGAACCAGGTTTCAGTGACTGCACAAATGTCAGCATCTTCCAGGGTGAAGAATCCTTGCAATGAGTGCAGTTTCATATTAATACTCCTAGCATTTAGCAGCATGACCTTTAAATTTCTTTTAGAAGAATTTTTCACGTTGGTAATTTTGTCCGCATTATTTTGCCTGAAAAAGGAACTATGGGGGTGGCAACAGCCTTTGCCAGAAGCCTGAAGCCCAGGGGAGACAGATGAATGTCATGTCTGGCAAAGCATCATGATCTGTCAATCATGTTCTCCCAGGCTTTCAGTTATTGGATCCCCTTGGAATGACACCAGAAACTAAGCCACTTGTTAAAGTCAATCATTTTCTGTTTGTATTGAGGCATCATTCTGGGTGACAGCAGGATGCTGCTTAAGGCTAGGACATACCTGCCTGACATACATATTCAGCAAGCTCAATCATGTCTATCTTCATATCATCCAAAGAGGTACAGCTCAAGACATTCAAACCAACATGGACTATGACAGAGTTATAACAGTACCTGTTGTTGAGAGACTTGAGTGCCTGCATGATAAGGTGGATTCTAGTACCTGGCAAGCAACTTACCGTGACTTTCCTCTTGTCTAGCCTGGTGAGGGTAACATCTGTGTGTCTCATGATAGAGTCTCCCATGACTAGTATGTTGGGTTTGTGGCTTGGCCTAAGAGGCTATGAGACCCAGGCATGTATACTATGTGTTTGGTGCTTGCTGCTGTGGGTTGTGATGTACGTGTGTGTTTTTGCCTCAGTGGTCTCTTTTGTTTAGGTATGTTTTTGTTGAGACCCTCTGCATATGTGGGAGTGTATTGTACAAGTGTGGGTGATGTTAGAGGTGTGAGGTTTGTGGTGTTTGTGCAAACAAGCTTCTCAGTGCCAGATATGCTGGCTTGGGATTTTGACAAGGATTCTAGGTTCTTAAAGTAATTGCATCTTTCACATAGTGCGTTCCTAGGTGGTAGTAGTAGAGGGTTGTCCATGTACATCAGGCAGTTGCAACAATATCTCTGGATACCCATATCAAGTAGACTAGCATGAGAAACCATAGGAAATTGTCCGTCTGTGGTTGTCAGAATCTGTGGAAGAGAGGTCAGCGATAGTAGAGTGCACGGTATCTGAGGAGTTTACATATAAGTGTGAGTAGGTCTGGATAATATCAATACAGTAGCTGCAAGGGACAGCCCCACTTACACAGGAGTGCTGGTAAGGGAAGAAATGCAGCTGAGATGTCTTGAAAAGGGTCAAAACAGCACAGCATTGCTAAGTGACACACAAAATAAACCAAGCCAGCGCAAATGCGGGCTTTACATACCACAAAAATGAAAATAAAATAGAAACACTGGAAATGACTGATCAACCCTTGTCCCTGAGCTCCTAGTCAAACACCCTATACCAGACCAGTTCCAACTAGTTCACTTACTCCCACCAAGTGCAGGTAGGCCCCAGCCAACACAAGATGGCATAGCAGGAAACATAGGAAACACAGGAATCACACAAACAGGTCTGGATACAGCAAAACTTGTAACCAGACTACGCTAAAGATATTTAAACTTTGTTTAGGTTGATTTAACACAGGAGAACAGATGCACACTTAAATATAACAGCAGAACAGTTCACACTCAGTTAATTAAACAGTTTATCAGTAAAGCAGTGAAAAATTCAGTGCAGATGTAATGCAAGTTAATAAAGCAGCACCATTAATCAAATACAAGTGCAGTACAAGTCAGAATAAATTGAAAAATGGCACTTAGTTTTATAGATTCTCTCAGAAGCTTTGAAATAAGCACACAGTAGATGCAGAATGCTCACCGCCTTGTAGCTCAACTAAAACAAGCAAGTACCACAAAATGAAAGTAAAATAGAAACAGTGGAATTGACCAATCAACCCTTATCCCTAAGCTCTCAACTAACCCCCCTATGCCAGATCAGTTCCAACCAGTTCACTTAGTCTCATTAAGTGCAGGTAGGCCCCAGTCAACATAAGATGGCGTAGTAAGAAACACAGGAAGCACACAAACAGATCTGCATACAGCTAAACCTGTAATGAGACTATGCTAAGGATATTTAAACTATGTTTAGGTCGATTTAACACAGGAGAAGAGATACACTCTTTTTCACTCAGAAGCTTTTCAAAGTACAGCTTTCATCTATTTGTGATGCCCTCCAGACTGGTGAGCATGTTATTGCTGTTGACCCTTATAAATGGTGTGTTGCTCACCAACTTTCAACCTGATAAAGCTTCTTTGTGCCCTCTCATGAGACAGTTTTTGGAAGGTTGTACAGGCTTTCTGATGCATTTTTCTTTGCCTTTGTGACTACTCTCTTAGGCTCTTGGTTAGCAAACCTGTATTCCTCCTTCACCCCCATCCATTTTTTATATCCCACTTCTTCCTGCACTCTTATTTGTTTTCAAAACTTCTTCAACTTCTGCATTTCACCACTAGCTCCCCTTATGTAACGTATTTCCACACCTGCTTCAGCAAAAGAAGTGTTCCGTAAGTTTCAGCCATGGTGTTTTGAGTGTGTTATGCATCATATGTTAATTTTGCTGTCTTCTGCTGATAATACATGTATTGAGTAGCTTTGGATGTTGTGAACCCTAAATGTTTTAGCTGTGGTATGCAAACTGCAGCTTAGAAAGCAAAACAAGTAGTTAATTGCAGAATTCACATACTAGAATGAAGAGATCATGGTCTTGCCCTCACGTTTCATAACTTTTATAACAACAATGAGGATATGCTTCATTGTTCCCTTACTTTGCATAAGGCTGCATGGCTACATACAAATGAATAATTTATTGAATATTAAAGGCAGTTTATGGAATCTGTTGTGTTTAAGCAGGGTTCCAACACAGTACTTCAGTAGCTGTTGTGTGTGTGAAATGCAGCTGAATGAATTACTATTTAGCAGTTTTATAGAAAGGGTCATTGTGCTGACATAACAACAAAGCAGGACATTCCTTTTTAAATTCTTATACTGCAGTTAATTATATAAAGTAGAAAACTACGGGAGGTGCAGTTATTTATACATGCTGTAATGTTAGATGTACTTTTTCCTTGTTCTGTAATATTGTTGAAAGAGCTGTTTTACATGTGGTCTATAAAACAACTGCTTCTTTACATAGGGAGATTTCTTTTTCTTGCTCTTTATTTTTATCTGGGTTTGTTCTATCATTTACGGATTATATACCTCTGTTTTGCTAAAATGTCTCTGGTTCTATTTGTGCACTTTGTGATTTCTGAAAGTGGAATTATGGCCTTCTTTTATATACCTCATAATTTTCCAGCCTTCTGTTCAGCTTCCATATAGTCTGTTTCTTTTACTTATTCATTCATTTATTATTTGCTTTTATAGGCATAACTTTTTTAGTATTTCAGCCTCTTTTTAGTTGTTGTTGCTGCATAACCATCTAAAATTAGGGCTTAAAACCACTGTTTTTTATACAATGTGTTGATTTTTGTTTGTGGGAATCTTGCTTCTGTTTTATAACCTTACCTTAATATACATGCCTTGTTCCCATATTATGGTAAGTCCATGTCTCATGATTGTTAAATAAATAAACAGCCAAAGAATTCATATTCACCACGGATAGTCACAACAACAGACTAGTTGCCCAACACAATGCGTCTGAAATTCTCCAGGTGCAACTAACACTAGGTAAGACTGCAATTCAAATTGTAGCTTGCTACAGATCCCCCACCATGCCCCAAGTTTCTCACTAAACCTTTCTAAACATACTGGAAAATATTAAGATACAACCAAACACCCTAATACTGGGTGATTTCAACTACCCTGCCATTAACTGGGAAAACTACCTGTGTACCAACACCTTTGCCCAACGGTTCTTGGAATTCATAAATTTCAACACCCTGGATCAACTAATCCTTAGTCCCACCAGGGGCCCCAATACCCTAGACCTGGTCATTACCAATATGGGAAATCGATGCTCCACACCTATGGTCACCCCCTCATTGGTCAGGTCTCACCATAAGCTAATCACCCTTGACATCCACATCCCACCCCCACCCCCCAGTAAGGAAACCTCTGTAAAAAACTTCTCCAAAGCCAACTTCATGCTACTCAAGTCAGAAGTGATAAACTTCATGACACCCATGCAGACGGGAACTGAAAGTTTGACTGCTGAATCCTACATTAAGGCACTGTATGAGCACATCCACTTGTGTATGAATCATGCCATCTCCAATAGAACCAAGATGCTCACCTCCAAAAAAGGGAAGACAATCTGGTGGCTCCTTGCCATAAACAAACTTTACAACAAAAGGAAGAAACTGTTGCAGAAAAAGAGGAAAATCCCAGGATGCAAAAAAACTCCCTTACCAGCCTCAGTAAGAAGATGAGATCCCTCATAAAATCCTCCAAAGCTAGTTACGAAAATAAAATTGCCAAAGATTCCAAAGACAACCATAAGGCATTCTATAGCTATGTCAAATCACCTCAGTCATTACTTCTTAACAATCTTCTACCTTAAAACCATTGCCAGCATTGCAACCCAACAACTACTAGGAGGGGACATCCACCCCAACCCCGGCCCAACAAATATCCCCCATACCACATCCAACCCCAAACTCCCATTTAAGCACAAACCCACTGACATACTCATACTGAACCTAAACATTCACAGCATCATGAACAAAACAGAACAGTTACATGGAGCCATCTCTGCATACAACCCAAATATTATGGTGATTACAGAAACATTGCTTAAACCCCGTATTAAAAATAACTCTATAACCCCACCTGGCTTTAATATATCGAGAGTAGATAGAGTTCACAGAAGAGTAGGTGGAATAGCCCTTTTTTATAAATCCAATTTAAAAGTTCAGCTCCTTCAGAAAGAAACCCCACATTTCAACAATTCTGAGACCTTATTCTCCTCCTAAACCAAAACAAAGAACTAAAGCTACTTTGCATCTATATACCACCAGGAGACAACCTTAGGACCCTAGAATCTGTACTCCACTGGGATTTTCCACTCCCTTTCCCAAGAAACTGTAGTCCTTGGTGATGTCAACATCGACTGGAGCAGTATACATTCATCAACAGCCACTAACCACATAGATGGAGATGGATTTGGAGTCAGCTGCTTTAGTCAACTCATACACTCTCCCACAAGATTTGACAAAACCACCAAGCATGAATCCACCTTAGACTGGATCCTCACTAACCAGCCTAACACTGCCCACCTATGCAGGATACTACCCGACTCCCTCAGTGACCATAACCCAACTTTTCTCCTTCGGCACAAATTTAAAAATACCAACCCACCCTCCCTGTTACAAACCTGCTCCCAAAAAAACTTCTCCTCAGAACAATTCTCAGAAACCCTAAAATCCTACAACTGGGCTCCCCTAAAATCCCTCCCCCTGGACAACGCAGTAGAATACATTAACTCCAAATTCCTAGAGATTCTAAACCAACTAGCCCCACTGAAAACAATAAGATTATATAGTAACCCTGCCCCTGGCTAAACAAAACCAAAAAGATCTTACTCAAGGCTAGGGACAATGCTTGGATAACTTGGAAAAATACAAAACAGCCGAAACTAGGCAAACCTTTTCTGAACTCAGAAATAAAGCAAAAAAAAAACAGGTCAGGTTGGACAAACAAAACCACTATGTTTCCCTACAAAGTAAACACATCAACAACCCACAAAAATTCTGGGCTGCAGTGAATAGCATCCTCCAGCCCAGAAAAACCACTACACCACCTCCAGACATCAAAGATACTGACCCTGACATAGCCTCAGACTTCAATAACTACTTTATCTCTTCCATACTTAAACTAGTAAACAATATATCACCCACAACCCAACCACAATCCTTAAATTGCCAAACTAATTCCACCTCCTTCTCACTTAACTCAGTACCAATATCAACCATTCAAAAACTTTTAGCAAAATTTAAACCTACCACCCTAGCCGCCGACTATCTTCCACACAGTATCTTCAAATGGCATTCAAGACCATTGCCTACCCCATCTCCCTACTCATTAATAGATCTATTGGGTCTACTTCACCCTGTTGAAAGCTGACAGTATCGAAGCTGATATTGTCGGCACCAAAATGTCGAAAGCAAAAGTTATTGCGCGTGTAAATGGAAATCTCCATAAGGGGAGATTTCCATTTACTGCAATGTAGTGCAATCTTGGAGTTGATATATTTAAGTAGTGGGGGTGTGGGGGTGCAAGGGGGCTTGCCCCCCTGTATAGAGCAATTTGTGTTGTGTTTGGGTGGGTTTTTTTTGTATGTATTCGATGTTCGGGAGTTTCAACATTTTCGTGTCAATTATTATGCTGTCGACAAAAATGAAAGAAAAAAAAAAAGAGAGAAAAAGCACCACACTTGGAGACCAAAACTGAGTTTTGTGGTCATTTAGTTTGTCTATTTGTTTTTTTATTATGCTGTCGACAGTTTGAGTTTTCGACAGTGTAATATAATCGCAATCTATTTCAATGTGCACCATTTCATCCCTGTGGAAAACCTCATATATCATCCCCCTCCACAAGGGTAGCCCCTCTACTGACCTCTCTAACTACTGTCCCATTACTATCCTATCACGTCTCTCAAAAATTCTAGAAAAATGCATCCATCACCAACTCCTTACCCACCTACTAAGCAACAACCTGCTATCCAAAACCCAACATGGATTCAGACCATCCCATAGCACCAACACTGCCTTAATCAACTTCTCCAATACCATAAACTCACACAGGAACCAAGGACAACTGATCTCTGCCACCTTCCTAGACTTATCTAAGGCATTTGATACAGTTTCCCATAACAAACTCCTTACCTGTCTCTCTGAACTCAACCTCAATAACCCCACCCTACAATGGTTTAAAAGTTACCCAAACAACCGCTCACAATTTGTCAAATGGGGCAACTCCATATCCCCCCCCACTCCCCGTCACACGCGGCATCCCACAAGGCTAAATCCTGGGCCCCCTTCTCTTCAAAATATTTACAAATAATCTCCACCTAGCAACCACTAAAGCCAATATTGTCCAGTATGCAGATGATACATCTCTAATCTGCTCAGCACCCAACATCCATCTACTGCAAAGTATTGCACAGGAATCCTTCACTGAGGTAGAGAACTGGCTAAACAACCACCAACTGATACTAAACCCCAAGAAAACACAGCTAATGTTATTCCACCAACTAAGCACTGTGCCCCCACCTTCATCATCCTGTCAGCCAACAGCACTCTCCTCACCCCAGTAGATGAGGCCAAACTGCTAGGTGTCACAATTGATCAACAGCTTAAGTACAAAAAACATGTTACAAACTATCTCTAAAGTCCACAAAAAATAGGTTGTCCCTATTGTTGTAAACAGTTCCTAACCCCTGAGTCTAGAACCACAATAGCCAGAACTCATCTCTTATTAACATTGCTTTACGTGTCTCCAGTTCTTACCAACATTAATAAAACTGACCTGAACAAACTCTCCACATGCTACAGTAGAATAGCTAGGTTCACTGCCAATGGTAGATCACACTCCCACCACTGCCAATTCCTACTTATACTACACTGGTTAGAATTTCCAAACCTGCTACACTACCATCAACTCATCATAGCTCATCAAATTCTATACCATCCTGGGAGAACCCCTGCCCTAGCTGACATGTTAAACTTTTACAACTCCACCAGGGAACTACAATCAAGTAACAAATCCCTGATTGAAATCAATCCATGTAAGAACAACTCTGGAGAAGCCCTATTCTCTGCCGAGGTTGCAAAAGTATGGAACACCGTCCCACCTGAAGTCAGACTACAAAAATCACACAGGCACATTCAAAGTCCTCCTTAGATCACACTTCTTTGCTAACCCTCTCTTTAACTGTAAAGACCACCCCTGAATCCTCACTGCCCTGCAGGCAGACTACCCGCCGAAGCCTCCATTGCGTACAACATACTGTCACCTGCAATGTAATGCTTGTAAATATTGTAAATATCAACCTACTCCTCAGTATCTTATTTACACAGATTGTACTGTTATTGTAGTCATGTAACCTGTTATTGTAGATATGCAGCCTGTTATTGTAGACATGTAACCTGTTATTGTAGAAATTGTATTCTAGAAATGTAACCTGTTATTGTAGACATGTAACCTGTTATTGTAGAAATGTAACCTGTTATTGTAGAAATGTAACCTGTTATTGTAGACATGTAACCTGTTATTGTAGAAATGTAACCTGTTATTGTAGACATGTAACCTGTTATTGTAGACATGTAACCTGTTATTGTAGAAATGTAACCTGTTATTGTAGACATGTAACCTGTTATTGTAGAAATGTAACCTGTTATTGTAAAATGTAACCTGTTATTGTAGACATGTAACCTGACTGTACGATGTGATTATTTTTGCATTTAACTGTTTTTTACCTGTATGCTAGCTTTCTTGTTACCGATCGTGTGTATTCACACTGTTACTTCCTTGGAGCTTTTTTCCCCCAGGGCTCCACTGAAAATGGACACCTGTTGTCCAGTTGGACTTATCCTGGTAAAAGAAATGTTAAATAAATAATAAATAAATAAATAAGAATCTAAATGGCAATGGTCAGATCTGCTTCGAGCTACAACAGAATGGCATTAAATATATTGATCCCATATTGCCAATATCCTGGCAGATTGATTCAGTGCAAACTTCACCCCCGCCTTGCCCCCTAACGGGCCCATCTCAATACTGAAAGATTGCCAAATTCCAGTAATAATGGCCACACAGCTAAAAAACACACTCCCCAAAGCTAAGAATACAGCATCCATGGGACCAGACAACATCCCAGGCTGTGTACTACATGAACTACAAAATGAACTGGCACCTCACTTAAGTGTCATGTTTAATCATAGCCTCACTTCAGGTTTCGTGCCCACTGAGTGGTGCACAGCTACAGTCATCCCACTCCACAAAGGGGCTTCCACCTTGGATAGTCTGATGAGCCTGATCTGCAATGCCATGGAACGTATTATCATGGAACTTATAAACAACGACATTGGCAACCTTCAAACACTGAATTCTATGAACAAAACATGCTGGAGGGATAGGTTCCTGACCCAGAGACTCCCCAGACTCTGGAATAGACTGCCCATACATGTCAAGCAGAGCACCTCTTTGGCCCTCTTCAAAAGGAACCTTGATGAAAGGTTGAGGAAATTCACCCTGGGGATCACGTCAATCACCCTGCTAGACAGGGGTCCAGGGAAGTATATACTGTGGAAATAAATAGCCAGGGAATTGTTATGGCTAGGCTTGTATAGGCCCTAGGGCCGATAGCCAAGAGCCAGCCTATGAAGCTATGAACCTTTTAGCAAATAACATCCTGCTCAGAACTGACCCAGCTCACCCTGTAAATAACATTGTGCAGTAATATTAAAACACCCAGAAAGTGTCAACATGTGTGATTAGAGTTGTTTGCAAGGCACACATGTTAGGCTGCACTGTGAACCCCTAATGTTCTCATGAAGGCCTCTATTAGGCTTGCCAGCTGTCCTTCACATTGCAACATCAGCTCTGTGTTCCAACAATGGCCAAATCAGTTACCAGCTGGTGACCTTAAGTTGTTCCCTTCATCTCATTGAAGGTACACATTTTTACACTATACTGTTGCTTTTCTACTTAGTTTTTCTTTTAGCTTGTGGCATTTATGGTTATTTACTTTCACTTCACCACAGACTGGTGTGTCATCTGGCTAGTTGTCAGTCTGACTTTATTTGGCAAAGTAATACTTTGAGGCTTTGTTTAATTATTTTTTGTCCCAATTCAACCCCCTTCTTTTTTGTGGTAACTCCCCCTTTCTTTTCTTAGCTCCTTGCTGTAGCACTGTGTTTTCATATTCTGTTTGGCACACTCCAACCTTTAAATTAATAGCACTTCTGTTTGTTTTTTCTCCTAGCAGAGCATTGTGTTTTATGTTATTAAGTTTTGATCATTCTTTCTTTTCTTTCTGCAGCATGCACTATAATTATGATTAGCTGTGGGTGTTTCTGCAGTTACCGCCTACTGCTCCTCTAGGCGTCAAATATTGCTTGTTCATATTTGCATTAATAATTCCAAAACCATGCCCTATACGAGGTATCAGAATGTTTTATCTTGAAGCATACATGATGGCAAACACAATTGTATTCATATTTGACCTATGTCAATGAGTATTTGTTAGAATTGTAAGGTGATAACTTTATTTTTTAAAGACTCAAGCCACGCCCACTAGGAGTTAAAGGTGCACAATCAAAAGAGCTGTACTGGAGGGAATGAGTTAAAGGTTTTCTGCATTGAAAAGTTTTATGACATGGCTTAACTACCTCAGCATGTCATATTTCTCCCTAATTATGAAGCAGCACCTCTTTTTAGGTGTTACACTGGCATACAAAAATAAGAAAAAAAGGTAATTATACAGTTACATTATTTGTATTTTAAATAAAATAAGAAAATATTTCACATCTGACCAGCATTTATACTAACCTAATGCACCTTGGATTACATTGTAATCAGTTTAAATATTGCCCCCCTCTCCACCATACATTGTTCTTTGGGTATTTCCTACAATACGTATTTAATTTAAAGCATGGCAAGTTCACTGTGTGTTGGGAAGTTGTAGTAGTGAAGCTGGGTACCAATTTCCAGAGTTGTGTTTTCCTTCAAGGAAAAAACTTAAATTATTGTTAAATTAAGCTCTGTTAAGTGGTTCTTATATTGATATCTTCTTTATTGCTTTTGTTCTCTTTTATTATACATGGAGGTGACACAGAAGTGACCTCATCATAGCTCCATATCTTTTACCTCCAGTACCAGGGACAAATTCAGAAATAATCAGGGACACATCATAACATTAATACTACCAATTTGAGAATTCACAGACTGAGACAATTTGAATTAACTGCATTTTTGGTTGTAAGAAGAATATAAATGAAGTTTGGCAACAAACCAAGTTGTCCCAGACATCTTCATGGGGGGGGGTTAGGTTAATATTAAGGGGAGTTAAGTGGGTTGGGGAGGTGAAAGGGTTAAGTGGAGGCAGGGATGGTTGAGAGGAAGTGAGATAATGATGGGGAGGGGCTTAAGAGGTTTAGTCTAGTGTAGCTGGGTTAAGCAGTCACATTTTGACGTGAACTTGCTATTGCAGGTTCTACGTCCAGGACGACCTTTGGGTGCTGGCATGGTCAGGTAGGCCTTGGAATGATAGGTTAGCTAAGGGGTGGGTAAGGCCTGCCAGTTTAAAGTGTCTGTGAGTAGGGTTCCCCTCTTCTATATGTATATAGGTATAAAATAGGAGAAATGGTATGTTTAGAAAGGTCTTGTGAGGCATTAGCACTATAGTTGGTAGGGGGATGGTTAGGTCACTTCTTGATGAGGAGTTTTGTTCCATGCTCTTGCCTGGGGGGGTTTGGTATTCATTGGTGCTGGACATTGGCTGCCATGGATGTCTTGATGTAAGCTATTTGTGGGAGAAGGTTCTTCCCTCTAAGTTCCGTACGATTTTGTCTATTTATCGGTAGATGCTACCATTGCTGGAGGTAATTTTGCAGCTTATTAAGTTCCCTGCAGTGGTGGCTGGTTTTGTGGGCTCTGGGTAAGGTACAGAGATAACTGTCACAGTGCATGCACTCTAAGAATGTGTGCTGTATTGTGATGCATTCCAAGTATTTAGCGGAATGTGAGCAAGTCCACCCCGTCCTAGGAGGTGCGTAGCTTACTGTCACTAATTGATTATAAAAAAAAAAAAAAAAAAAAAAAACTTGAACATCAATTAAGTTGCCAATGCAGTATTAAGACTGTGATGTCTGCATGGGAGGAGGTTGCTATGGCACATGAATTGCTTTGCCTGTGGTGGTGCCATTGGAGGATGAAATTCCGGTTTTGGGTGTGTTCGGCGGGTCTTGTTTTTGGCTTTGTGGGCTCGAGGTGCTTTGTCGGTGGGGGCAGAATGTGCTCCTTGTCTGTCTGGGGCTTTTCTCAAGGAAAAGGGAAGAGAAGCAAAGAGGAGTCTAGAATTGGCGAAGCGATTCCATCGCCTGTTTGTGTTTGCTACTCAGGTTGGGGATTCTTGAAAGGGGTCAGCGTGCCTTGGCCAGTGTGAGGTATTTTCCTTGGTGAAGCCCCAAGTGTTTCCCAAGCTCTGAACAAAGCAGGGTAGCTGCTATTGCTGCGCATGCTCTGTGGCAGTGACGGCTTTCAATTTTATGGGTTGCAGGAGTGTCCAGGCATTCCTCTAGGCCTGGATTTGATTATGACCTTTCAAGGGAATAAATCCTTCGTTCATGCTGCAATCTAGGTATTGAAGCACTTGGATGTGGGTTTCTGTTGGAGTCGTACTGAAGTGGTTGATGTCGTTTGTAAAGCAAGGAACATGTATTAACTGTTGAGTAGCTTGGTATTGGTCTTGGCTGAGTTGGGAATCGTTGGAGGGGCTAGGTTTGAGGCAGTCGTTTGCTGAGGTAATTTACATGGCTGAGGCCACAAATGGCTTTTTGCAGGCCAAGAGTTAGGGGAAGCATGCTTGCCTCCACACATGCGCTGGGGATGATAGTGTGGATTGAAGTATGGCGGTAGTTTTGGCTGCCCTAATTCAGAGGACATTCCCCTCAACCACTCCCTCAATCCCATATATATGATGGTAATTGGAGGGGGGTTGTTACTTGGGCGGCTTGATTCTCCTGGCTGGTGACAAGTTGCCAGATCTCAGTGTTGCTGTCTGTTTCATATGGAGTTTAGTGTTCATTGGGGTTGCCAAGACAGGAAAAAGACTTTAACAGTTTCTGGTCTGCCACCTGGGTCTGGCTTCCTGGAGTGTTCTGGGTGGAGGGGTGAGTGCATTGGCATGCCAGCAGTTTATCGGTAGGTTAATAATAATAAAAAAAAAAAGTAAATAATGAAAATCCGTCTGGGGTCTTGTTACTGGTTTGGTGGCTGGAGAGAACAGCGGTGGTTGTTTTACAAACTGGTTTGCTTTCTTGACTGCTGTATTTGTGCGGGCAGTTCTTGATATAAAAAAAAAACAAAGGTGTTCAACCTGTTAGTGGCAGGCTGTCAACCTGTGGGGGCTCTACGGAGCTTTATAAGTGCAGGGTACCATTGAGCAGGTGGGGAAGGTTGAGACTTCCATTGTGGTGGAGGTTGGGCATGCTTCGGATGTTCAGTTGTGTTTCGGCTTGGGTCGGTAACTAAATTTAATCGTAGCTTGCATCTTCTCTTTTGTTCCCTTTAGGTAATCCCATGTACTATGGCCAAACTGACATATCATGATGTACAGTGATATAGAGCTTAAATCTCACTTTGTCTACCTAATTATATCCGGATGTGCAGGGTATCAGCTGAGAAGGTGACAGGCATGTTGGCAGGAATTTTGCTATTGTGGCAACAAAATCTAGTGGAATCAATTATACTTGGGGCCTGCCCATGAAGTTTGTTAGCCTGGTAAGAGCAATGTGTTGGTCCTATTCTTCCCCATTTTATTTGGATTTTCCGGGTTTCAGTATGCTCTGGGGGCCTTGCAGATGTTTGGTATCTGCTGAGGGCTACAGCTCAGTTGAGCAGTAATAGTTTCATGGGCTGCATGTTGTTGTTCCCAGATGCCTTCCCATGCAGTTGAGGAGCAGTAGGGGTCGTTGCTCATGGGCTGGTTGTGGATCTGCAGAGCAAGCAGATCCCAGGGTATAAATGTGCATTACGTATTTAAATCAGGATTAGTACACCTGAATAAATTACAGATGATAAGTTCTGCTACCTAAGCTAGAAGGATTAGGATGAGATTTTGTGAGAAGGGAGGTGGCTTGGTTGGCATTGGAAATGCATGGCAGTCATTTGAGTAGTTTGATAACCAATATGGCAATTTAAGCTATATAAAAATAAATAAATAAATAAGCTGTAAAAAAAAATAAACAGTAGATTTTAACCATCTTATGATCTTCCTAGCTGAAGTTGTTAGTAAGCCTTTAGTAGGTGTTGCTCATTGTCCTATTTGTTCCACGATTCAAATGCTGGAGTTCCTCATTTTGGAAATGAAAGGCTGAGACTTTTGAAGTGCACATAACTATTCTGCTGTGCTTATTTCTAATTATAGGTACACTGTGATAAAAAGTTTACAGAAAAAGCTTTATTTCCATATAGACATTACTGTGGAAGCCAGTACCTTAGTTTATCAATCTGAATAAGAAAAGAACTGCTTTTTGCTTGAATTCTTCCAGGATAGATTAACGATGCATGTTTTTAATAATTCTCTCTATTTAGGTGTAATTGTATTTTGTAAGCTGCTAGTAAGCTATTATTAGGTTTGCTGTATTTTGTCCATTTGCTCTACTTTACGTGGTTAGTGTGCCTCATTAGGAGATGGAAGGTTAAGAGCTAGGCAGATGGTTTTATAATATGTTAGCTTGGCTTATACAGTGCGCTACGTGATGTAGGGAATTGCAAGGTTACCCTGGTTGTGGATATTGATAGGTCCCTTCAGGTGGGATTTAGTAATTTAATTTATATTGGGTGTTTGATAGGTTCACTGGAAGCATAGCTTCAGTTATGGCTGCTTTGTCACAAATGTGTCTGGCGGTGGTACATTCCTTACCAGGTTGGTGTGATAGGTTGTCTTTGAAGATGTCTTGAAATGTGCATTGTATTTTTAGATGATCGGCATGTCTTTTCTTTCTTGCAGATGGGGTTTTGGAATGCTGCTACTATAATTTGGAATAGGTGAGTATAAGGTGGAGCTTCTCTTTGCATCTTAGAGGATTTACTTTTGTCCTTTTCTTTGTAGATGGTGGTGTGAGGAGTACCAGTTGTGACGCTACACACTGAGTTCGCAGATGATGGAAGATGGGGAGCAGTGGTGTATGAGGAGATTACACATGGGGATGCACAAGTGGAAAACTGTTACTGATGGAAATGGTGGTGTGCTGAGTACACAGTGAATTTGTGGATGATGGAAGCAGTGGCGAGTGAGGGGGGTGAGCAGCAGTTAATGATAGAAATGGGGTCTTGGAACACTGTGGCTGTAGTCTGGAATAGGTGGGTATAAGATGGAGCCTTCTCCTTACATATTAGAGGATTTACTTTTACCCTTTTCTTTGCAGATGATGGTGTGATGAGTTCCAGTGGTGAGATACAGAGCGTTCCCAGATGATCATGCTATGGTGTTGAATAAGCAGTGGGGTCATTGGACAACACTGAGGTGGCAGATGGGATGTGCAGAGTGGATTTTACTTGATGGGCTAAAGGAATGTGGACTCAACAGGCAAGACTGAAAGCTGAGGAATGTGGCAGCTGATGGAGGCAATGAAAGAAGTTCGGTTTTCCAGCAGTGCAGCTGAATATGTAGTCATAAGGTAATGTCTTGTTTGGTTGAAATTGTTGGGGAGTATCAGAATTGAACTTTACATGGTATTGTTAGCTGGGATCTTCCTTGCTAGGGGTCGGGTAGTGTTGATGGTTGGGGTTGAGTATTCTTGCTCCAGTGGCAGGTGAGGCTTTGGTAAGCATTATGTAATTGCCAAGGGTTGGTAATGTCTGGGTAATTATTGTACACCAAATGATGTTTGGCTTGACCCTTCCCTTTATGGGAAGTGGATTGAACAATTTTGGGTAGAAGGGAGGGGGAACAGCCTGGTCAGGCTGGTTGGCAGAGAAGAGGGATAGGCTTGCCCTCTTCTGTTCCCTCTCTGATGTCTGGATGTCATTTCAAGGATCTGGGGAAAGGAAATGAGTAGTTGGAGGAAGCTTGCTGAATAGATAAGCAAGCTGAGGTAAGGATTGTGTTTATTTGGTGGATGATAATTCAATGGATGGTGTATGAAGTGAGTTGGGATGCTCATAAGTAAAGTAAGTGAGCAGAGGTATGGGCCCTGCTTGTTGGGCAGGGTGAGTAGTTACGCTGCCCTGATTAACATTACAATGAATGGTGTATGAAGTGAGATGGGACGCTGCTTCATAAGTAAAGTGAGTAGAGGTATGGACGCTGCTTACTGGGGCAGGGTGAGTAGGTACGCTGCCCTGATTAACATTGCAAGGATGTTATGCTGTATTTAGTATCAATTATATCATGAATAGTTGTAATTAATAAAGTTGGTGATCAAAGCTATGTTATGGAAATCTAATAAAGGTCGTCAAATGTAATTTGGTGTGATGTGTGTTATTGAAGGGGACCGGGACAATTGTAGTTATTGTCATTATTTATTAGGTGCAACCCACCACATTTTTTTTCTCAAAATCACCAGGTTTAGGAGGGATTAGGAGGGATAAAACAAAAATATTGAACCAAAATCTGGTATAATCCTTATAATCAGGGACTATGAAGAATTAAAAATTGCATCCCATTAGTATTCTAATTTAGGTACTTTCAAAATTATAGCTAGCATTTATCACATTCTTGCATTGACAACTTCATAAGTTATGATATTTGAATTAATCAGTGTTTTGTTTTAACCATTTGTAAGGCAATGGCTTTATTGGAAGAATGAAACATAAGTAGAGTCAAATTTCTGGGCTTGCCTACTTGGTTTGAGGAATGGACAGTGGAAACATCTGAGCAGTTGTCGGAATCAGTTCAGGTAAGTGAAAAGAGAGGTCTGGACACGCAGCAGATGCATAAGCAACTGATGAAGATCTGGCTGTAAGGACAACAAAGCAAAAAGTGAAGAAAGACTCTAATGTGTCTAATAAAAAGGATGTATTAGTTTTGGCTCCCCAAGATATGAAGACAAGTATCTATATTCAAGTTTATACAAAGAGGCATTTTCAACAGATAAATAAGTATATACAGTAAGTCATAGAGGTAACAAATGAAAGGGGCAGGGCCTTGGCTTTTTGAACTGGTAGCAGACAAGGGTAGGTCAGCTATATTACAGTCTGACTTTGGGCCATGCAATGGTACTGAGGATGGCAGTATGTGTGCAGCAGTTCATTGCTACATAACCTAAGCTATATGGGTTATATCCTGCATAGGATACAACAGATGACCAGCTTTCAAGGCTTCAGGACTTTTTCTACACACCCAAACTATTAGTCAGCTCAATCTGAGCTGAATAAAAGTCAATCTGTGTGCCAAGACTTTCATAGCTTTCCTGACATTGAAGAGAGTTCACTTCTGCAGACTGTTGAGGATTGGCAGTCAGCTAATGCTGTTCCTTTGCTAAGCAGATAAGTTCCCTTGGGGGAAAATGTCCACTTTACTATTTCACATAGAACACTTACATTTTCTATAGTAAAACTTTTTTTATGCTAGAGAAAACTGTTTTTGTTGACAGTCTCAGGACTTTTATGCACTTTTAAAAGGCAGTGTCACATTTTTACTTATGTGGTAAAAATTGTTTAAAAATCACTTCAACTATTTTTCTGTGGAGAAAAACTGTTGCTAATTTTCTTTTTGGAGATGGTGTGAGTGTTTAAAGTACTTTTTACTATGTTTATCTCGGAAAAGTTATTTTTTTGATCCTTTCATTTTATACTGACTAGTGCTATTAAGCTTTCCCTGGAATCAGGCATGTCAACATGATCATGGAGCAATGCACTGGTTCCTCAGTTCGACATTTATCCAGCCACATAGAGAAAAAAGTTGTCAAGCAGCCTTTGTCAACAGAGCAGGGTGGTACTTTGCCTAAGCCATAGGTGGGTGACTCTGCTGTGGCCAAAGCTGGCTCTTCAGACCACTTATCTTTTTCTTGGGATCCCTCTGGTATAGTCCCTACAGCCAACATGGACTGAGAGTTAGACATGCCCTCTGTAGCTTTTGGAGTCCCCTGAGTGGGCAAGGGAGAGTCACTTTTATCAGTCTTGGGAGACAGGGCAAGGAAAGTTCCTCTGCTTATTCTAGAATGTTGTTGCTAGCAATTCTGGATCTGTTTCTTATGAAATTCTTGTCAAAACTAAACATGTGCCTTCTCTTGTATCACTTATTTTGTATAGGACTAATTTATTATGCTTAACTCAGGGTCTACTGCATCTTTTTGTCCATTCCTTTAAAGCTTTTTCTGATAACAGAAACAGGAATTCCTCTTTCCCTGTAGGAGTTCAAGAGATTGAGCTTGTGGGAGAATGTGAAGGGAAAGATGCTGGTTTATCTCCACAGATTTATGATTCAGATCCCAAGAAGAGTGTGGCATCTGATAGTCCCTGAGAAGGATTCTATTTCCAAGATAAATCAATTCTTTAAATAGGAAAACAGTGCTGTTTCTAAATCCCTCAGAATATATTATGAGACAGGAGCATGGTCAAGATGATGACAGGCTAACAGCACAGTTTCTCAGCTTTGCTATTTGACTTATATTTATGACATGAATTATTAAGTTTTTGACATTGTGGCCTTTTCACCTTTGAAGACTAGCTTCTTTTCAAGATTTTAGAAGATTATATTTGAGTTATATACTTTTAATTTTTTAAATTCCTGTCAACATTCAAGAAGAAATGTTTTTTCCTGTTCTTCAAAATGTGTTACTCCAAAACTGACTCACAGGATTTATCATTAAAGAAGGAACTATAATCACTTCTTGTCAGCATAAAAGACCTTTCAATAAACTAGATAAAATGGACAATAAGCTAGATAATTTTAAAGAAAAATGGATAAAACAAATGGAACACTTACATGAAATACTAATGCAGCAGAAGACCCAGAACACCAGTATGGAAGATGCACTAAATGATATAGAAGGAAGAGTTTTAGAAGAGCATGATTTTTTATTAAAACAAAATACATCTTTACTAAATAAAATAGATGATCTTGAAAATATATCTAGGAGGAAAAATATACACATCTGTGGATTGCCTGAAAAATAGAAGGAGACCATATAAATAATTTCCTTACTTCTTGGCTCCCTAAGACTTTAAATTTACCAGAATCTTTATCACATGATATTGAAGAAGCTCATAGGTCTCTTGTGGTTCCTTCATCACTGAAAAGACAAGCAGAAAAGAATGGATGGAAATCTACCAAGAAAAAGAAAAAATAAATAAAGGACAAATAAATATTTATCTTTTTTTGTATTTTTTTATCCAGTTAGCTCATATTCATATATTTGTGATACTACTTGTTATTATACATCAATAACCTACAACTGATATAGGAAAGGCAAATATATATGGATATACACAAAAGTAAGGTAAAATGATTTCTCTTTCTATCTTTTTATAACATTAGAGACAGTAATCAATATTTACTTGAAATATTATTTGAAAACATTTTATTGCTGATAAACAAGCTTTAAATAATAATTACTTATTTTTTCTTTATCTTTCTGATTGAGTTTTATGGCTTTGTGTGTTTTTGCTGTAAATGGGTGTTGTGTTCCCTGAGATGGAGTTTTCAATTAGTACTATATTGGCGGAATGGTGAATTTTTGGCTTGTGTGGATTTCTGGATGTCTGGTTATGTTTGGTTGTGTGTTGGATGATTGTGATATGTGTGTGTAACCTGAGTGAAGTTGTGTGTGATATGTTTTTTTTTTCTTCTTTTATTTCTTTTATTTCTTTATTTTATTGTATGATTGGGGTTGTGAGGTTTTTATGATGATGATGGCTTGGAAGGTATTTCTTGTGCGTAATAGATTGTGCTTTGGAAGTCATTCTGTGTGGATTGGTTTTCCTTATTCTGATTTTGTGAATGAGCTAGTGTTTTCCTTCATTAATTAGAGCTGGGCTCAAGCTATACCTGGTGTCATTTTGGATGGTTTTCTTGTTCAGATTGTCTATGAGTTTCCTGCCGAGGTCACAAACTGCAAAAGTTTTTTTTTTTTTTTTTGTTCTTGCTTTCTTCAGCATCTGGGCTATCTTCTGATTATGCAGATGGTGAAGAGGAAACCAGGATGGCAGAGTAATGATGGGTTGCTCAGGGTCAAAGATTATATAAGAGCTGATCCTAGTGCAACATTATTTAAAGTGGTATTTACTCTTAATTTTAATATTCTATGAAGTAGAATCAGTGATGAAGCTGCGAATGGAGGAGGATTGGGGATTTAAAGGTAGAGGGAGAAGCTCTGTGGTATCTATGAAGCATTTATTACTGAAGAAGTAAGCAGAATAGTTTTTCAAAACTGTTTTTAAGATCAAATATACATCATTTTAAAACTGAAGTATCGGATAATTATTTTCACATAAAGTAGCTGTTTGATATGTATTAAAAATAATTACTTTGAGAATTAGAACAGTTTTATAAAATGTGAGATCTGATATATGGTGCCATTGCACTGAATTTGCTTCTTATATTTTTTGCTGAGTTTACTGCTGTAGTATAGTACATAATATGCAGCAAGTGTGTTACATGTAGATATGTGACTGCATGATCTGTCTACTAGAGCTTTTGAGTTTTCCTTACTCTGGGAGAGTATATCCCATGCTACAAAATTCAGTACAATGTATGGCACAAGGGGGAGATGTACATTTGTCATTTTTTCTTTTTAGCCACATTCAGGGATTAAAAGTATGTTGATCTCAACTGCATAACTTCTAAAACCACAAAAGGTACCCAAATTGAGATTAATTTTCTATTAAGATATTTTTTGACTGTGAAATAAAGATCTTTCTGTGGCTGCTGGTGGTCATTGGAAAGTTCAGAGTTGAGTGTACTTTTGGGATTTAGATACCACTAAAGGACTTCAGGCACCAGAGTATTGCTAATTAATTGCTGGAAGGTATAGAAAATGTAAGCTAGAGATGTTGGTTAGGGGTATAGATATCTCATGAAGGTCTTGAAAATTGAAAGCTATGCTGCCTGGATAAAATATTTATTTCTTAGTTGTCTCTGATCCTAAGATACTTCTTAGATTATGACTCAAGTTTCAGATTTGTCTTTCTAGATTGGGATTTGACACTTAATAAATAATAATAGAAATTAAAGTTATAAAGGTTACAAACAAATAGTAGTCACACAGACATATTTGAAACTGTACCCTGGTGATGTGTAAGAAGTAGGGTATTAAAAGTTGTTATGTTACTGAGGTCATAGAAATTTATAAGTATTATTTTACACAAAACATGGAAAGCATTAAAATTCTGAGTTTTATGACATAAGAGAATAAGATGTAAAACATAATGGTCCTTAACATTCACTTTATGATTATTTTAAATGCATTAAGATAGATTGCTGTTACCTTTCACATATAACTATGTATATATTATTAATGTTATATGAAGTATGCAAGCTTATTTCAAGTATTAATGGATACATATCTTTTGTTAAATATGGAGTATAAATTGTATCACCTTAGCCCATTTTACAAATAGCAAAACTGACATTTATAGATATATTTAAGACTTGTATGTTGACTTGCTTTATTTCCTGCAGAAATCATGTTCTCCACAAATACTGATGTTTTAGGGGTAGGGAGCTCTCCAAAAGTCATAATTATCACCTACAGATACAGCTGTATACTTTTATATATGTTTTAATGATAGAATAAAGAACCTTATTGCACCTGACAAATATAAATTTGTATATGAATTGGGAGATGGCATATTGATGAATGTCTATACTTCAAAGAAACAGACTTTGATGTTTACATTTCAAGGAAAAAGGTCAGGCTTAAAACAGCATAGAAGAGAAGTTAACTTAGTGCTTGCTTATAAATCTATGTATATATAGAGGTGTTTTACAGGTAGGGTTTAACACATTGTTATTTCTTACAGATGCATGTCTCCATAAGTAGAAATATTATATAGGTAAGGTATGGATTAGTAATATATTATTTTATGTTAAAATGGCAGAGAGAGACAGACAGATGAGAACTTTCATTTGTGCGTGACAGAGTTATAATTTTTTTATAAAGTGCATTATGTTCTTCTTAGCATATCTATATATTTTTAAATTCCTACAATGTTCAGTTCATTGTGGAGGTGGGACTCTTCTTCATCCGATTCTCATTAAATGACAGGTTAACTATTGATGCTGAAACTCTTCCCAGATAAAAACTGAAATCAGATTATGATTCATGACTGAAACAAAGCATATTTAGAATTTAAATAAATGTTTTCTGGTAATTGCTTTAGGTTACTACTTAATAAACAAAACAATACCTGGATATTTTGCTATATCAGGTGAAAGAGCTATTTTATTAGTAAAATTGAATTCTGTTTCATAATACACGTGCAACCAACATTCTCAAACTGAAAGATGTCAATGGAAATTATACTGCATGGTTTCAAGATTCTAGTCTTTTAGACTTAAGTTATCATCCCTTTTATTTTATTGGTTAATTTATCATATATTTTAATGAAGTTTAAGGTTGTTAGGTTTTTCACTGTTTTAAGGGAATTTGTTGTACACATCTACTACTTAGTAAAGATATGCTAGCTTTATTCTGTTTTGAATTCACATAATTTTTGGTGCCTACATGCATATGCAAATCCATACTATCTCAATTAGTATTATAAAAGATTATAAGCACATATATTAATATATTTTTACAGTTGTGTTATACATTAATATAAGTGAGTTATACATTGATATAATATAACGTAATATACATTAATATAAGTGAGTTGCATATTAACTTCAGATATTAATTTTTAATAAGTAACTTTCTGTATAAAGTGAACTCTCTAATAGCTAAAGAAGAGGTGTGACTTGGAAGCAGACTTTAGAGGGAGCATTTGAATAGAGATGCTATTCAAACGTGGGGTCTTAAATCTAAGACTGTATGGTTTACTTTTTATTTAAACTTCAGCTTGTTAGATAAACATATACAATTGTTTGCAGTCATATTTTCCATTCCTATATTATTAAGAGCATATGGGTAACTATATTTCTACTGATATATTATATATGAAGTGTATTTCTATCAGTCTTAATGGTTTGAATAACAGTTGTAAAAGGGGAAGTTTAAGCAAATATCTAAAATGTTTAAAGCTCAAGTTGTATTTTTATAAGAGACACATATATTACAAGACAACATTAATAGAATTAATACTAACAATTATTCAGTATGTGTTAGCTCACATCATAAACAAAAAAAGGTGTTGCAATTTTATGAAAATAATTCTGTATTAATACCTAAAATCATACATTTATAGAATTAAAGATCTGCAAAGTTTTGTTTAGTATCTTTGCAATGAAATAGAAAAGTACACACTTTGATAAACCTTTATTGAATTCCTGGGGTAGGGGTTAAAGTGGTTAAACAACAATTTGAGGAGATTATAAGGCATTCTGAAGGGAGTATAATTTTAGCTGGTGACTTCAATTGTATATTGAATGACTGTGACACTAACACAACAAATATGCATAGGGAACTGTCAACATCCAAAGCATTAATAGACTTCATAGATATGTTTACTATTAAAGACATAAATGAATTTACAGTTGCAAATTCATTATTTTTTACACATTATTCACATCAACATGGTACCAAATCAAAAATAGACAGTGGGGGGCATGGCCAAGATGCCAGTCTGATAGCAGCAGAAATCCATAGCTCTGCTTAGATTTTAATATCCTGACATGAAATATGCTTTAAGTTTTAGAAAAGTCTAACTAAAAGTATACTAAAAGTTAGATTAACATAGAATATTATTTTCTAAAAATTAATACATAGTCAAGATATTTTTTAATTATTCCTGGCAAGAAGTTTTCTACTGGAGATCTCAAGATGAGCAACTCAAAGAACCCACACCAGTGCAGTGAATAAAGAACTACATCTTATAATAACAAACATCCAAAACTGTCACTAAAAATGGACAAATTTGAAAGCAAAATGGATATTATCAAACAAGAATGCAGTAAACAACTGGAATTTCTAAATGAAATAGTAAAAATAAAATCTGAAAAGATTCTTGCCTTGGAGGAAACAATTACTGACCTAGATATAAGAGTGACAGAAAATGAACATCACAATGAATTTCTTCTGAAACAAAACACCAGGCTGATTGAGAAATTGGAAGACCTAGAAAGTAGATCAAGGAAGAATAACATAAGAATATATGGAATTCATGAGAAAGAAGAGGGTGCTAACATGATTCAATTCCTCAATCAGTGTTTATTATCAGCACTAAACATACCTGAATCCCTCTCTTTTGGAACTGAGAGGGCTAATCTATCCCTGGCAAATCCAGCTTCATCTCTGAGTTCATCTAACCCCAGATCTATAATAGTTAGATTTCTTTCCTCACAAGACAAGGACTTAGTGCTGAAATAAGCTTAGACTAATTCCCCATATCAAGATGGGTGAAAAAGTTATTCATTTTGACAATGACTATACCTCTGCAGTCATATCCAGAAGAAAGGAGTATGTTCCTCTAATTAAGTCCTTGAAAAAGCCAATATTAAAGCTCAAATTATTTTCCCTGCAAGAATAAAAATCACCTTGCCAGAAGGAGTGAAGATCTTTGATTCCCTACAAGAAGCAGTAGAATTTATCCAAAAGAAGAAAATGCTGTCGGTCATAGAAGAAATGGAATGGTCATCCCAGAGTTTGAAGAGACAGGCAACAAAAAATGAACAGTCTGTAAAGGAAGTAACAAACAAAACTAAGAAACTAAAGGACAAATGAATAAATTCCTTCAAATTTTAAATGCTTTAATTTATGAATCATAATATGTTTGATTCTGGAAAGTCTCTATGCTGTAAGATAATGTGAATAATTTTTATTATTAACTTTCTCTTTTCCTTTCTATATCTACTTCTTCTAATTACATATAGTACTATGTATTTAAATAAAATTCTCCCTCTCTCTCTTCTTTCTTCCTATTCTTTTTTGTTACCAATGTTCCTTTTCTCCATTTTCCCCATTATAAGTATTTTACATACTTTTCCCTTTTAAATAACTACAAATGATGTATGTCTTTTAATTCTTCAGTAATAGAATAATTTGACTTAATAACAAAGTGTATTTTTTCTAGTGGATCAGTGGTGGGGTAACAAGGTGTTTCTGATTAGTGTTTCTAACTAGATGTTTTAGACTCTTTGTTTAGATACATTTAAACATTAACACAGTGCATTAATAGTGTTTTATAGATAACTAAATATATATATATATATATATATATATATATATATATATATATTTATATATATATATATATATATATATATATATATATATATATATATAAATTTATATGTATATATATATATATATATATATATATATATATATATATATATATATATACATACTAGGTTCCTTTTTGTTCTCTCCCTGGCTGGTTAACTGGTGGGTAAATGATTGAAATGTTATCATATGATTTCTGATTTGAGGCAGCTGTTGTTATTTCTTTTTATATGAAAGGGTTCATTTTTTATGATGCTGTTTTGTGAGGAAACTGGTGGCCTGTGTGACTGTTCTCATTGTGGAAATTCATGACATGCACTGACAAGGCAGCTTGAGTGTTTTTTTTTTTTTTTTTTTTTTTTTTTTGCTTTCTGTAACCTCTAAAAGCTTCAAGATCTGAATTTCCTGCTGAAAATGCTTTTTCCTTCACTAGAGACAACTTCTGTTTAGCATGAGCCTACTTAGATACCTTTTAACAAGTTTATGAAGCTGCAGCTTGAGGAAACAACAGTGATGACATGATTTGACCTTTTGAACTTGTTAAATGGTTGTACTTAGAATTATTTTCTCTTGAAATTCTGTTATCCTTCACTAGATACTTTAAATGGTAAATAATTAGTTCTGATAAAAGTGTTTAACTCCTTTGAAAATACTTATGTTCTCTTATAGATGCATACATTCTGCAGATTCAATGACATTATTAGTAACTTAGTGACATCAAGTGAACTAGGAGCTGCATTAGAAAACTCTATGCATATTAACATCAGACTTATGTTATATAACTAAACTTTTAGTAACTAAACATAGGGTTGTGAGGCCCCTTTTTTCTCTTTCTCTCTTTCCCCTTCCTGATGAAAGGCATCAACATAGACATTGTTAATAGATATGAGTAATATGTGTATAATTGCAAAATATAATAGTTATGTTGTAATAAGTGTTATATGTATATTCAACAGATCCTTACATGAAAATGTTAGATGACTGACAAAATGGTTAAATTATCTGATGTTTCTTGAACAGTCTTGGAAATAATGACAATCTTCTTAACCTTCGGCTTCTAATGTTTATACATACTTTGATCTGATGTGTATTTCTGGCATATCTACATATTAGAGGTGCTATTATCATATGTGACATATTCATATAGCTTCAGAGATATTGGACACTCATTCTAATGTATATTTCATGGATTCAGATTTCTTTAGTTGCTTTCATAATGCTTTTCTTTTTTGTTTTTATACTATATTCTAAGCAGAGATGGATAATTTGTGTCATTTGGTATTGGAGAGGTGGTGGATGGATGGTTTAGTTAAGTTTTTAACTAAACCAGAAACTTTATGTTTCATGTATGTGTTTGTAAATAGTTTTGGGTTTTTGAAAGTAGTGCTTAATACACATTATGCATCCATGAAAAGTAAGTTTTCAGTAGATTTCAAGTCAACACGGAAGAAAAGTATTTCAGTTAGTAATAACATACACAGTATAGTCAATGGCTTATAAATGTTTATCATTAAATATTAAGGGTTTGAACAATAATGACAGAAGAGCTGGTTTGCTTAAATATATCAAAATGCATAAAGCCCAGATCATCTTTTTACAGGAAACTCATCTATTAAAAAAATGATCTACAAAAATACTCATTTAATGGCTATACCATTCTGGTTGATTCGTGTTTTAAGACTAAGAGAAGGGGCACTCTTATTCTATGGAAAATATTTATACTATGCCAAGAATTATAGATACAATTTCAGATAAAGATGGGATGTTAAGCATGGTTATTTTGGAAATCAATAGGAAGTATTATTCTTTGAATAATCCATACTGGATACCAGGACTGAATACTAAATGTGTTGACAAATATCTGGACCTGATTACTTTAAATGCAAAAGGGGAAATTATAGCAACAGGTGATTTTAACTGCCTATGATCAGGCAATGATACTTCTAAAAATTGTAAAATAAAACTAACATCTCAAGCCAAGAAGTTAAATGACTTTGCAAACCAGATGAACCTTAAATATATACATGGTCTAAGAGAAAATTATTCCTTATTCTATACTCACTATTCATATTGGTTTGGTACACAAACATCTTTGATAAGGTCTTTGTATCAAATAATATATACTCTAAAATAAGTGACATATCTAGAATGACTTGTCCACTTTTGGACCATAATGCTATACACTTTATATTAACTACACATACAGATGATTTAAGATTTCTACAGAAAATTCCTGCTTATATAACTAAGTTAAATGACTTTAGGGACTGGATAATGAAAGAGATAGACATATTTATCAAAACAAATAGTGAAGTGACTGATACTATACTATGGGGCACCTTTAAAGTTTATATATATGGTAGAATACAATCTTGGTACCTTAAAAAAGGAAAGAGTGAGACAAAGAACATTTAGACTTACAAAAAACATAGACAAGATAAAAATGGATACAAAACCAAATAACAAAGTAGCACATAACAAAATTACTAAGTTAAATCAAAAAGACTTAGAAGTTCTAAATCATAAGGTAGCCATAAACCTGAAAAATTGTAAATTATAATCTTATGCTGTAAATCCCAAATATTTATATAAAGTAGCGGTAAGATCCAAAAAAATAAACAATCAAAATCTTATTAATGGGATTAAATATAAAAATGATGGTTCAGTTAAGAGTACATCTAACTTAATGGGCATATTAGAAGTGTTCAAAAACTACTATAATGATATAAATAATAACATACCACTTTTGGAGACAGATAATGTAATAAATACTTTTATTTAAGAAAATATAACTACTAAGGTGTCAAGGCAACAAAATAACATATTAAATAAACAAATAACACTAACAGAAGTGAAAGAGCAAATAAAAAAAAATAAAAGATAATAAAGCACCAGGACTGGATGGAATAATTCCTGAACTGCATACGATTTTTCCTGAATATATAATAAAGAAAATGATGACTGCCTTTACTATGGTTAAGCAAAAGTGTATAACACCCCCATCATGGGAATGCTCAATTATCTCCCCCATATTAAAACAAGGTAAGGACCCCAAATCTTGTGATTCATATAGGCCAAGTTCATTACTAAACACTTGTTATAAAATTTTCATGACACTGTTAGCTAATAGGATAAACAAAATATTACCTAATATAATACATAATGATCAGGCAGGGTTTATTCTTCATAGAAAACTGCAAGATAACATTATTAAATTACTATCATTAATAGACATAGCATACAAATACAATAAACAACTAACTATTATCAGCCTAGACATAGAAAACGTTTTTGATTCTATTAGTTGGTCTTATCTACAAAACATTCTGATTGGTTTTGAATTCTCCTCAGATTTTGTCAACTTATTAATGAAAATTTATAGTGGGGCACAAGCTTATGTGAAAATTGGATCATGTCTATCCTCACCACTAAAAATCATCAAGGGAACTAGACAATGTGGTCCTTTGTCACCATTATTGTTTGCTCTTTCAATGGAACCTTTTGCTGTATATATCAGAAACAAGCAAAATATAAAAGGCTTTCAAATTAATAAGGACTGTTGTCCTAAGATACAATTATTTGCCGATGATATGTTGTTAATGTTGGGTGATATTGATGGTTCTTTGCATGATGTTATAAATACCTTAAGCAAGTTTGAAAGAATTTCAGGGATTAAATTTAATCATAATAAATTGAAAACATTACTAATTAACAAAAAGATCAACAAAAACCTAAGACAGAGTAGAATGTTTAATTGGGAGAATGATGCATTAGAATATTTGGGTGTCGGTATAAAGAGTACATGGAAAGAGTCTTTTAAACTAAACTACAATAATTTAATAACCACCATTAGTGAACTAATCAAAAGATGGAATAAAATGTTCTTCACAATGGAGGATATGCTCTCTTTAATTAAAATAATACATTTTGTTAAAATGTTGTTTTATATACAGTCATTGATACCACCCTCTCCCAAAAACTTATTTAAACAATTAGATTCCATGCTACTTAAATTTTTATGGTTCCCCTTAAAAACTAGGATTGCATATAAATGGCACATTAGAGCTTGGAACAGTAATTGGATAGCATTTCCTAGCTTAGATCTTTATTCCAAATCAGTTATAATTAATGTAATATTACATTAGATCACACCTACCTATATATCTGGCTGGAAAACAATGCATGAGATTCATATAACTGATGTCAGAACTATAGAAAATCAATTTAAGGAAAAATATGGAATAAGCAGAGTTCACTGGCTTTTATGTGATTTTTTTTATTTAATAAGAAATTTGATCATTTTTCTTATAGCATTAATCAAATATTTAATAACTTTAAAATATAATTGATTGTAATTACAACATTAAACAATTTCGATTTCTTATATTCCCTATAGCATACTCCTCTGATTGCCTAGATTCTTTCAACATCAATGCGATGCAAAAATTAAAGACAAATAACTTGATATTCTGGCATCACTTTATTGAAAATAAGAATATTAAACCACTAACCTCTCTGTTATGTAGTTTTGATAATAGCCAAGACAGTTGGGTGTTTATACACTCATTATCGCAGTTTATAGAAAACAAAATGAGATTATCAATCAACCTAGAGACTGTTATCCCACTCCTCAAAGGGGGTGCACCATGGACCCAGGAAACTACTGCCATATTAGCATGATGAACCTGGTCTGCAAGCCAATGGAAAATATCATTTTGGAGCTTATAAACAAAGATATAGGTAACCTCCAAACCATGGACCTCATTCAGTTTAGGTTTCTAAAAGGTAGATCATGTCTACTAAACCTGATTGACTTCTTTGAAGCAATCACTAGAGCTGTACACGAGGCCAGGGTAGTGCACACAGCCTATCTTGACCTTGCCATGACTTTCAATTCCATTCTCCAGTCTGGAATTATAGCTAAACTCACTAAACTGGGCATAAATCCCTATGTCATAAGATGGGTGGCCAACTGGCTCACTGACAGAACCCACACAGTAAAAATGGCTGACTCCAAGTCCGACATCTGACCAGTGATGAGTGGAGTACCACAGAGTTCGGTCAGGGGTCCTCTCCTGTTAAGCATCTACTTCTCTGAGGTGCAGGCCAACACAGAAGGTCTTTGGCTAACAAAGTTCACAGATGACTGCAAACTGGGAGCCATCATAGAATCACCTAATGATGTAGACATTCTACAAAATGACCTCACAAAGACAGATGCTTGGTGTCAAAGTCATGGCCTGAAGCTCAATGCCAAGAAGTGCATTGTCATCTCCTTTGGGAAAAACTCAGTACCCATGAACTACACATAGGCGTTAGTTCACTAAACACTGAAAGTGTGATTAGAGACCTTGGGACACAAGTGGACAGTAGTGTCTCCTTTGATAACCACATCACCACAGTAGTCAGGAAATCCTTCTACGTGGCATACCTCATCAAAAAAGGGTTCTCCTCTAGAAAAATGGAGGTCATTGTTCCACCCTACTCATTCCACATCAGACCCATTATAGAGTACAATACCTGGTTAGGCATGTATCTCACAAGACACCTACAACAATTAGAAAGGCCACAGAAATACCTCACTAAGAGAATTACCGGCCTCAAACAGATGCCATATGCAGACCATCTCAAAAAACTCCAGTTCTACTCCATCGCATATCGCCTACTCAAAGGCGATTTCTGCCTAACATACAAAGCTATGGCAAACCCAGAGCTGTTGGACATGCTACACTTAAAGAAATCCCAATCTCTCTGAACCACACGCTCCAGGGACCTAAACCATGTCACCACAATAAACAGAACATGCTGGAGGGATAGATTTCTGTCCCAGAGACTTCCCATACTCTGGAACAAACTATGCATTCATATCAAGCAAAGCTCCTCATTGGCCCTCTTTAAGAAAAAACTTGACGACTGGATGGGAAATAGAAAATTCACCCCCGGGATCACTTCTGTGGCACTGTTTGACTGGGGCAAAGGAAAATAATTTTCTTGGGTGGCGAAAGCTAGGGAAAATTTTTGGCTAGGCTTATATAGACCCCAGAGCCGATAGCCTAGTACTTACCTATGAACCTATAAACCTATGAATCTATATCTAGTTTGATTTAGATTTTTATTATGTGTCTTGAAAAGACAGATAATCAAAAATTAAGTATCTCACCTATCTATAACATACTAAGAGAAGACACTCTAAAGTTTGACTCAAATTTTTGGAATTACTATGTAAAGATTAATGGAGAACAAATATCTGATGAATCCAAAGAATTGTTATTGAATTCTACATATGGTACCTCTTCCTCATTATATTGGAGATTGTATACATGAAAATTTATGAATAGGAGTTTCTATACTCCATATAAAATAAATCTTATACTCAAAAACAGTGAAAGTAAATGTTGGAAATGTGATGAATTACTACAGGCCAACTGGGTTCATATGTTCATTGAATGTAGAAATGTTGT
The DNA here is from genome assembly GCF_019279795.1 of Protopterus annectens. Classification (NCBI taxonomy): domain Eukaryota; kingdom Metazoa; phylum Chordata; order Ceratodontiformes; family Protopteridae; genus Protopterus; species Protopterus annectens. The sequence continues at coordinate 86,669,427 of NC_056740.1, read as the reverse complement.
TCAATACTGGAAAGACTTCAGATATTTTGTAAATGTCTTATGGTCTGATAACTGTCATATTTTTAACTCACTAATACTATTCAATGTCCCTATACCTAATGTAATACCTAAATCTCAGATTCAGTTCTCTGGTCAATTCTTGCAATTGCCAGAAAAGTTATTACTTTGAACTGGAGAAGTAAACAATATTTGAGGTTTAAAAATTTTATTAATTTAGCAAAAGTTGTTTGTAAAAAAGAACTGCAAACCATTTGTTATAGAACTCATAACATTACTGATAAAAAAATAGCATGGCAAAAATTAGAAACCTTTTGAAGAAATACTGATAACTTCTTATGGATAAAATGGTTGTTTATCATGGATGAATGTAAATATTGTAAATAGTTTTGTTATTGTTTTATTGTATTTGTTATATGCACATTTGCATATGTTTATAATGAAAACAAAATAAAATGTTTTTGAAAAAAAAGAATAGATAGTGTATATAATTCAAGTGATATACCCAGAAAACAGATTAAGTTAAAGTTGTCATATGCCCTCTATCTGATCACAATGCAGTTACATTTCATTTGAAAATGAATGATAAACAGAGTTTTTCTATTAGCAGAATTCCATCAGATATAACTAACCTGAAAGATTTTAAAAAATCTTATAACAAAGAAATTTAATCCTTTATAAATATAAATTTAACAAAGGATATATCTGAGATATTTTTTGGGATTCTTATATATATATATATATATATATATATATATATATATAGGTCTACCTGAGAACACAGACAGATCGAAACGCTGATGGAGAGAACACCAACACTGAAAGACCGACAACGGAAATAACCGACAGTTCAAACTCCCAACACTGAAAACACAGACATGTGAAATGAGCTCAACTGTGTAAGTATGCGATAGTGACGGATGTTGGGGTGTGGCTAAGGTAAGTGTGCGTTAGTGACGGACTGTAGGGTTAGGGTGCAGGTAAGGTTAAGTATGCAATAGTGATGGACATTAGGGTTAGGGTGTGGGTAAGGTAAGTGTCTGATAGTGACAGACTTTAGGGTTAGGGTGCGGGTAAGGTAAGTGTGCGATAGTGACAGATGTTAGGGTTAGGGTGCGGGTAAGGTAAGTGTGTGATAGTGACGGACCTTAGGGTTAGGGTTTGAGTTAAGGTTAGTACATAGATAGTTGTGTATGTAAAGTTTAGTGTAGGTTTGTAAGGTTTTTGGTGTGCTTGTGTTGTGTGTGTTTGTGTTGTGAGTCGGTGTTATGGTGTTCGGTAATGTGGACTGTCAGTATTGTGTGATTTCGGAGTTTTGGTGTCGGCGTTTTGGCTGTCGGGTTTGTGGTGTGTTGGTGTAGTGTAGGAGATCCAAATATATATATATATATATATATATGATAAATGTTTATCCTGGTATATTAATAAGAAAAAAAACAATGGACTAAACCAAGATGCTCTCCTCCAAAAAAAAAGGAAGCCAATCTGGTGGTCCCCTGCCATAAACAAACTCTACAAAGGAAGGATGAAACTGATGCAGAATAAGGTGAAGTCCCAAGACTGGAAAAAATCCCTTATCAGCCTCAACAAAAAGTTGAAATCCCTCATCAGATCCCCTAAAGCTAGCTATGAAAACAGAATTGCAACAGATAGTAAAGACAACCACAAGGCCTTCTACAGTTATGTAAAGAATCTCCATGGCAATACCCAGATTTGCTCTGAGCTACTGCACAATGGTACCTCCTATACTGAGCAAACAGATATTGCCGATATACTGGCTGACAGATTCCATGCCAACTTTACCCCTCTCTCCCCCACCAAAGGACCAATCACAATACCAGTAGATTGCCAGGCACCCAGTATTACTGCTGCACAGGTTAAAACAGCACTGTAAAAGGCCAAGAATACAGCTTCTATGGGACCTGACAATATCCCTGGCTGTGTTCTACATGAACTACAGAGTGAACTGGCACCTCACCTGTGTGCCCTGTTCCATAACAGCCTCACCTCAGGCTTTGTCCCTACTGAATGGTGTACTTCTACTGTCTTACCTCTCCACAAATTAGGAGTGAATGCAGACTCTGGGAACTATTGCCCCATTAGCCTGATGAGTCTGATAAGCAAAGCTTTGGAATGCATCATCATGGACCTAATAAACAAGGATATAGGGAATCTCCAAACTCTGGTTCAAACATAGTTTGGTTTTGTGATGGGTAGATCATGCCTGCTCATCCTTGTTGACTTCTTTGAGTCAGTCACCAGAGCTGTGGATGAAGACAAGGTGGTTCAGACAGCCTACCTTGATCTGGCCAAGGCCTTTGATGCCATTCCCCACCCAGGAATCATAGAAAAACTCACTAAACTAGGCATCAACTCCTATGTCACTAGGTGAGTTGCAAACTGGCTCACAGATAGAACCCACAGTGTGAAAGTAGCTGACTCCAAGTCAGACTGCTGACCTGTCATGAGTGGAGTCCCACGGGGTTCAGTCCTGTGTCCTCTCCTGTTTGGTATCTATTTCTCTGAAGTCCAGGCCAACACAAAGGGACTCTGGCTGACAAAGTTCACAGATTATTGCAAGTTGGGAGCTATTATTAACTCCCCAAATGATGTTGACATCCTACAGAAAGGCCTCACTGAGACCAACGACTGGTGTCAGAACCATGGCCTTAATCTCAATGCCAAAAAATGTGTTGTCATCCTCTTTGGGAAAAACCTGGTTCTCATGAATTACCACATCGATGATAGTCCATTGAACACAGCAAGAGTTATAAGAGATCTAGGAACACAGGTTGACAGCAACCTCTCTTTTGACCACCGCATTGCCAATGTGGTCAGAAAGTCCTTCTATGTAGCACATCTCATTACTAAGGGTTTTGCATCCAGGAAGAAAGAGGTTATTGTCTCCCTCTACTCTTCCCTCATTAGACCAATCAATGAGTACAATGCCCCATTTGGCATGTACCTCACTAGACACTTGCAACAACTGGAGAGGCATTGAAAGTACCTCACAAAGAGGATCTTAGGCCTTAAACACTTGTCATATATGGACAGACTCAAAACATTAGAACTATTGTCTGTCTCATATCGCCTACTTAGAGGCAGTCTCTGCTTGACTTACAAATCCATGCCTGACCCAGCTCTGTTAGACATGTTATATTTAAAGAAATCCCAATCCCTTCACACCACATGCTCCGGAGACCTCAACCTCATTACCACAATCAACAGAACAAGCTGGAGGGACAGGTTCCCATACATAGACCACCTCACTGGCCCTCTTCAAGAGAAATCTTGATGAGTAGATAGGAAATAGAAAATTCACCTCTGGATCACTCCAGTGGCTCTACTCAACAGAGTTACTGGGAACTAAGGTTGGTTGGCACGATGCCAGGGTAATCCTATGGGCTAGGCTTGTAAAAGCTCCAGGGCCATTAACTTAGTACACACCTATGAACCTATGAACCTATTATTAGATCAATGAATGAAAATAAATAAACTAAAATTAGATATCCAAAAAGGTAATAAAAACTTAACAAAAGATCTTGATGAGATGAGTAAAAATATTTGGAGACATTACATCATAAGACTATGAACAAACAAGATTATTAAATCTAATCAGGTCAAAGAAGTTTATATTCCTGGAACTAAGAATAAGGCTTGATATTTAGAAGGCATTTTAGAGGCCTTTAAAATACAACTTCATTTAATTAACTTATATGATCCAATAACAGAACAACAAAATATAATAAAATCTTTTTTATGAAGCATATAAAAATAAGTTAATTGAAGATCAAATAAAACTAACAGATAAACCAGCTTTAATGTCAAAACTTAAATCTCAAGTTAATAAATTAAAATTAAACAAAGCACCTGGGATTGATAGTATTACTCCTGAGCTGTATAAATGATTACCTAAGAAAGCTTTAACAATATTGTTAAGAGTCTTTACATTTGCTAAAGAAGCAAAAAATATTCTTCCATCATGGAAATATACATTAATTTCACCAATATTAAAGTCAGATAAAGATAGAAAAGAATGTTCATCTTATAGATCAATATCTCTATTAAATGCTGAGTATAAGATTGTTATGGCCATACATGCTAACTGAATTAAACAGTTCCTACCTTTGCTGATTGCTGAAGATCGAACTGGTTTTATATTGAATAAAAACATGTATAATGTTAAAAGAGCTCTTAAATAATTGAATATGTCAATATTACAAAAAGGAAGCTGAACTCTAGTCTAGACATTAACAGTGCTTTTGATTCAGTACATTGGATTTGCTGCTGGCCCTGGAAGAATATGTTTTCTTCACAAAATTTTATAAAATTAACTAGACTACTATATGAAAATTCTTTAGCTTATGTAAAGATTGGATCACATACATCTAGACCAATTACAATTACAAAAGACACTAAGCAAGGATGTCCATTGTCTATACTATTATTTGCTTTGGCCATAGAACCATTTGTGAATTGTATCAGACTGAACATTAACATAAAAGGTATATACTTTAGTAATCAATTAAATTCTAAAATTCAGTTGTTTGCCAATGATATTCTGTTAATGTTGAATGATTATGGAAGTTTGTTACAAGCTTTATTTGAGACAATAGAACTCTTCCAAAAGATTTCTGGCCTTAAATTTAATGATAATATAACTAAGATATTACTTACAAATTGTAACAAGAAAAAAGCGATAAAGTTTTATAAATATATAGTTCTAGATAATAAAATTAAGTCTCTGTGGATTACATTAACAAATGATATTAATGAAACATTAATAATAAATTATACCAATATTTCAAATAAAATAAAACATCTTATGGATAGATGGAATAACTTTTTTACAATGGAGGATAGTTTTTTCTTAATTAAAATGATTATTTTTCAAAAAATATTATATCTTATACAAGGTATTTCTTTTCCTTTTTCTGACGAATGTATACAGCAATGCAATAAACTAATGCAAAACTTTTTATGGTATCCCAAAAATCCTATAATAGTGTTAAATCATCATCTTAAGATTGGGTATCTGGTGGAATTGATATCCCAGGTATAGAAATATATGCTTTATTTTCCATTATTAAGACAATAACATTACGGTTAAATCTTTCTTAGTCTGCTAAGTGGAAACAAATACAGGAAATTATATGGATAAAATCAAATAATTTCTTGTCAGCTCAATTTAGTAAAATATTATCTAATAAATGTCATTGGTTCATAGGTTTATAGGTTCATAGGTAGGTACTAGGCTATCGGCCCTAGGGCCTATACAAGTTTATCCATAACAATTCCCTGGCTATTTCTTCCTAGAATATTTACTTCCCTGGTCCCCTGTCTGGCAGGGTGACTGACATGATCCCTGGGGTGAGTTTCCTATCTCCCATCCAATCATCAAGGATCCTTTTGAAGAAGGCCAAAGAGGCGTTCTGCTTGACATGTATAGGCAGTCTATTCCAGAGTATGGGGAGTCTCTAGGACAGAAACCTATCCCTCCAGCATGATTTGTTCATTGTGATGACCAGGTTTAGATCCCAGGAGCATGTGGCTCTGAGGGATTGGGATTTCTTTAAGTGTAGCATATCCAACAGCTCTGGCTTTGACATGGCCTTGTATGTTAAGCAGAGATCACCCCTGAGTAGACTATATGTGACAGAGTATAGCTGGAATTTATTTAGATGGTCAGCATAGGGCATCTGCTTTAGGCCTGTGATTCTTTTAGTGAGGTATTTCTGCAGTCTTTCCAGCTGTTTCAGATGTCTTGTGAGGTACATACCAAATGAGGTGTTGTACTCTATAATGGGTCTAATGAGGGATGAGTACAGTGGGACAATGACCTCCTTTTTTCTAGATGAAAAGCCTTTAGTGATGAGATGTGCCACATAGAAGGATTTCCTGACTGTTGTGGTGATGTGTTTATCAAAGGTGAGATCACTGTCCACCTCTGTCCCTAAGTCTCTTATCACACTTTCAGTGTTTAGTGTATTGCCACTTATGTGGTAATTCATGGGTACATGGTTTTTCCCAAAGGGGATAACTATACATTCTTGGCATTGAGCATGACCCCATGGCTCTGGCTCCAAGCATCTGTCTCTGTAAGGCCCTTTTGTAGAATATTCACATCATTTGGGGATTTGATAATGGCTGCCAGTTTCCAGTCATCTGCAAACTTTGTTAGCCAGAGTCCCTTAGTGTTGGCCTGTACTTCAGAGAAGTAGATGCCAAACAAGAGTGGTCCCAAGACTGAACCCTGAGGTACTTCACTTGTCACTTATCTGGAGCTGGATTTGGAGTCGGCTACTTTTACAGTGTGGGTTCTGTCAATAAGCCACTTGGCAACCCATCGAGTGATGTGCAGATTATTGCCCAGCTTAGTAAGTTTATCTATGATTCCAGAGTGGGGGATGGTGTTGAAGGCCTTGACGAGGTCCAGATAGGCTGTGTGGACTGCCTTACCCTTATCCACATCTCTGGAGACTGATTTGAAGAAGTCAATCACATTGAGGAGACAAGATTGGCCCTTCACTAAACCAAACTGGGTGGGGTCCAGTGTTTGAAGGTTGCCAATGTCTTTGTTTATAAGTTCCATGATAATGCATTCCATGGCTTTGCAGATCAGGTTTGTTAGACAGATGGGATGATAGCTCTGGGATCCAAGGTGGATTCCCCCCTTTTGGAGTGGGATAACTGTAGCTGTGCACAACTCACTGGGCATGAATCCTGAGGTGAGGCTATGATTAAACATAACACTTAGGTGAGGTGCCAGTTCATTTTGTAGTTCATGCAGTACACAGCCTGGGATGTTGTCTGGTCCCATGGATGCTGTATTCTTAACTTTGGAGAGTGCATTTTCTACCTACGAGGCAGTGATTACCAGAATTTGGCAATCTTTTGGTATTGAGTTGGGTCCTTTAGGGGGTGAGAGGGGGGTGAAGTTGGCACTAATTGATCAAAACATATATGTTCTAAACACACACACACACACACACACACACACACACACACACACACACACACACACACACACACACACATATATATATATATATATATATATATAGATATAGATATATATATATATATATAAAATTCAAAAATTATTTGAATAAATCCCTGAATTCAGAGTGTTGTCGTCTATATTATACTCTATAGCTTGTATGCAGAATAAAATTAATACCTTTGATGTATCTACAATAATTATATTTAAAGAAAAAATATTATATTGGCATTAACTAATGGATTCTGAAAAAAAGTTCTCTCTATTGCATACATTGTGAGCAAATATGATAGAACTAGAGATTTGTGGTAGACATACAAACTTTAAGGCAGTATATTAATAGTAAACTAGAGTTAGTGCATGTAACTATTAAGGATACTGTCTCCAAATTTATAGAATCTATGATTATTACAGGAAATCAATCAGTAATAGGGAAAGGGTACCTATCTAAAATATATAAAGTGATCAAAAATACAAAATTATACTATAAAGATAATTTGTGGGGCTATTATGGAACAATCAACAATCATCTGCTAGTGATGATAAAAAGTTAATGATATTTTTTTCAAAGCAAATAACTCTTTTGTTGCAATGGAAATTGTTCTCTTAGAAATTTATACACAGACTGTGTATTATTCTTCATAAAATGGAATTACTGTTTAAGCAAGATACAGGATGTTGGAGGTGTAAATTAAAATTGAAAACAAATTGGCATCGTATGTTTTACAAATGTAAATTGCTTAAAACATTTTCGGAAATATTTAATTTTTTATTACAAGCTGTTTTCAATGACAAATTTCACTTAACCAAATCTTTAATTTTTTTAAATGTTTCAGTACTTAAATGTGTTCCCAGGTCAGAATGTTCACTTTTATAGACACTATTAGCTATAACACATAAAGAAACAATTATGAACTGGAAGAGTGAGACTTCTCTTTCAATTAAAGAATTCAAAAATATTGCACTTAAATGTTTCTCAACTGGAACTGTCTACAATCAAGATGAGAACTGATAAAATCACTTTGTATTACAACTCCTGGTTAAAAGTTATAGAGATACTTGAGAAACTTGACTGTAACATGATATGAAATATAAGTGAATGACTGATATTTGTTCTTGTTTAAGTAGACACCTTTGTAAATACTTTTATTCTATTTTAATTTATTGTTATGAAGTTTTTTTTCAATTTGAGTGGCTATTCTGTTCAAAAGTTTACTACTTTTTGTTTTTGTTATGAATTGTTATACAATTTTAAATCTTAATAAAATTATTTCAAAAAAAAGAAAATATTATGAATTGTTAGAACTGGAATTTCCATAACATTCACCTATTTCTCCAGTTCTGTCTGTCTTGGAAATTGTTTTGTGATCATTCAAACATCTATTGTTGTGTAAATTTACTGACAAACAGTGTTTTTCTATAGTGGCCTTTATACAAAGTAACAGTAAATGTTAGCTCATCTCAAACAAATGGGACTACCAGTGATATAAGGTTAGGCTTACATAATATTAACATTGTTCATCAGAGGACAGCAGTCACTTAACATATTACTTGTACCCTGACACATTGATAGATATAATGTTGGATAAGTCAGGACCTTTTGTTAGGCAAGTTGAGGAGCAGACAGGGCCCAGGTTTATATCCTGCTAGGAATTTAATGCTGGCTCTTGTGTCTGTCTTTCTTGTAGAATCCTGCACATTTGTTGCATTTGTATGGGGGATTGGCTTATTCAAAGTTAAAAATGCCTTCTGTGGCTTTTGGAGTCCTATGAGTGGGCAAGAGAAAGTCACTTTTATCAGTCTTGGGAGAAGGGGTAAGGAAATGCCCTTTGCTTAGGCCAAAATACTGTGCCCATCCCTTGGGAAAGTTGTTACTAGCAATTCTAGGCTGTATTTTTGAAAATTCCTGTCAAAACAAAACAGAAGACTAAACATGTCCTCTCTTGTATAAATTACACTGGATAGGACTAATTTATTAGGCCTTGATCAGGGTCTAGTGCATGCTCTTGACCCTTCCTTGCAAGCTGTTACTGATAATAGAAAAAGGGATTCCTCTTTCTCTGTAGAGGTTGAAGAGACTTAGCCCATCAGAGAATGTGAGAATGTGAAGGGACAGATATTGGTTTATCTCCACAGATTTATGATTCAGATCCTAAGAAGAGTGTGTTATCTGATAGTCCCTGTGAGGGATTCTCCTTCTCTGAGACTATTGCCAGGATGAGCCAATTCTTTAAGTAGAAAAATAATGATATTTCTAAATCCCTCAGAAAATATTATGAATTGTTAGAACTGGAATTTCCAGAACATTCACCTATTTCTCCAGTTCTGTCTGTCTTGGGGTATGTTTTGTGATGATCTAAACATTGCTATGTAAACTTGCTTACAAAACTGTACTTTTATTCTGTAGTTGTCTATAAATAGAGTAATCATGAATGTTAGTTCATCTCAAACAGATGGGATCACCAGTGATGATAGATTAGACAGACATAATATTAACACTGTTCATCAGAGGACAGCGATCACTTCACATAAAGGCATTGAGAATATTTTGAAATACATGATCTCATTGATTTAGAAATACTGCAGCATATTGTAGACTCCATGGCATTAGAGTCATAGGATTTGTTGGATGACTTGGCTATAGCTGGTGGGCATTAGACTAAGAACCTCAGAGGTAAGTTGTGGCATAATAAGGTTTTAGGATTTATTTATTTCATGGACATAAACATTGAGACAGAATCAGGGCAAGCCCTGCCACATTTCAGTTACTTTCTTATTACCAGAGAAGCACTTACTGTGAAAGAGGGAATGTCATGGCTGTGGTGTATCGAAAAATTTAGAAAACTTAAGACATCAGATAAACAATTAAAATTGGAAGGCACTATCCCCAGGGTAGGTAGTCTCACACATAGTTAGATATAATGTTGGATAAGGCAAGACATTTTGTTAGGCAGAGAGGCCCCAGATTTAAATATTGCTAGGAATTCAACACTGGCTCTTGTATTTGTCTTTCTTCCTGATTCCCGAACATTTGTTGCTTTGTGTATGATGGCCTCAATTGTGAAAATGGCAGGACACACCTTTCAGCTTTTGTTCTTGTCATCTTTAGTTGTACAAGTTCTCTGTATTTGTTAGGTTTAAAATTATGCGTTTTGACTGTGTTAAAAGTATAAGAGAAAATTATATGTAATATGGTGTCTTATTAACAATTTCTGCTATATTCATAAATGGAGGTTAATCTGATGTGACATTTAAATGTTTGCACAAATTATCTGCAGACAGATTTTTTTAAAGAAAATTAGTGGAGGACAAAGGGACAAAAAAATCTGTGAAATCTCATGAACAGGAAAGCATGGCAAAACAGGCTGTTCCAACCCAGTGGGAGCTTTGCCGTGTATGATGTCCTCTCCCATCAGCCTTCTCTTCCCTGTACTGATTCAAGACCTGATATGTTAGGCAGTTGGTAACAGCACTTCAAGTTTGACAGAGGTCAGTTTGCTGAGGACACTTGGCTGCAAGAAGAGGTGCAGCCAGTAGGTCTTCTGTATCCCAACCAGGAAACTCAGCATGTAAATAAATGAGGAGTAACATACAAATGTGTATGGTTAATAGTTTGGAAAATGCTGAATCTTCACAATAAAAGATGTGGAATATTCATAAATGAAAGTTTATTGATGTTGGATAAATGTTTATTTCAAACAAAGCAAATGGTTTCAATGGACTAGAGGAGTTTCTCATAGTTGCGAAAGGGGCTAAGGCAATACGCTTTAAATGTGGGAAGAATGGGCATACTGCTAAACATTGTTTCAGTGCTGCGTTTATCAGAAGTATGATTTTTAACACGCTGCTTGCAATAAATTTGTGAAAATTTATAAGCAATACATTAGGGAAAGTGTAGAAACTGAATGTGACAAATTTATTGGTAAACCCATAGAGACAGCCTAACACCTCTATGTCATGAGTGAATTGATAAAATGTGCAATTCTGTCATATGGGAAAGAACTGAAGGGCTTATTTTAATTTCTGATAGCATAATCACACTTGTCAAGGATCCGTATAGCTGCACTTGTAGAACCAATGCAAGAGAAAGGTGGAAATGATGCATGTTCATAGATATAAGAAGAACATCCTATAACACATAAGAATTCTGAAATTGTTGGACAAATTACTGCATCAAGTAGCTTTAATTCCTTGTCTGATGTGACAAAATGTCAGGATTTTCCCCAGTTCAAGTTACTCTGGAATTGTGTGGGGGGGGGGCACAATTAGATAATCTATAACCTGAATATACCTTAGGTGCAAATGCAGTGAGGTAGCAAATGCTGTTTGGCAAACTACTAAGAATTCATAGTTCTGAGTTCACTCCCATCTGGGAAAAGGCAGCATAAGCCTGACACACTGCTGACAACATGGTTTACAATTTATTCCTAGTAAGAATGGGGAGAGAAACAGCAGCCTGATACACCATGAAAATATATAGTCTGGATAAAGAAAATGGGATAGGTGCCTTCAGCTAGAAGGTAGCTGGAAAAACAATGCATTACCATAAACAATGTAACGTCACTACAGAAACTGATAGAGAGGAATTCTTAGTGCATGATATGGTAACTTGCTAAAAGCCACTAAAATAATTAAGAATGCTTGTGTGGCTACATAAAGGAAAACCCATAAAGATAAACGCACTGAGAAAAAATAGAACCTGGACAGAAATCTTAAGTTTGCATTAGTAGATTCATAACTCGGGGGTCAGTCAAAAACAGAAATCTCAGTCGCAGCTAATTAGAGAATTGGAAGTTATTGAGCTACAATTTGTAGAGCTGAAAAAATCAAAAGTTTAAGAAAAGCACTGGCATGAGTTTTCATTTGTCCCACCAGTGTATGAAGAAATGTGTTTCTTACTCGGAAGATTAGCAAGTAAGCAATGAAAGTCATTAGAAAGCACAGTGGTGGATAATATATTAGGAAGGGACAGAGAAAACATAGCCAAACTAGAAGAGACAGTTGGGCACAATTTTCTATAGTATATCTAATTTTCTGTTAAAGAATTACTTATTTTATAGGGTGAATAAAAGACAGAGAAGAAATACTTTATTCTGTAATATTTAAAAAAAAAATTAAATTACTTGCGAGAAACTGACGGTCATACTTTGTGAGAAAACTTAAGGGTGGTCAAACTAAAGCTATTTCTCTAGATTTTATTGGCCTGGTGGGATGAAAGATAATTAGAATGTCTGCATAGTATGCTTGGAATATCAAATGAATGCACCACATCCTAGGTTCAGAAGTCAGCTGATTACTGAGATTTCACTCAAGATGGTAGCCATGGATATTATGAGACACTATCATTCTCTATGAATGGTCAAAACTGCATTCTAGTGATTACCAATTACATTATGATATTTTCTGAAACAATACCACAATGAAAAGACAATGCTATGTCAATAGCCAAAAATCTAAGAGTTACTTTTCTCCAGGAAAGGGATACCCAAAGAAATATTCACAGAAAAGGGAGCTACATTTATGTCCAGGGTGCTTTACCATTGTTTCACAGTAAAACACTTAAAGATGTTATTATACCAACTTCAAGCTGAAGGGTTATTGGAGGATATTAATAAACTCTTAAGTTTATGTTTAGATGACAGTAGAACAAGATGGTAAGAAATGGACTCATTTACTACTTTTCCTCCTGTTTGTCATAAGAGAAATATCTAAAGCATCAGTGGGGTTTACCATATTTGAATTATTAATCAAATCTGTAGGAACTCACACCAGTCACGATGTATTACTGCACAAGAAAATTTAATAAGCATTTTCATCTTGTTACAAACAACACTTCTTCAGATTAAAAAAACTTCCATAAGCTCAGTATTTAAATACCCATAAAAATCACATAATCCTAACCTACCAAAAACATATTCATTAAGTTTGTAAAACCCTAATGTGTTAAAATTATTTCTTACAAAAAATTTGTAATATAAAAACTGTTATTACAAACATATATTTGTCTGTATGTATAGGAAATTGGAGCAAAAGTTATTATGAGTAAAGGTAAAAATTAGCTTTAAAAATGTATACATTTAATGTTAATTAAATTGTGTCCTTACACCAATGGAATATCTATTTATCTAAGTAAAGACCTTAGCCTTAATAGGCACATAATACATCACTGCTCATTCAAACCTGGCCAATTGAAGGCATTACAGTAAAGCTGCCAAAACAATTCCCTCTTTTCTAGCATAAATGTCCATGGACCCCCCCCTCCCATTATGGGGTATTTTTTCCAGGACTGTGAACTTAAATGCATGTCCAGGGTTATTATGAATATATTTAAATAACACATTTGTATTCATTCATTTCTTTTTTTTTTTTTTATTTCATTTCATAAAGATGTTCATAAATGCATTCTTTTATTTTCCTTTCAGTTTTCCCAATGTAAAACACTGGACATGCTTGACACAATGCTACATAAACAACACCATATGTTTCACATTCAAATTTCCCTTTTAATATATGTTTGTGTTCATTCAGGGTAACTGTGGTCCCTCTTCTAATGTGTCTACAGTAAATGCAACATTTTTTCGTAATACCTAGCCTGTTAGTATGCCCTGATATAGTCACTCTTGCTAATAAAACTTTTAAATTCCTTCCTCTCATATCACTATCTTAGGGGTAACTCCTATCTTCCCTACTAGAGAATTTTAGGGACTCCAAATATAGTTGGTGTAATGGGTGAGGCCATATGGAGAAAGTTAAATTCTTGTATATTACAAATTGTTTTTACGAAAGAACTTTAATACATTAGGACTTTAAAAACGTAAACTTTTTTTGGTGGGTTAGAATCGTGATTTTTGGCATTAAAACACTGAGTTTGTTGAAGGTTTTTTTAATATGAAGAAATTTTGTTTGTAACAAGACAAAAACGCTTATTAAATTTTCTTGAGCAGTAATACGTCATGACTGGTGCGTTCTCCTACAGATTTGCTTAGTTTGTCTTTATCATGTGAATTTATATATTTGAATTATTACATGAGCAACACCCTCAAGTTTGTTTGACACAGCTAATGAGACTTCAGTGGAACAGAAATAAACACTGAATTATCTTATATAAAGGGCACAGGAAATGCATCAGAAAGTGTACATATACACAAGAATGCCAGACTCACACAGTTTAAAACAGGTACCAAGTTGTTAAAGTTAGCCCACCTGCTGATAATAAGTTCCTAGCAAGGATTTGTTGATGTAGCAGAGAAAATGAACAAAGTAAACTACAAAATAAGAATGATGGGGTAGAGAAGATCTGACATGCTATATTACAAATATGTGTTAAAACTATAGAGGGAAGCTGAATTTTTGGTAACAGTTTGGTATTCTGAAACTCATTAGTTTGAGTCCCAAAATAAAGAGACTAATTGAGCAAAAATTCAGACTTACATATATTAAGTCTAAGATTACCATTTCTTGGAGTGGAGTATTCTCTTTTCTCCAAGTTATGTTGATCTTTTAGCTGATGTCTCTCTCTCTCTCTCTCTCTATATATATATATATATATATATATATACATATATATATTAAAAGAAAAAAAAAAAAAAAAATATATATATATATATATATATATATATATATATATATATATATACCCACACACACACACACACACACACATCCCGTTTGGGAAAAACAAAACACCAATGAATTACCACATAGGTGGCAGCCCCCTTAATACAGAAGAGGTAATAAGAGTCCTGGGGACACAGGTAGATAGTAATCTCTCCTTTGACAATCATATTGCCAAAGTAGTTAGGAAATCCTTCTATGTAACCCATCTAATTACTAAAGGGTTCGCATCTAGAAATAAAGAGGTTATATTGCCCCTCTACTCATCACTCATCAGACCCATCATGGAGTACAATGCCCCGTTTGGGATGTACCTCACAAGGCACTTTCAACAGCTGGAAAGACCACAAAAGTACCTCACCAAGAGGATTACTAGTCTCAAACATATGTCCTATGCAGCCCGACTGGAAAAACTCCAGTTGTACTCATTGGCATATCGCTTACTTAGAGGTGGTCTCTGCCTGACTTACAAAGCCATGTCTAACTCAGAATTGATGGACAAGCTCCACCTAAAGAAATCCAAGTCACTGCGAGCCACTTGCTCTAGTGAGCTAAACCTCGCCACAATAATAAATAAAGCATGCTGGAGGGATAGATTCCTGTCACAGAGACTCCCCATGCTTTGGAACAAAATTCCTAACTACATTAGGCAGAGCGCCTCACTAATACTCTTCAAGAGAAACCTTGACGAGTGGAAGGGTAACAGAAAATAGACGCCTGGGATCACTTCATTGGCTCTTCTTGACAGAGGCTCAGTTAATTAATCAATAGGGCAGCAAAAGCTGACACACTTTGGCTAGGCTTATAAATGCCCTCGGGCAGATGCACCTACCTATGAACCTATGAATCTATATGTATATATATATATATATATATATATATATATATATATATATATATATATATATATATATATATATATCTTTACTATCATATAGTTGACAGTCAAACTAAATTCATACCTTAAATGTTGAATAAAATCTTCAACTCTGAATGTCGGGAAGGTCAGAATGTCACAAACATACTTTCTGTTGTGAATTCGACCTTTCACGACATCTGTAGACTGCAGTCTGACACTGCACATCACCTGACATGACAATTTTGCAGGGGGGCAAGCATCCCCATGGGGGCTGCCCCCCACACACCACCTGCAAATTATATATTCCAAATCTGAGATCCTACTACCATGGGGAAAAGGGTAAATTTCTCGATCTCCACTTATTCTCAATTTCTAGTTACAAGATTGACCTCATATATGCGAATGCACTGTGCATTCACTGAACCAGGACTCACACAAATGAAGGTTCAGCAGAGCGGGATTCAGCCAACTGTTATTCGACATCCTGCGGTATAGATAGATAGATAGATAGATAGACAGCTAAATATATATGGCACGTCTGGCATTAGTCAAATGCAAAGTTTAACAGACTTCTGTGCATGTAGACTTAAAACACAGTGTTTTTACAGGAGGTAAATGCCACTGTACCCCTCCCTCACTAATTTTATATATATATATATATATATATATATATATATATATATATATATATATATATGTGTGTGTGTGTGTGTGTGTGTGTGTATACATATACACTAACTCTGAGACTGCACAATCCCCAGAAAACGGCATATTCCCCAACCACGTGGATTGTCCATTATCACACAACTGTTGACCAAAGTGTGCTAATAATACATTGGTAGATTTTATATCCAACCAACAGTAGGCAGATACTATAATTATGCCATAGCATTTTGTAATGCTTTCTGTAACTGAAAGTGTTGAAGAGCGGGGAATGTGCATGAGGAGTCAGTGGGTTTGGCATAGTAGCTATGGTCTTCAGCTCAAAGACACAGGGTCTAAGATTTGATTCTGACCTCAGGTTATTGGCTAGGCTCAAAATCACCCTTCTGGGCAGTTAGCCTATAATTCACCTATAAGGTTAGATATGGCCAAATTTTTACCCTCCACAATGTGACCAAGAAATACTGGGATCAAGTAAAATGAACAGACATGATAGTTATCCAGATTCCATGTCCTATCCTAAGTTGACATAAATGTGGGTTCTATGCTGGGGGGGAGTATTGTGGCATTCATCCATCCATGCATCCATCCGATGTTGTTGAGTTACATCTGTCTATTCTAGCAATCCTGCAAGTGGGTATCACCATTACAGAGTTCTAAGAATAGAGGTAGATTTCCAGTTCTTTCTTATGTGTCACACACACACACACACACACACACACACACACACACACACACACACACACACAGAAACGCGTGCACGCACACACACGCACATGCACACATGCACACGCGCACACGTGCACACACGCACATGCACTCACACAAAGCACACATGCCTGTGGATAGTTTTGAGACTCCGGTCCTGCTGCCATGTGTCTTTGGAATGTGAATGGAAACTGGTATATTCAGAGAACACCCAGTCAACTACAGGATGCCATGCAGACTCCACACACACACACACAGAAGGAATCTTAGCCAAGAACCAAACCAGATAACTTCTTGTGGACAGACAGCAAAACTACTTCTTGCTCTGCTCCTGTGATACCCTGTTGCCACATAATGGGTGTTAAATAATGAGAAATATACTTTTCTTCCTTCCAAAAATATTTCTTGTGGTGCAAACACACTCTTCCTATGTATTGTACTATGGAATGAGTTTAGCTTCTGTAAGAAATGTGACTTAAAGCATATGATATATTTTGATTTGAGGTGTCTATTCAAGACAAAATGGTAGGACAGAGCAACTACATGAAATCAGCAACTAAGATGATGTTAAAAAAGATAGTATTGCTCCCAGGAAGACAGAGAAGATGACCTCTCATGGTGGACTTTAAACTTCAGCTTGATTCATAATTGTTAGCAGATAGATTTACTGCATGAGAGAAGAATGAGAACAGCTAAATGACCCAAGTGAAGAAATATTTGGCTCTACTAATGACTGTTTGAGAATTGTACTGAAGGTGAAAACCTGAATGGCTTGTTTGGAAATCATGTACGCTTGATAACTACCTATCACTCTATACATTCATCAGTGGGAATCATTGATTTTTTATCATTTCTCATTCCATCAAGTGTTTAGTGAAGAGAGCATGAGATGTTGGGAGTGTTTGTTGTGTTTTTAAATGTGTGTATGTTTTTTTGGGTGTGTTGGGGAACTGTGTGTGTGTGTGTGTGTGTGTGTATGTGTGTGTGTGTGTGTGTGTGTGTGTGTGTGTGTGTGTGTGTGTGTGTGTGTGTGTGTGTGTGTGTGTGTGTGTGTGTTTGAATATGTGTGTGAGAGAGATGGTACTAAATTATAAGTATGTATATATTTTGATGCTAAAGGGTGCACGAATAAAAAATCTTTTGGTGGGAAATTATATAATTTCCACTTCCAAAACAAAGACAAATAAATATTTAAACTGCAGAATTACTAGAATTCTCACTTTATTAAGTAAAGTACCGTGGCAATATGCCTTTGAAGATGCAAGGAAAATTTAGCATCCTGCAGATCCATTTAAATAGTAAACAGTGTCATATCACCATAAAGCCCAACTAACTAAATAATCTATGAATCTTAAAACTGCAGTAATAAAACACTCTGCTCATAAAGATAAAAATTAGAAATTCAGAATTGAAACTACAAATCCAAATGCGTTTAAAACTAGAGGTGTGAGATTGCTGGACAGTGCATTTCAAGAAGTTTTTCCTTTCGAAAACTGATTTGTGACCACAGAGTTGGTATATATAAAATCTTAGCGAGTATGTGAGGAGTACAGTACTGCATATAGAAATGTAGGCCCCCCCCAAAAAATTTTCTTTGAGCTAAGTTGTTTTGATGTTTTGTACAGCTAATGTTTTTTTAGCTGTCTGTGTTATCAGAAGTTGCCATTTATAATAAATGATATCTTCATGTGTGTGTGTGTGTGTGTGTGTGTGTGTGTGTGTGTGTGTGTTTTGTGTGTGTGTGTGTGTGTGTGTGTGTGTGTGTGTGTGTGTGCATGCATGCGCACATGCGCGAGTGTGTGTGTGTGTATGAATCAAGATTATTTTTTTGTTTAAAGTTACTGATGGGCTTCTTCTCATTGTTATGTGTTGTGTAATGTATCTGAACGTATTTTCCTGTTAATGATATTCATTTTGGTGTTAAATTCTTCAATCTGATTTTAGGTCCACCCAGCAGTAATATCATAAGCACTCTTGCAACAGAGTGCAAAAGTGGAAAGGAAAGCCACCCCTTATGTAAGTAGGTTTTCCTTAACTAAGATTTAGTTTGATCTACTCAGTAGTAGTGTGTGAGGTTGTGTACTTGCTGTTCTAAAATGCACCTTTGTGGCCCTGTTTATGTTGTTTGCCATGAACAGGCTGGGTTAATATAAAATAATTGTATATTTTTCACAGCTATTTATAAGTATTAAAAGCTGATATGTTTAGCATTGTTAAAATATTCCTATTTTTTTTTTTTTGTTACTGAGGATTGCTTGTCTGACAAAAATAGGCTTGTTGCTTTGGGACACTACCTGAGCTTTATGATTTTTGGAAATTATTGTGACTGAGCTCATCATCAAAGTTTTAAGGCCATTAGTTTTTCTGTGTTTTTTTTATAAATATAAATACTGCACAACTAAAACTAAATGCTCAAGATTCCAGGTCAGGGAAAATGCTTAATGGTTTTCAAAACAGAATAAAAGAAAACATAACCAAACCTTTATCAGTTATTTACTAAAAACAATCATTTTTGGGGGGTGTAATGCGGCACATGCAGTGATGCAGAGCTAAGTTGTTTAGCTCCCTCCTTCTGAGTATTTTCTTTTTTTTATTTTAAATTGCAACAACTGCTGCTGTTTGTACCAGTTTCCATAGAGTAGAAATGCAATTCACATTCTGGACATTTATTTACCTCAGATTTCAGCAATTGTAATGATTCCGTCACTTCTAGGCTTTAGATGATCTTGTTCTTAACAAGTTTCCACTACAACTGCACAACATGAAGTACAAGATGGTGGAAGGTGCTCCAATCAAGGGAAATGGCATAATGTACTTAAAGTGAACATGGATACCTTAATGTCCACACTGCAAGTGAAAATTAAGACATACAACATATTAAATGAGCAGCTGAGGGCAAGTAACAGAGAGTTGGCTAATGGTTAAGGTGTTTGCCATACAAACACACGGTGCAGGGTTTGAATCTCACAAGGGATAATTGGCTAGGCTCACAATGGCAGTTAGCTTAGTACTAATCTATGAACCTATAATTGAAAATAAAGTTTCCTGTAGTCAGCCAGATGTGAGTTCACATAGAAATTTAGGGGCATTTCACTCCAGGAATATTCAAACTTTCTTCGGTCACTTATTGCCTTTGGATGAAAATAAATATGCACATAGTTTAAAAAATCACATCACATACTTGCTTGAAAGAAATGGCTGCAGCCATGTAATTCTTATGCCAATCAGATTGAAGTATGTATCAAATCAGTGCCATATCAGAAGTCAGTGCCAATCAGACCAAATCAATGCCAAACAAGAATATTCAAATGTGAGAAAAGGGCTGAACTTGGATGGAAGTAAAATCAACCAATCCATAAAATCCACCTCAATCCCTGTCAAATTCTCAACCAACACCAATGACTGAATGGGACTGCAACAGACACTGACAGTCCCCTGTAACCATTCAGCCAAATACCAGTGACTGAATGGATTCTGCCACTTATGGGACCCCAGGCTATAGCCCTCAGCCTGCCTGCTATACAATGGGGTGGCCCACCCAGAGAATGGCCAAGCTGTCTGAGCCGGCACCCCTCCCCAGGCCAAGCAGACTCCTTTGCAATTTAGCCTTCCAAGTCTGTCATTCTGCCTTGATGGCAATGATACCCAACTAAACTATCTGTCAGTTGCTGGGGAAAGCAAAAACTAAAAAAAAAAAAAAAAAGCAGGAAATTCTTTCCTGACCCCTAGTGCGATCACCTTTATGAGTCAGAAGGCACCTACCTACCTACTCTTATAACTCAGTCGGCATCTGCCAATTGTAACATTATGCTATCTACACCTTTTCCTGCTTTTACATGGAAGGATGGGAGGGTGGGTGTTCTGCTATGTCCTGCTGTACAGTTTGAGATGAGATCTTGGCTGGCTACCCATGGCTTTTTAAACTTTTCCCCTAACCATCCATCTAGCTTTAAATAAACCCCCTTCCCTTCCTCTTCCTAATCAACTTTCTGCCTTCCTAATTCCCTCCACTCCCACTTGCTATTTCCCTATAGCAATATTGCTGTGCTTATGATCCATTGACATGCTCTCACTGCCTTTGGATGAAAAGAAGCTTGCACGTTCTTTAACAAATCACACCAAACACTTGCTTGGAAGAAATGGCTGCAGACATGTATTTATTATTCCAATCAAAATTAAGTATCAGATCATTGCCATGTCAGACGTCAATGCCAGTCAGATCAATTCAATGCCAACCAAGAATATTCAGATGTGCACAAAAGGCAGAACTTAGAAGGAAGTAAAATCAACCAGGCCATAAAATAACATAGCAACCTCTGTAATTCTCAGTCAATACCAGTGGCTGAAGGGATCTTCAACCAAACACCAACAGTCCTCTGTCACCATTCAGCCAGATACCACTGGCTGAAGGGGATCTGCCACTACTCCATGGGGTCGCCCACCCATAGAAGGGTCAAGCTATCTGAGCCTGCATCCCTACTCAGGCCAAGCACATTCCTTTGTAATTTAGCCTTCTAAGTCTGCCCTTCCACCTTCTTGGTTGTGACACTTACTTACCTAACTACTACTTGCTGGGGAAGGCAAAAACATGAAAAACATAGTGAGAAAAAAACAGGAAATTCCTATCTGACCCCCTAGAGCAATCACCCTCATTGGTAAGCAAGCAGCTACCTACTACCTACTCTTATAAATTAGTCAGTGCCAGACAATTCTAACCTTATGCTACCTACACCTCTTCCTGCTTTTGGCTACTCTGCTCTGTACTGCTCTGTAATTTGAGAAGAGATTGTGCCTTGCTTCTTGTGGCTTTTAAAACTCTTGACCAACCCACCCATCTACCTTTATATGAACCCCTCCCCTCCTTTTCTACAACTAACTTGTCTGCTTTCCTATCCCCCTCCCTCCCTGTTGGTCTATATTATAACATCTAAGTCTAAAAACATCGAATGTTATAATATCGACCCCATTCAATCGAAACACCAGAAAACCAAACAGTCAGAATAGCAAATTTTTTCCCAGGGAAAAAATTTGCTGTTCCGACAAACATACACACAACTCAAGCACACCAAAATAAATAATCCATGCACATACACTTCACGAAACCCAACACTAAACCAGACCTACACCACTAGCTACCCACTTACCTTAACCCAACCCTAACTCTAAGGTCCCTAACTATCGCACACTCACCTTATCCGTTACCTAACCCTAACTCACCTACCCCACCCTAACCCTCACGTCCACACAATCACACATTTACCTGACCCGTGCCCTAACCCTAACTCACTTAACCCACCCCTAACCCTAAAGTCTGTCACTACCGCACAATCACCTCACCCGTGCCCTATCCCTAAAGTCCCTAACTACTGCACACTCACCTTAATCCAGTCCGTTCGCTCACTTACCTTAACTCGGTCTATAACCATCGCACCACACTTACCTGAACCCAATCCATAACCTCTGTTTGCTCACTTCCCTAAACCCAGTCCATAACCATTGCACCACACTGCTGTAAATAGCGAAACCATGGACCACCGAAATCTTACCCTAGGTAAAATTTCGATGTTCCGAGGCTTCGCTATTCTCAGCTTTCACACTAAAGGGTTCGATATTATAACATTCAAAGTTTTTAAACTTCGATCTTATAATATAGACCCCCACCTCCCTACATGTTATTCTCCCCATGGCAATATCACTGTGCCTGTGACCCCTTGACATGGTCTCTTTGCCTTTGAATGAAAATTAGCATGCTTATAATTTAATAAATCATACCAGATACTTGCTTAGAAGAAATGGCTGCAGCCATGTATTTATTATTCCAGTTAGACTGAATTATGTATGAAATCATTGCCATATCAGAAATCAATGCCAATCATACCAATTAATTGCCAACAAAGAATATTCAGATGTGCGCAAAGGACAGAATTTGGAAGGAAGTAGAATCAACCAGGCTATAAAATACCACTGCAATCCCTGTAATTGTTCAACCAACCCCAAGGGCTGAAGGGATCTGCAACCAAACACTGAAAGTTCCCTGTTACCATTCAACCTAATAACAGTGACTGAAGTGGATCTGCCACTAGTGGGACCTGAAGCTGTGCCCCTAGTCTACCTGCTACACCATGGGGTGATCCACCCAGAGAAGGGTCATACTATCCAAGCCTGCATCTATCCCTGGATCAGGCACACTCCATTGTAATTTAGACATCCAAGTCTGCCCTTCCACCACAGGAAGGCTCCCAAGCAAGTCTGCCGGGTCTATATTGAATGTTCGAACATTCAAAATTCCGATTCTCATATGGTCAACACCATGTGATCAGATTTTTGAATGTTCAAATGTTGTAACGGAGATCTCCGTACAGAGCGGAATAGGAAGATTTCCCTTTTCTGCACTGTAGTGCAATCTCAGAGTTGGTATATTTAAAGAGCAGGGGGTGTGGGGGGTGCAGTGGGGCTTGCCCCCCCCTTCTTAGAGCATTCAGATAGGTGTTTTGTGTATTTTTTTTTTTTATTAGATATTTGAACTTTTTAAAGTTCGATCATATGGTGTTGACCATGTGGTAGTCTAACTTTCAAACATTCAAGTATCTAATATAGACCCTGTTTGCCAACTTCCTGATTCCTTTTTAAGGTTTCCTGTAAATAACTTAGTCTCTAAATGTGACAAGTTCACTCCATGTCTTCTCTGAAGTTCTGGTGAACTGATGTTAATATTAGAGTGGAGCACTACCAGAAACCTGAGCTTGCTTTCCTGTTGCCTAATGAATTAAAGAATGTTTTGGCCAATTTCCTAACCCTTTATACTATGCCTGAGCTTGCTTTCCTGTTGCCTAATGAATTAATGAATGTTTTGGCCAATTCTCTAACCCTTTCTACTGCTTTGATGTCATTTGCTTCTTGTCAGACTAGTTTTTGAGTTATATCTAACCACACAAACTTTATGATTGGCCATTTCTGTCTGATCTGCCTCAATCATTAACAAATTCTATTTCTGAGTTACAGTAATTGGCTGCTTGTTACATCATTTGGCCCTTTATGCAATACAATTACATTTGGCTCAGGTAACAACTCAACATACTCTGTCAAAGCTGTCAGTGGGGTGTCTGCACTGCATCCATCTCTTCCCCAGGCAGTGAACCTCCATTTCTTCTTCAAAACCCAGATTTCTCCCTTTTTCACCCAATTTTCTGGCCATGTGGTAGACAAAAGAATACCTCAGAATTCATACCTCTGCCATTTACTTTGTGACATCTGCAAAAGATAATACAGATTAGCCATTGTGATCTGACCTATCTTCTGTACAGTTGTGAGCTGTGTTGACCTAAGAGCATTAATTCAATTTCTGATGCTCCTTTCATGTGGGCATTTGAAGCAGCCCCTATTCTGAAGAAATGTGCTGTTAATTTGCTATTGTCAAGATGCAACCTCCCTACGGACTTTTATAGGACTGCCCTGAATTGATAACTAGATACAGGAGATTCATCGCCATTATGCAAAAATTATGCAACACTGTTTGGGCGAATCAAGTGGTATTTTGCAATCTATCTAGTTATATCGCAGCCTGTATCCTTTGGGAGCCTGAGCTTTGGCCATACTCCATTAAATGAACCCCCCCTCCCCTTACCTGCATTTTCCTAAACAACTTCCTGCTATCCTATCCCCCTTCCTCCTGCATGATATTTCCCCACTGTAGTATTGCTGTGCCTACAATCCCTTGACATGCTGTCAGATAACAAGATTAAATACATTGAAAATTGAGTCAAAAGGAAGAGTTTAAGATTATTAGGCTTGCCAGAAGGAACAGAGAGTGAGGAACCAGTAATACTCATAACTGCAAAATTGGAAATGGTAATGGGCAACAGTGAGTGCTTGATTATAGAATTAGCCCACAGAATTACTCCACGGGTAAGAAACAATAATTTATCAACAAATCACTTCAGTGATAGAGAGAGAATCCTGAGGAAAGGCAGACAAGAGGATGGCTTTTTAATTATTAAAGACATTAAAGTTAGGACAATACCTGATTACTTTATATCATGTTATTTTAAAAGGAAACCCTTTATTCTTGTCATCAGATGTTGTAGAGAATTGTGCTGGCCAAAGCAACTTCATTTCCTTGCTTCTGTCCACATTTCTGTTCAAAGATGTAACTATGGTTTTCAACTTCCCTCGGAAGAAGAGGCTACTGTAAAGAACTTGGTGAGTAATGCAGCATCTAAGAATGTCCACAGTGTACCAGCTGACTACAGGGAGGTGATAATTTAAAATCCTCACAAAATAAAATAGGTTGCGGACATATTTCCAGATGTTCTACTTAATTATAAAATATTTTTCAAACAAAAACTCAGTTTGTAATTAAATTGTGCTTCCTCTTCATACAATAGCTTTTTACTACTTATCAAAGAAGACGAAGAATGGGATTCAGATGTTTGAAATCCTTGTTCTCCACTTCATAAACTTTCGAGAATAGAGCAAGAATTGGTAGTATACTCAAACTTATTAGGAGTGAATTCTGTACCCATGGACTAATTGAGTTATTGTTTTCAATAAGTATTTTCCTTTGCTCCTTTTCACATATTGTAGCCCTTCTCGTGGGTGGTTTCTGATAATGATGTACAACATGTGCATTCTGGATTTTTGCCTCTGGTAGAGACCCTAAGGAATTGTATTTAAGATATCAGACTACTTGCATTTAACAGTTAGGATGTTTTTCTTTATTCTAAAACTTTTTAAGACCTACTATGCAGTAATGCTCTTTTTTAATAACTAGTCATACTGGAAAGGGGAATGCATTGTTGCCTAGCAGAAGCTAATATGGTTACTGTGTGTTCTGACAGTGTTTCCTGCCTGAAGTAATTCAACTGATCAGTTTTCTAGATTTAGATTTTGGGAACATTGATGCTATAGTTGTAATGCAAGTTTTTCCTAACTATAGTATTAGAACTGCAAGTGTACAGAGAATTTATTACACTGTGTACACTTCTGAAAACTGTGGTCTAATTCTCTTTATTTCTGTTTCTGTTTCTTTTTATTGCAGCTACTTTAGCATATCAAGTTTGCTATTTTTCTGGATGACAAAGATATCTTGAGCAGAACAAAATTCTGCCATGGCACAGCTGGACAATAGTTTAGTTAAGCTTGAGCCCTTAAGTAATGACCATAAAAAAATAATTACATCGAATATGAGAGGAATGGGAACATCTTGGAAAAGGAAGAGTTATCAATAAATTATATAGACCCAAAGCTAAAACTGTATTCTTACAAAAAATAAATTAAAGCTAGTGACTCAGGCAGATTACTAAACATCAGGAGGTGGTGAGGGGAAAGAAGTAGAATTTTAGCAAGTGGATAGTTATGTCTAACTAGCATTCCCAAGATTTGCTCAGGATGGTGTGCAAGTCACTTGTTCTGTAGAGGAGTTTAAGAGAATGGCTGGAGAGTTGATGAAGTTAGTTGGTTTACTTTCACAACAACTGGGACATCCACAGTTTACTCAGGCATGTGGAGGAACTTTTGCTCAACATCTTGTTGGCAGTAACAGCAGAAATGTCAGAGGTGGAAATCAATCATTACTATTTATTCTATTCCAATTTATTCAGTCAGATATTTCCTGCATTGATGCAGCTACTGCTTCTGCTAAAGCAAATTCTGGTCCACGGCACATTAATTATGAAAGTAATTCACATCATATATCACAAAACATGGACTTACAGTTTACCAAAACGTTTTTAGTTTAATAACTGTTACTGTTGGGAATGCTGGTTTTGCTTCTTTTCTTGCCTCTTCAGTAAATATTTTTGAAAACAAACTTATGAAATATTGTAGCTTGCAGCCTGACAATTGTTTTTTAACTGAATGTTTGTAGATTGAGGTGTTCCTAGGAGGTTGTGGTATTACAAATTTCCCAATGGAATAGACTCAAATTCATTATTTTATCAAAAAGGTGACTCTTTTTTCATTTTCACAGTTTTGAATGTATGAGAGTGTTAGTTCATCATAATTAGTTGGTCCCGAACAAACTTATGGATGAAATTAATAATTTAAATGATAAAATTGTGTGTTATTGTTTAGTGAATATAAAACCTGTTATGACAATGTTTTTTGAAAGTTGATAAAGAATGTGATATAATCAAAAATAAGAGTAAGAAATTAATATATGATGCAAAGGAATTTGCTTCAAATACATCCATTGAAAAAAATAATGGTTTATCTAAGAACAAGGGGCAGAATAAACTTCTTTTATATAAGTCTACAGTTACAAAAGGCTCTGCATAACTTACTTTAATACCATAGAATAAGTGCTTTCATACCATTACCTAGAGGACTTCATCAGATAAACATATAAAATAAGGCATTTAAATAGCCCTCCAAAAGTCACATTAGACTTTTTAACTGCATATAGTAAATAGTGATGAATGGGACAGCATATATTTATACACACACCCTGGGATTCAGCAAACTTCCATGCAAGAATAGCTTATTTTTGCATGGAAGGGACCATTCCCGTGCAGCACAGCAGTGTGCCATGCATATTCATGAAGGCACACTGCCGTGCTCTAATATGGACATGGTTCTGTGTACGAGTGCAGGGAGTGTGTCTGAGAGCAGTGCTCTCACAATACACACACCCCTTGCACTCCATAATTGGGGCGGACAATATTACCTCTCAACCTCAGAAGAAATCTGGACAAAGCTATACAAAACAAAGGCAAATGTGAAATATTGCTCTCACAAACTTATAAAGTCGATAGAATAATAGGCTTCACATTAGCATGAATTTTTCAAAGGGTATGAAGTGTAAAACTCAAATGTCCATCATTATTCCCTAACTGCAGTCTTTAATGCTTTACCCGCAGTAGTGCAGCAGTAGCATTGTTGCCTCACAGCAAGAGGTTCTCCCGTTCAATTCTTGGCTGGAGCACCTTCTGTGTGGAGTCTGCATGTCCTCCCCACAGTCAAGTGGCATTCAAAAGACATGCATAGAATCGGTGTGCCTTCGTTGAAGGTTGGGCGTCGAGCACCCGTAAAAAATCTACTGCCAATCATTAGTGGACCGGAGTTCCGCTGTGGTGACCCCTAACCAGGAAAAGCCAAAAGAAGAACAACAACAGTCTTTAATGCTTTGCCACTAATCTGCCAGAAAGCCACAAATGTATGAAAAATGGACCAAAAAATATAAGGCAAAAGTTTGGACATTCTGTGAAAATCTGTACAGTTAAGAGGTATGGCCGATACTGTTACTGTCCATGGAGCATACCTCTCAAATGCAAAGCCTGTCATGTCATTACCATTTAAAAAGCACAGTCCCCCACAGATAATGTTGCAGAAAGCAATGTGCATACCCCTACATTAAAAAAATAGAACACATCTGTTTAATTTTTTTTTAGTCGTCAATAAAGTTTAAGCATAGCTGAGCGGGTGTGCACATCGCACAGCTCAGCTCAGCCTAGCTTACACATCACAAGAAGCTAAATAGGAATATACTTCAAAAAACAGTAATGCAGAAATAGGAAAGTGGTTAGAGTGTTCACTTTGCAAGTATTTGTTCCTGGTTAGATTTCCCCCTGAAGTCAATTCACATTTTACATGTGAAAGCAGTACATAATTTATTTTTTTTAATTAGGTAGTAAATAAAATATATTTATTAACAAGAGTAGTGTAGTACATCCAGATGTGAGATGTCAGTGTAATACAGTTGTGAAACCCCCATATAAACACAAGTGCCCTATACAGTATAGTCACACAAGAATAAATGTAATGAAAGCACATAGGGGGATCTCAGGGAAGGTAAACAAAATTATAATATGTCAAAAATGATGACTCAATCCTATACAGCTGATAGTCTATAAAATAAAACTTTAGCAATGCTAAGCATTGCACAGCTATGCTTACCAGGTGTAAGCATTGCTCAAATATAAATGCTAAGCAATGAGTAGCCCAGCTAAGCAGATTTGCCAATTGGCAAACAGTGCTGAACCTGTTCCTTTAAGGACTGCCAACCTTACCTAAGCAGGTTTGCCTGTAGCTTAGCTTTGCTCAGCATATTCAAAATCATCCAATCATGGCAAAGTGTGGGAAATTGGCTGTATTTAGGTTCATAGGTTCATAGGTTCATACTAGGCTATCTGCCCGAGGGCATTTACAAGCCTAGCCCATCGTTTTGTGGCTTACGCCACCCCTTTAGTATGGGGAACTATACCCATTATTTTGCTGTGCCTCTGTCGAGCAGTGACACTGAGGTAATCCCTGGGGTATATCTACGATCTCCCATCCATTGGTCAAGATTTCTCTTGAACAAGGCCAGCGAGGTGCTCTGCCTCACATATACCGGGATTTTGTTCCACAGCATAGGGAGTCTTTGGGTGATGAATCTATCCCTCCAGCACGTCCTATTAATAGCCGTGTCGAGGTTTAAGTCTCCGCCCTTGTGGCTCTGATGGATCTAGATTTTTTGAGGTGAAGCATATTCATCAAATCTGGGTTTGACATGGCCTTGCATGTTAGGCAAAGGTCACCTCTGAGCAAGCGGTGGCGACTGAATAGAGCTGGAGTTCTTTCAGTCGGGCAGCATAGGACAGATTTTTGAGACCCTTTATCCTTTTGGTGAGGAACTTTTGTGGCCTCTCCAGCTGCTGCAAGTGTCGGGTCAGATACATTCCGAATGGGGCATTGTACTCAATCATTGGTCTGATGAGTGATGAGTAAAGGGAGACTATGACCTCCCTTGATCTAGATGAGAATCCCTTCATGATAAGGTGGGCAAAGTAGAAGGTCTTCCTAACCACTTTAGCTACATGGGTGTCGAATGACAGACTACTATCAACCTGGGTCCCCAGGTCCCTGATAACTTCTTCTGTGCTCAGTGGATTGCCACCTATTTGGTAGCTAGGGGTAACCTTGTTTTTCCCGAAGGGTATGACTATGCATTTTTTGGCATTTAACTTTAGGCCATGGCTCTGGCACCAGTTATCCGTTTCTGTGAGACCCTTCTGAAGGATATCTGTGTCAGATGTGATTTCTACTATGGCGCCCAGTTTGCAGTCATCTGCAAACTTTGTCAGCCATAACCCTCCTGTGTTTGCTTGTACTTCAGAAAAGTAGATGCCAAACAAGAGTGGGCCCAGGACTGAGCCCTGTGGGACACCACTTGTGACAGGCTTTGAGTCTGACATGGCGCCAGCAACTCTGACCCTGTGGGTTCTGTCACTCAGCCAGTTTGCAACCCATCTTGTGATGTATGGGTTAACATTTAAGCTGATGAATTTTTCAATGATACCCGAGTGGGGTATTGTATCGAAGGCCTTCGCCAGATCGAGGTAGGCTGTATGGACTGCCTTTCCCTCATCAATGGCTTTGGTGACTGTTTCGAAAAAGTCAACCAAGTTTAAATGGCATGATCTGCCTTTGACAAAGCCAAACTGGGTTGGATCCAAAGTCTGCAAATTCCCTATGTCTTTATTTATGAGGTCCATTATGATCCTCTCCATGGCTTTGCAGATAAGGCTTGTCAAGCTAATGGGCCGGTAATTTCCAGGGTCGGTGGAAGGCACCGCCTTTGTGAAGTGGGACCACAGTTGCAGTGCGCCACTTCCTCGGTACGTATCCAGAGGTAAGACTATGATTAAACAGCTGTCCTAGCTGTGGGTTTAATTCCTCGTTGAGTTCGTGGAGCACACAGCCGGGGACACCATCAGGTCCCATGGATGCTGTGTTTTTTGCTTTGGAGAGAGCAGTTCTCACTTGGGCGTTGGAGATGTTTGGGGGCTGCAATCATTTGGTATAGATATCTCTCCTTTTGGGGAGGAAGTTTGCACTGAACCTGTCAGCCAGTATGTTGGCAATGTCTGTAGGATCAGTAATCTTCACATCATTTTGAACTAGTTCTGAGCATATCTGGGAGTTTCCTCCCAGGTTTCTAACATAGCTAAAGAAGGCCTTATGATTGTCTTTTGAGTCTTTAGCTATTTTTCTCTCAAAATTTGCTTTGGATGATTTTATGAGAGCTCTTAGTTTTTACTTATAGTGATCAAGGGTGTCTTACCTTTTAAGGATTTTGCTCTATCTTGTAGTAGCTTCCTCCTTTTGTTGTAGAGTTTGTTTATGGCTGGGGTCCACCCGACTGGATGCTTGCCTTTGGTACAAAGAGTCTTTGTTTTGCTTGGGATTGCCTTATCCATGCAGTCCTGCAGGTGCTGGTAGAAGGCATTTGTAAGTGATTCAGCGGCTTGAGTACTGTTTTCCGCCCTGGGGGCGTTAAAGGAGACCACACTAGACTTTAGAAGTGTGGAGTCCCTTTCGAGAAGTTCGTTACTGTGGTCTTTTTTATTTCAGGTGGGGGTGGGATGAGGACCTCCAGCGAGATTAGTTTGTGATCTGATCTCACCAGTGAGGGGTACACTTCCGGTGTTGAACATTGTGCTCCCATGTTCGTGATGATGAGATCAAGTATGTTATCTCCTCTTGTGGGGATGGTGACTAGTTGTTCCATGGCATTTGAGTTTATGAATTCCAGGAACTTTTGGGCTAGGGTGTTTGGGCTTGAGTAGTGCTCCCAGTCTATATTAGGGAAATTGAAGTCACCTAGTATGATGGTATTTGGTGATACATTTATCCCCTCTAGTGTTTTCAGGAAGGCCATGTGAGGTTCCTGAGTTTGTGAGGGTGGCCTGTAACATGCTACAATTTGCAGAGCAGTCTTGCCTATGGTTAATTGCACCTGGATGGTCTCCGAGGCATCGTGCGTTGCCACCAGTCTTGAGGTGTGGGTGTCCTTGATGAATATGGATACCCCCCCTCCTTTCTTGGTATTGTCCGGATTTTGGGGCCGGAACGCATGATATGAGGTAAAACCTGATAGTGCTGGGGTGCTCTCAGGAGCCTTGAACCAGGTTTCTGTCACAGCACAGACATCGATGTTCTCCATACTGAGAAGGGCCTCGAGTGCATGCATTTTGAGATTCAGACTTCTGGCATTGAGCAGCATTACCCTTAGTTTTTCCTTTTTGTGTTCTAGGGTGGTAGGTTTAGAATTTGAGCCTTGCCTAAAAAGGCACTATGGGGGTGGCAAGAGCCTTTGCCAATATCCAGAATTCCAGGGTGACAGGTGCAAGCCGTCCCTTGGCAGCGTGGCTTGTCCAGCATGTCATCCCAGGCAGACAGACACTGGATCCCCTTTGAATGACACCAGTGTTTAAGCCAATTGTTAAAGCTGATCATCTTATCTCTGTATTGTGGCATCATTCTTGGTGAAGGTAGGATACTGCTCAAGGTCAGGGTCATACCTGCCTGGGCTACATAATCAGAGAGCTCCTCAATGTCTCTTTTCATGTAGTCCAAGGAGGTACGTCTCAGGTCGTTTACACCAGCGTGGACAATGACTGAGTCGTATTTGTACCTGCTGTTGAGAGACCTGAGTGCTTGCGTTATGTGGCGGATTCTAGCGCCCGACAGGCAGCTTACTGTGACCTTCTCCTTACTCAGTCTGGTGAGCGGGATGTCAGTGTGTCTGACTATGGAGTCACTAATGACTAGTGTGTCTGGCATTGTGCTTGGCCTTAAGGGCTGTGACTGTTTGACACTCTGACTGTGAGGTCTATGTGTTGCAGGTGTTGTGTTTTGAGGTGGTGGTTGTTTGGGTGTCTGCTTTGGTGGCCTCTGCTGTTTTGGTAGATTTTTGATCAGAG
Organism: Protopterus annectens; assembly: GCF_019279795.1. NCBI lineage: Eukaryota > Metazoa > Chordata > Ceratodontiformes > Protopteridae > Protopterus > Protopterus annectens. The sequence goes on along the minus strand of NC_056740.1, from coordinate 86,636,903 downwards.
CCTCCGAGTATGTCTTTGTGTGTTTATGTGTATGATTTGAGGTTGTGATGGTACTATGTGAGACTGGGTCTATAGTGTGTGTGGTAACCTTCTCCTCCTGACTGGTCTTGCCAGTCCTATGTTGAGAGAGCTCAGCCTCCAGTTTGGCCGTATAGTTGCATCTCTCGCATGTATTTGTGTTTTGTGGGAGGAGGAGAGGGTTGTCTGTGTACATGAGGCAATTGTAACATTGCCTCAATATTCCCAGGTTCACCAGCTGAGCAGGAGAGGACACTAGCAACTGATCCCTCGACATGCTAGAAGGAATAGACAAAAAACTTTAAAAAAGATTCCGGGGGACGTGGGTGACCGAGAAATGGGGGTTTGCCTTTTTGGGGTACTATCTATGACAAGAGTGCCGTATCAAGGTAATAAGTACTGTAGGAGCAAGTGCTAGGTTTAACAGATAGAGAATAGTCTACTTGGAGTCAAGTAGAGATGATCTTTTTAGTTATAGGATACGCTGATTAGATCAGTAGTATAGTTCGAGGAAGGTAGTTTTAAGGGAAAATTTGAAGAGTGGACTTTAGGTAGCCCGAATAGTTTAAACCTGCTTAACCGCCGCTGCCTTAGTGTGCAACGGTGGCAACTCCGTGCTAAAACGCGCTTTATAGCAGGGGGCTGGAAAAGACAGGAAATGACCCAAAATGGCCAATAGACTACAAGTTACTGCCTTAAACCACTCCTCTAAGGACAAACAGGCAGCTCAGTACTCCCCACTCTCACTGGTGAGTAAAGAAACTTCCCCCTGACCAAACAAGGAAAATGGAGAAACACAGGAACCAAGACAAAGCCCAGGGATCAGCAAAATCTGGTCTCTGGAACACTAGTTAGGAAAGTATGGAAAACAAGGATATTTTTTTGTTTTTTTCAAGTTTTTTTACAGAAAAGCAGAAAACACAATAAATGCTATGATTTTCGACTAAATGCTATCAAAAGCTAGTACACTTGAGAGTATTAGCCTGTAGTTTAACTTTTAGGCAAAACTTAAACTAGCAAGTGCAGTAAACAGTTTTAGCTTATAAACACAGTAAAAACAGTGCAAACTTTGATAAAACAAGCAGAAACAGTAGTCGAAAGGCACAAAAAGTCGAAAAAGCCAAGAAAAATACTTAAAATCTGGAAAGGTAGTCTTTTCTGGTCTCTGCTGCTAGAGGAACACTGCTGGCCACCACGAGGAGCTGTGCTGAGTTCTCAATAGCTGGAAAAGCCCGCCAAAATGCGCTTTTATAGCAGGGGGCTGGAAAAGACAGGAAATGACCCAAAATGGCCAATAGACTACAAGTTACTGCCTTAAACCACTCCTCTAAGGACAAACAGGCAGCTCAGTACTCCCCACTCTCACTGGTGAGTAAAGAAACTTCCCCCTGACCAAACAAGGAAAATGAAGAAACACAGGAACCAAGACAAAGCCCAGGGATCAGCAAAATCTGGTCTCTGGAACACTAGTTAGGAAAGTATGGAAAACAAGGATATTTTTTTTTGTTTTTTCAAGTTTTTTTACAGAAAAGCAGAAAACACAATAAATGCTATGATTTTCGACTAAATGCTATCAAAAGCTAGTACACTTGAGAGTATTAGCCTGTAGTTTAACTTTTAGGCAAAACTTAAACTAGCAAGTGCAGTAAACAGTTTTAGCTTATAAACACAGTAAAAACAGTGCAAACTTTGATAAAACAAGCAGAAACAGTAGTCGAAAGGCACAAAAAGTCGAAAAAGCCAAGAAAAATACTTAAAATCTGGAAAGGTAGTCTTTTCTGGTCTCTGCTGCTAGAGGAACACTGCTGGCCACCACGAGGAGCTGTGCTGAGTTCTCAATAGCTGGAAAAGCCGGCAAAAACGCGCTTTATAGCAGGGGGCTGGAAAAGACAGGAAATGACCCAAAATGGCCAATAGACTACAAGTTACTGCCTTAAACCACTCCTCTAAGGACAAACAGGCAGCTCAGTACTCCCAATTCTCACTGGTGAGTAAAGAAACTTCCCCCTGACCAAACAAGGAAAATGGAGAAACACAGGAACCAAGACAAAGCCCAGGGATCAGAAAAATCTGGTCTCTGGAACACTAGTTAGGAAAGTATGGAAAACAAGGATATTTTTTTTGTTTTTTTCAAGTTTTTTTACAGAAAAGCAGAAAACACAATAAATGCTATGATTTTCGACTAAATGCTATCAAAAGCTAGTACACTTGAGAGTATTAGCCTGTAGTTTAACTTTTAGGCAAAACTTAAACTAGCAAGTGCAGTAAACAGTTTTAGCTTATAAACACAGTAAAACAGTGCAAACTTTGATAAAACAAGCAGAAACAGTAGTCGAAAGGCACAAAAAGTCGAAAAAGCCAAGAAAAATACTTAAAATCTGGAAAGGTAGTCTTTTCTGGTCTCTGCTGCTAGAGGAACACTGCTGGCCACCACAAGGAGCTGTGCTGAGTTCTCAATAGCTGGAAAAGCCCGCCAAAATGCGCTTTATAGCAGGGGCTGGAAAAGACAGGAAATTACCCAAAATGGCCAATAGACTACAAGTTACTGCCTTAAACCACTCCTCTAAGGACAAACAGGCAGCTCAGTACTCCCCACTCTCACTGGTGAGTAAAGAAACTTCCCCCTGACCAAACAAGGAAAATGGAGAAACACAGGAACCAAGACAAAGCCCAGGGATCAGCAAAATCTGGTCTCTAGAACACTAGTTAGGAAAGTATGGAAAACAAGGATATTTTTTTGTTATTTCAAGTTTTTTTACAGAAAAGCAGAAAACACAATAAATGCTATGATTTTCGACTAAATGCTATCAAAAGCTAGTACACTTGAGAGTATTAGCCTGTAGTTTAACTTTTAGGCAAAACTTAAACTAGCAAGTGCAGTAAACAGTTTTAGCTTATAAACAAAGTAAAAACAGTGCAAACTTTGATAAAACAAGCAGAAACAGTAGTCGAAAGGCACAAAAAGTCGAAAAAGCCAAGAAAAATACTTAAAATCTGGAAAGGTAGTCTTTTCTGGTCTCTGCTGCTAGAGGAACACTGCTGGCCACCACGAGGAGCTGTGCTGAGTTCTCAATAGCTGGAAAAGCCCGCCAAAATGCGCTTTATAGCAGGGGCTGGAAAAGACAGGAAATGACCCAAAATGGCCAATAGACTACAAGTTACTGCCTTAAACCACTCCTCTAAGGACAAACAGGCAGCTCAGTACTCCCCACTCTCACTGGTGAGTAAAGAAACTTCCCCTGACCAAACAAGGAAAATGGAGAAACACAGGAACCAAGACAAAGCCCAGGGATCAGAAAAATCTGGTCTCTGGAACACTAGTTAGAAAAGTATGGAAAACAAGGATATTTGTTTTGTATTTTTCAAGTTTTAGCTACAGAAAAGCAGAAAACACAATAAATGCTATGATTTTCGACTAAATGCTATCAAAAGCTAGTACACTTGAGAGTATTAGCCTGTAGTTTAACTTTTAGGCAAAACTTAAACTAGCAAGTGCAGTAAACAGTTTTAGCTTATAAACACAGTAAAAACAGTGCAAACTTTGATAAAACAAGCAGAAACAGTAGTCGAAAGGCACAAAAAGTCGAAAAAGCCAAGAAAAATACTTAAAATCTGGAAAGGTAGTCTTTTCTGGTCTCTGCTGCTAGAGGAACACTGCTGGCCACCACGAGGAGCTGTGCTGAGTTCTCAATAGCTGGAAAAGCCCGCCAAAATGCGCTTTATAGCAGGGGGCTGGAAAAGACAGGAAATGACCCAAAATGGCCAATAGACTACAAGTTACTGCCTTAAACCACTCCTCTAAAGACAAACAGGCAGCTCAGTACTCCCCACTCTCACTGGTGAGTAAAGAAACTTCCCCCTGACCAAACAAGGAAAATGGAGAAACACAGGAACCAAGAAAAAGCCCAGGGATCAGCAAAATCTGGTCTCTGGAATTTAAACCTTGCAGGTGGGAATACAGCTCATAACCAGTTGTAGCTCCCCACTGTAGGCAGTATGGCTGATGTTGGAGAGGGTATGTGCTTTCAGAGCAGCTCTGGGGCATACAGGAGTCCAAGGTCATGGTAGGACTCCTTGTTAAAACCCATGACATGAGACTGCTGCAGGACCAGTACTAGGACTCCCAATACAAAGCAAAGGCCTGGGAAAGTTTCACCCACAATCTCACCAGTGCCACTGGCATCCCTCGGACTGGTGAACATGTCCTATGCCAATTTGAAGCGGAGGAAGAGGGAGCACCTGGACCAGTGGTTCCAAGAAACACAGCAGAGGAGTGATGCCCCAGGCATGTGTAAGTATTTATATCAATAACTCTTTACCAAAGTGCAGCCTATGTATGTGATGGATAGGTATGCATAAATGTTTCTCTGTCTTCTTTACAGCTCCAGCTGAGTGGGCTGTGACCCAGGAAGCCCATGCAAGCAGGTTGCAAAAGGCTGTGTCACAAGGCTGGTGAGTAACAATCTAGCTTATATGATTCATACCAAATGAATATAAAGGAGTAGAATGTCACCTGGCAGTAGTAAAATGTGTATGGTTTGTACTGCATAAACCAGACAATATTACAGTAATAGTCTCATATAGGTTATATATAAATAAAACTGTAACTGCCTGTTTATAAAATTCAAACCCTGGACTGGTTGTGTTTACTCTTGTATTGTATGAATTGAAATGTGTACAGGTTATGCATAGCAACTATAGCTCTGAAAGCATTAAATAATCAAGTCTCATCTGACAAAGTTAGTGCCTCTGTAAGACATGAGATTAACTGATATGAAATGTTTCATGCACCAAGATCTGATATCCGAATAGTAATGTTGTGTTAACCACTGTTTTTCACACTGTGCTATGTCAAAAGGTATGTATAGGAATGTATGTATAAGAATGTTGTAATTACAAGGTCAGATTGTAAAACCAAGAGATAATGAGACAGAAAACACTGAAGTAAGAAACAACAGTTTTGCAATAGCTTGTTCTGATGAAACACAAACTTGTATTTTTATCATAAACAGCCACAGTTTGAATCCCAGGAGTGGTAGTAAGCTGTATGCATAATTTCAAATAGGATTTTGTGAATATGTATAGAAACAGTCAGGTAGTGTTAACATAAATTTCCTCCACAGATCTTCCAGATAAGAGAAGGTATAAAGTAGCTGCCCAATCCCAAGGCTGCAAATGACAGCAAGATAAGTACATACACCAAGTGGTCTCTCCCAAGAAATGTTCAAAAGTGTCATGTTGTCACAGATACTGGTCCCTGCTGCCGACAACCAGGGTGACCGATAGAAATCAAGGCAGTGTATGGCAGTAGCACACACACACACACACACACACACACACACACACACACACACACACACACACACACACACACACACACACACACACACACACACACACACACACACACACACACACACACACACACACACACACACACACACACACACACACACACACACACACACACACACACACACACACACACACACACACACACAGTATGAGTGCACATATGTAACCTTGACTGTGAATATGGGTAGAAACAGTCAGGTAGTGTTAACAAAAATTCCCTCCACAGGTCTTCCAGGTAAGAGAAGGTATAAAGTAGCTATAAGAAGGCTGTAATTATACACTGTGTACAAACATAGCACTGCTCAACCCAAGGCCACAGGTTGTTGGTATAATACCTGTAGAGGAATGATTAGAACAATGCTCATTAAAGCTGTGACCAGTGCAAGAATCTACATTTGTTAATTGACATTTCTCTCTCTCCCCACCTTTTCTTCACCAATAATCTAAACACATAAATGAATGGGTATGTTTTCCACCAGACCTACCGATGGGGCATGTGTCCTATTGCTCTACAAATGTTGAATTGTATTCCAATTAATGTTCCCTATTCACATATTATCATTGCTGGCCTGTTGCTATCAATGTAACCTGCATGTCAGTGTAATTCCCACTGTGGTTCCATATAAGAATGTGTTCTGTTAACTATGCAAATGTTCCAAATCTGTTGTTTTGGGTTAATGGGAATACTCATGCAGGCTGTTATAACTAATCCTGGAATGTGTTAACCATTACTAACCAACATATGTTCTAAAACTGCAACACCATAGCACATCTGGGAAGGCTGATTCCAGCAGATCCACCTCTCCTGCCTCATCTGGCCAAAGCACTGAGCCACAGCACATCTGGGACCCACCCTGGGACCTCTGAGTCTGCTGGTCCTGCACCAGCTTTGGGTGGAACTGCCTCAGGTGATGGGGCTAGTCCCTCTCAAGCATGGGCACAGGCAGGATCCTGTTACTCAAAGCCAGGTTTGGGGTCTGGTGGTTAGCAAGCTCTGCCGAGAATTTGGAGATCTGCTATGCCAGATTGAGGGCTGCATGGTGCATTTAGAGGGTCAGCCTGCCCCTCCTGCTTAGCCCCCAGCACGGCCACTTCCGGGGCTGTGAAGGTGCAGTGGTGACTGCCCATGAGTGGGGATCTTAGTCCCACTGTATCCATTTGAGGGCTCGTGGGCTTCTGGTTACTAAACGCCCGTCCACACATGTGTCATATACATCCCCTGTATGGTGTTTTGTCTGTCTTGTCTGTCTTCCTACATAGCTGTCCATTTTGCACACATGTCCACTCGACATATGTAATCTGGTCTAACTGGCTGCACAACACATTATTGTTGTCCTCACCCTCTCTAAGGGGTATGAATGCTCAAATATACCTCCAAATTCAGTATACGTGCACAGCTGTTACTGTATAAGAAATGGACAGGTATGGACCTTCTCTACACCCATCCTGCACATCCCTAGCTATCTTTCATATTGTTTTTTCCCTTTTCATGCCCCATTTTTCACTACTTTCCTAGCACCCCTTTTTTCTTTTCTTTTAAAGAAATTAGCATTTGGGTAAGTGAGAGTAAGCAGTAGTAAGCAGGACTAAGCCTGTTTGTATGATGCTAAGTGATGCCTATACAAGTTAAGCACT
>NC_056740.1:86472395-86624895 GCF_019279795.1 Protopterus annectens | reverse complement strand
AATGAGACCACAGAAAATCATTTCATAATGTTTCTCATCTTGAATGTGACCTCTAACCTGTACAATTCAATTAAAAAACAATCAAAGGTGCTTCGAGGAAAGTTAGCAACTATTGTCAAGTAAAGATGTGCAATGATGTTAAAGTCCAAACCAAGATGAAGGAATGCTGTAACCATCTCAACAGGTACATACACAACATATCAGTTTAACGGTGTGCACACTCATTTGACTGGCTTATTGTACTGATTATTATTTCCATATGTTTTCACAGACCAGATTGTTATGTTTTCAATTGAATTGTACAGGCTATATGTCACATTAAAGGTGAGAATTGTTTTGAAATGCGTTATTGTGGAGCCATGTTTCAATTGCACAAATACCAGGTATTGTAACAGAGGTGTGTACCCTTTATATCCACTGTAGCTATATGGACTCAGCAGTGACTGACCTGTATAACCAGCCTCCACCAAGGTAGAGTAATCCCCTTTGGTGGACAGCAGCAATACACAAACCACATAACAGATTGCTATATTGGCTGTACAAGGACACATAGATGCATGAAAAACTTGGAAGCAAGTCCACCTCTATCTGAGCAAGCATGTAAGTTCACAGGTGACTTCCTGTATGGCTGACGATGACTACAAATCAGACATATGCACACCACCAAGGACAATTGCAACAGTGTCTTCACATATGTTGTCAAGTCTCAAAGGAAACAACACAAGTCACCATGTACTGTGGGTAAAGAACACCTCATACACACATGCCATCACTATAGGCAACCTGCATCAGACAGGTTAGGTGGGAACACTCACCACCCTGTCCAACCCAGTTGTATAGGGGGATATGCATATCAGCCACACTCCTCCCCTCAGCAATGGGGAGCATGTATATATTGCCTACTGATGGCAGCAACAGCAAATCTCCATGGGGCATAATAACATCGCTGTCTGCCTCCTACATGAACTCAGGCATGTGCTCACAGATCCATCACACACCACAAACACAGAACTGCCACCATCCATACATCATTCACATGGAAGATGGCCACTGTAAACCCTCTACACAGAAATAAATGGAGAATAGAGGATTATGCAATTAAGTGTCCAGCACTGGGGGGAATAAAATAGCTCAGGGCCAGGAGTGTAATGCAAGCTGCTATAGCCATGATAGATTGGAAGGTTATGGTGTAGTTTAGATTATTTGCAAGTAATATCCATTGTTGATGTGCAATTTGACAACCGTATGTGACTTTTTTCCTGTTCCAAGTAACATTCAGAAGACTCACCTACCAGCATTCTCTGTTGGGGAAACTGACATCATCACCCAGTATGTGATCGAACATTATTCCCTGTTATTTGGACGGAGAACAGAAGATGTGCAGGAGTTGACCGCCCTGTGGAACAATCTGGTCAACAGGATAAATGATGCTGGCCTGCACAGCAGACCTTATGAGCAGGTGCAGCATCAGGCCACCGACTTCATCCACCATGCTCATCAATGGGCTGCTGCTGTAGCGAGGGACCGGCTAGCCATAGGTGGGGGCCCAGCCATCCAGCCCCCACTGACACTCACCAAGGAGCTCCTCACCAACCTTGGGGCACCCGCCCAAAGCACAAGCTATGAAGCTGAGGAAAGCATTATGGAGGTGGGCTGCACAAACACTGGACAAGGATCATGCAGGTAAGGACTCATTGGGGATTAGTACACTAATGTATCACACATACATGCATCTATATTGCATCTACATCCATGTGTCAGGTCTGATTGCAGTCGTGGATTGGGTTTTCTATCTATGGTGAGGACAGAACATTGTGTATTATTGGGGTTAGTACTGTAAATGTGCAGACATGCTGCATCCATCCTGTGCCAAGGCCACATGTGACTCTGCTGACAACTCTCTCTCACAACTACCCAGGACCCTCTGGTCTGCATATGAGACAGCAGCCTGAAGCTGCTGAGTATAACATTGTTCTGTTGTTGCCTGGCAATACCCAGGCATGTAAAGGGCATACAATTTACCATGCTCACAACTATCAGTAATAGCTGCATTGCTTAATGTAATAGCTATATTGCTTTATGTGCTTGTTCCCTTGTGGTGGGGGTAACTGCATTGCATCACAGTGGTCATCACTGGGGTTTATCTGATGTGAATTCAACATTCCTGTAGCATACCTCACAACTTGTCAGTGCCAAGATGTCTGGACAGAGGCCAGCAAAATGGGCTGGACAAACGGCTTAAGGTAGGGACATGTGTGACACATTAGTGGTATATAGTGGATATAAATTGTGTACACACCCCTGTTAAGATGCAAGGTGTTCCTGTTACATACAAATTAGGACCACAGTATGTCAGTCCACACCTCTTACAGCCTTTAATGTGACCCATAACATGAACAGTTCACTTGTAAAACCAAGCATCTGGACTCATGTATTGCACCTACAAGGCTGGCCACCTGTGAGGGTGGCAGACATCATATCAGCATGATGTTTCCATCAGGTATGATACCTCATGCTGCCATATGTGTCAGTACACTCATTGTGGCCTATTTGGCTACAATATCACATACATGGGCATTGTTAAGGCACACAGACCACTTCTGACCACATATAGGTTGCAAACATCTGGATATTCCAGCTACATCTGTACAGAGGACTGTACAATGGTTTAACTTGCTGCATGTGAGGCAGATGCTGTTACCACACTATATAAAGTAATAGCAGCAAGAGGTGGTCGCCAGCCATGTATGGTACACACATCAAACTGGAATAAGCCACACAAGATATGATCCTCACATACACACACACATACAATTGCCAGCATAGGGATTACAACTCCTGCCTAGTTAGGCATTTCAACTATAGCACTACATAGTTATCGGACATGCCACAGAACTTACACATTTCTACCTACTCCAAAGGTACTTCTAAGGTGGATGACATCAACAGTACTACTAAATTGGAGTGAGGGGAAGTGTAAAAGGTAGTACATAGGTCAAAAATGGTGTAACCCACACACTACACAATTTTCACACAAACACACATCCAAACAGTTGCCCGTAGGGAGAGTAGAGTTCCTGCCTATCTAGTTATTGCTACAATAGTACGACGCAGTTATCAGATGAACCACAGAATTTATACATTTGCATTTACTCCAATGGTACTTCTAAGGTGGATGACATCAATAGGACTACTAAATTGGAATGAGGGAGAGGGTAAAGGGAAGTACACAGGTCAAAAATGGTGTAACACACGCACTACATGAGGCTCACAGAAACACACCTCCAAATAGTCACCATTACGGTGATTAGAACTCTTGCCTATTTAGTTATTGCTACTATAGTGCTACACGGTTATCAGGTATGGCACAGAGCTTATACATTTTTATCTAGTTCAAAGGTACTTCTAAGTTGGATGACCTAAGCAGGACTACTAGATCGGGGTGAGGTGAAGTGTGAAGGGTAGTACACAAGTCAAAAATGGTATAAGACAGTTAGAACATCACACACACGCACACACACACACACTTGTCAGTACTGAGATCCATAGGTTCATTACTTCATAGGTGTGTAGTAGGTGAAATGGCCTGAAGGCTCTACAAGGCTATCCCAAGGGAATACCCAGTGTGGCTCAGGAGTGTAGCCACTGGAGTGGTCCCCAGAGGTGGATCTTGTATTCCACATCCACTCATCCAGAATTCTATTGTGGGTGGCCAGTGATGTGCACTGCTTCACATGTATGTGATTGATATTCCACAACATGGACAGTGTCTGGGCTGTACACCTATCCCACGAGCATGTCCTTTGAAGTGTGGAAGTGTGCTTGATGTCTCTGGGGCATGTTGTGTGGACAGATTGGTATCTTCAAATGTAACATTCCTGACCTAGTTTGGTGAAACATGGCTGTGTAACTAAGGTAGTGAATGCACTTACATAAACCGAATGATATAGGTTCATACTAGGCTATCTGCCCTAGGGCATTTATAAGCCTAGCCAGAATGTGTTTGGCTTTCGCCACCCATTTTAAATTTATTTTGCTATGCTTTTTTTCGAGGTTAGTATACTGTGCCTCTGTCTAACAGTGACACAGAAGTGATACCCGGGGTAAACCTACGATCTCCCATCCACTCATCAAGATTCCTCTTGAAGAGAGTCAATGAGGGACCCTGCCTAACCTGGACTGGGATTTTATTCCAGAGTGAAGGGAGCCTCTGGGTTATGAATCTGTCCCTCCAGCATGTCCTATTTATTTCAGTGCTGAGGTTCAAGTCTCTCGGCGTAGCTCGATGGGATTTGGATTTTCTGAGGTGCAGCATATCCATTAATTCTGGGTTGGACATGGCTTTATACGTCAGGCACAGATCGCCTCTGAACAGGCGGTATGCCACTGAGTAGTGCTGGAGTTTCTTTAACCGGGCAGCATATGGCATCTGTTTGAGCCCTTTGATCCTCTTGGTGAGGTACTTTTGGGGTCTTTCCAGTTGCTGCAGGTGTCTGGTAAGGTACATCCCAAAAGGGGCATTATACTTAATTATGGGCCTGATGAGGGATGAGTAAAGAGGCACGATGATGTCCCCTGATCTAGATGTGAATCCCTTCATGATTAGTTGGGCTATATAAAATGTTTTTCTAACCACTTTGGCCACGTGGTTGTCAAATGAGAGATTGCTATCAACTTGGGTCCCCAGGTCCCTAATTACTTCTTCTGCACTTAATGGATTACCACCTATGTGGTAATTTGTGGGCACTTTGTTTTTGCCAAAGGGGATGACTATACACTTTTTGGCATTTAGCTTGAGACCATGGCTCTGGCACCAGTTGTCTATTTCTATGAGGCCCTTTTAGAGGATGCTTGTGTCGACTGGAGAGTCGATTATGACGCCCAGTTTGCAGTCATCTGCGAACTTGGTCAGCCACAGTCCTTCCGTGTTGGCCTGTACCTCCAAGAAATATATACCGAACAAGAGAGGTCCCAGGATTGAGCCTTGTGGGACACCACTTGTAACTGGTTTGGAGTATAACATGGCTCCAGCAATTCTAACCATGTGGGTTCTGTCCTTGAGCCAGTTTGCAATCCATCTAGTGACATAGGGGTTTATATTTAAGCTGGTGAGCTTATCTATAATGCCCGAGTGAGGTATTGTATCGAAGGCTTTTGCGAGGTCCAGGTAGGCTGTGTGGACCACCTTCCCCTCGTCAATGGCCTTGGTGACTGTTTCAAAGAAATCAACCAGGTTTAAGAGGCAGGATCTGCCCTTAACAAAGCCAAACTGGGTAGGATTCAGTGTTTGTAGGTCCCCAATATCTTTATTTATGAGGTCCATGATGATCCTTTCCATAGCTTTGCAGACCAAGCTAGTCAGGCTTATGGGGCGATAGTTTCCAGGATCCGTTGAGGCACCACCTTTATGGTGAGGGACCACTGTTGCTGTACGCCACTCTTTGGGCACATATCCTGTAGTAAGGCTGAGATTGAACAGTAGTTTTATGTTTGGGTTTAGCTCTTCTTGGAGTTCATGTAGGACGCAGCCTGGGACACCATCGGGTCCCATTGATGCTGTGATTTTTGCTTTGGAGAGGGTGGCTCTTACCTGAGCATCTGAGATGTCAGGGGGGCAGCACTCTGCTGGGATAGATATTTGCCCTTTTGGTGGGGAGGGGGGGAGAAGTTTGCACTGAACCTGTCAGCTAGGATGTTGGCAATGTCTGTGGGTTCGGTGTATTTTTTGTCATTTTGGACTAATTCTGAACATATTTGGGAATTACCACCCAGGTTCCTAACATAACTAAAGAAAGCCTTGTGATTATCCTTAGTGTCCTGTGCAATTTTTCTCTCGAAGCTGGCCTTAGACAATTTTATGTGTGCCCGTAGTTTTTTGCTAATACTGATCAGTGATGCCTTCCCTTTTTGGGATTTTGCTCTATCATTTAGTAGCTTCCTCCTTCTATTGTATAGTTTGTTTATGGCTGGGGTCCACCAGACAGGACGTCTGCCTTTGGAGGATTGGGTCTTGGTTTTATTTGGGATCACATGATCCATGCATTCCTGAAGGTGTTCATAGAATGCGTTTATAAATGATTCTGCGGTCTGGGCCATATTTTCCACAGGCCCGGGGGCTTTGAAGGATTCCACCTCAGTTTTGAGGAGTGTGAAATTTGCTTTAGAGAAGTTTTTCACTGTGGTTTTCTGGGCAGGGGGTGGGGTCGGGATGTGAATATCCAGTGAGATTAGTTTATGGTCTGATCTTACCAGTGAGGGATACACTTCTGGTCTGGAGCATAGAGTCCCCATGTTGGTGATGATGGGGATTCATTGGAGTTACTGGAGTCTGTCCATACAGCGCATGTGTATAAGGCATGGTATTCCCTTTGTGGGGTACGTTTGCAGACTCTACAGTTGTTGCAGGTGTCCATTGGTGAACATGGCAAAAGGCCCACTGTACACATTGATTGGTCTACTGAGGGGGTGGTACAGGGTGACCATGCCCTTTTACTTGCTGAATAGCATAGCCAGGAGATATAACACATTAAAGTACTTCCTGATGTCAATGGCACTGTTGTAGTGAACAGGCAGCTGACTGTCAAACTGTGTTCCCCATTCTGTTATAACAACATCACTATTTAGTGGACTGCCACAAATGTATTACTTCATGTGAGCCATGGTGTTCCCAAAGGTAATGGCAGCACACATCTTGGCATTGGGGTAATGTTCAGGGTTCTGATAACAGTCATAGGTGTCAAGTTTCCTTTATGCATGATGTCAACATCACATGAATTGAGAATGCTACCACCCACCTTACTGTTGTATGCAAACATTTTCAGCCAGGATGCCTTTGTGTTCTCCTGCACCTCAGATTGGTAGATCCCAAACATGACAGGACATGGGTCTGTACCCTGTGTGACACCAGTCACGTCTGGTCATCAGTTTGACATGGAGTCCACTGCAATCACACCGTGGGTACTATCTATGAGGCAGTTTGCAGGAGAACTACTGATATAGTGGTTGATGCCTAGCCAAGTGTGTTTGTGCATGATTCCTGGGTGGAGAGTGGTCTCCGAGTATTAGAAGGGTTGCCTATATTGATAACTATTTCATACTGTCACATAATCATTGCACATGGCACTACACATTTAGGGCTGTGGACTGTCTACACCAATGTCTATGGTGTTTGACAACTGTTGGCCTTATAATGTGGACATTGGGACACATACTAGGTCATCAATATAATAATTTAGCAAAACCCACCCCCCCAAAGGATCTTGTTATTACACAATAGCACCAACCCCCCCACAGGATACTGATGACACACACACACACACACACACACACACACACACACACACACACACACACACACACACACACACACACACACACACTTGACAGTACTGAGTTTCTATTCCCTTCCTAGCTATGTATTGCTACTACAGTGTTACACATTTATCCCATGCTCCACAGAGCTTATAGGATGAGGGGTGTCCCAAGGTACTTCTAAGGTGAGGAACATCACCAGCCCTTGTACATACTGGCATTGGGTGATGTAGTTGGTGAGAAATTTCATAAAATGCTTTACCCTACACACACATTTACATTTGCCAGGAGTGAGGTTCAAACCTCTATCTAGCCATGTTTTCAGACCTTTAGGTTACACATTTACCACACACACACACTACTGACCTTACATGGTTTAGGGTTGCTAACAGGCTCTTCTAAGGTGAATTATATCTGCAGGACTGCTAAAGTAGGGCACTGAGAAGTGCACTAGGTGTAAATGGGGTCAAAATCTTAAAGGTACGAACACACACACACACACACACACACACACACACACACACACACACACATGCACACACACATGTATATGTATATATATATATATATATATATATATATATATATATATATATATACATATATATATATATATATATATATATATATATATATATATTTTTATATACATATATATATATATATATATATATATATATATATATATATATTTATATATATATATATGGGTCTATATTAGTCAAAGTTCCATAACCCCGAACACCTAATGATCAAACCATTAAGTTTGAAGTTACAGAACTTCGACTATTCAAAAAAATAAATAAAAAATACAAAACATACATATCAATAACTGGTAAGCAGAGAGGCAAGCACCCCTGCTCCCCGCACACCCCCCACTACTTAAATATACCAACTCCAAGATCGCACCACATTGAAGTGAATGGAAACCTCCACTTACGGGGATTTCTATTCAAATGCTCAAACTTTTACATATTCGAACATATGGTTTCGATCATATGTGGTTCGAACTTGTAAAAATTTGACTATGTGACTATGTGAATGGAACCCATATATATATATATATATATATATATATACACACACACACACACACACACACACACACACACACACACACACACACACACACACACACACACGAATGAGATTCAAACCCCTACCTATGTAGTTATTGCTACTACATTATTACACATGTAGAGCACACACCACAGAGCTTATAGGCAGAGCAGTGTCCAAACATACCTCTAAGGTAAGTGACATCAGCAGCCATTGTAAAGCATTACACTTTGAAATGTACTGGCTGTGTATGGACACAAAATACTTCAACCTACAGATATACACACACTTTTACAATTGCTGGTTCTGAAATTAGAACTCTTACCTAAGTAGTGCTTTGCGCTACTGCATCACACAGTTATCCTGAGCACCACAGAGCTTATATGTTGTAATACTGTCCAAAGGTATCTTTGATGGTGAGTGACGTCAGCAGCAGTGCTAAAGGAGGGGTAAGGGAAGTCTAGTAAGCGTGAATGGCCTCAAAATCATGTCTCTACAAAGATACAAACACTCTTTCACACAAACACACACATTTCCACAGTTGCCACGACCAGGATTAGAACTCCTACCTAACTAATTTGCTACACTATGGCATTACGCAGTTATCATAAGCACCATGGATCTTATATGCTGGAGAGCTTTTCAAAGGTATCATTGAAAGTGAGGGACATCAGCAGCAGTGCTAAATTAGGGGTAATGGAAGTGTAGTGAGTGTGAATGGCCTCAAAATCATGTCTCTACAATGACATGCACACATTTTCACAGTTGCCAGGACCAGGATTAGAACGCCTACCTAACTAGTTTGCTACACTATACTATTACAAAGTTATCACAAGTGCTACAGAGCTTATATGTTGCAGAGTTGTCCAAAGGTATCTCTGAAGGTGAGTGACATCAGCAGCAGTGCTACAGGAGGGGTAAGGGAAGTGTAGTGAGTGTGACTGGCCTCAAAATCATGTCTCTACAAAGACACACATGCTCTCTTACACAAACACACACATTTTCACACTTGCCAAGATGGGGACTATAACTCCTACCTAACTAGTTTGCTACACTATAGTATTACACAATTATCACAAGTGCCAGGGAGCTTATATGTTGGAGAAGTGTCCAAAGGTATCTTTGAAGGTGAGTGACATCAGCAGCAGTGCGAAAGGAGGGGTAAGAGAAGTGTAGTGAGTGTGAATGGCCTCATAATCATGTTTCTACAAAGACACACACACTCTTTCACACAAACACACACGTTTGCACATTTGCCAGGACCGGGATTACAATTCCAACCTAACTAGTTTGCTACACTATAGTATTATGCAATTATTGCAAGTGCCACAAAGCTTATATGTTGGAAACCTATCCAAAAGTATCTTTGAAGGTGAGTGACATCAGCAGCAGTTCTAAAGAAGGGGTAAGGGAAGTATAGTGAGTGTGAATGGCCTCAAACTCATTCATCTAGAAACACACATGCACACTCACACACAACTATACATTTGGCAGGACTGAGATTACAACTGCTACATGGACACTTTTTGTACTACAGTGTTACACAGTTATCATAAGCAGCACAGAGACTATAGGGCTGAGGGCTAACAAAAGGGATTTCTACAGTGAATGACATCAGCACATCGTGTGATATAGGCCAATGGGATGTGCACTGGGTGGGAAAGGCCTCATAACAGGATTCTCTCTTTCACTGTCTGTCTTTCTCTTCCCCATGTCTCTCTGTGTGTATGTTTGACATATTATATTATTGTCAAAGGAAAAAACTTCAAAGACCAATACACGTAAGGTTCAGTTAAGGTACTTTAATTTACTTGCAGCAAGGAGACAAAAAAATGCAAATACAAGGATTTGTCTGACTACTAACAGGAAGTATGTTCATTCTTATACTGCTTTACAAGACATGGCCTTTTAAGCTGACGTAATCAAACACAACTTTAAGCACTGTACTACAGCAGGTGTTACTTCAGATTTTCTGCTTACATGACTAGATTTGTGAGAAACTTTGAGAAAAACAACCTGGCCTTGATGACCGGTACTTCATTTACAAGTGTCTATTATACACTGTTACTTTTCAAGATACTTTTTCTAATACAGATACAAGCAGGCTTTGTCCTAATTATCTGTTATTTCTACAGCTGTGTATGTTCTCATAACACAGCGGAACTTCTTGCCCAAGTTTCATACAAGCAGTATTGTTCTATTCATTATTTTCTTAATGCAAGCAGAAATCATAAGCTTCTCAGTAAATTTCCAAGGCACAAGCAAGATTTTAGCTAATAATACAAGGTCAGAAAGCATCTGCAGTTTGTACAGATTTATGCAGAATGAAATAGAATAAATGTGTTAACCCTTTTAATGTTCTGAATGCACTAAGCATATTACTAATACACACATTAATACATATTTTTCTAACACTCCCCCCTATTAATACTTTTATTCTACTTTCAAAATAAGCATAAACAGTTTTTTTTTTCATAACCTCTTCCACTCAGGATTTGCAGTTAAGAGAGTCATTTAGTTTAAACTTATGAAAGCATTTTCAGTCTTTTAACAGTTTTTCAAGCTCAGTACTTTGAAATAAGGTTTCAGAAACCGACATATCTATAAAGTTTTTTATCAGTTTTTTCATACAGGGGATGCCACAGCAAACACATATTTCCAGTAAGAGCATTTCTACACAAATGGCAATCAGGACGTTCACTAGGATGGTACCCCACCCCCCAAACCATTTCTGGAAAAAGTCCATCAGATGGTTTGGGCCTGGTTTGGTCATGGCAGACACTTGCTGAATTACCTCAAGATGATTGTCTATCTCGGGTTTATTGTCAGGAATATATGAACAGCACTCTTCTTGGATTAAAGTGCACGTACCACCTTTCGCCGCTAGGGTGAAGTCAAGAGCCATGCGGTTTTGTAACACTACAGTTCTCATGGCGTTCAGTTCATCAGTCACCAATTCAAGGGCAGAAAAAGTTGCATTATTCATTACTTCAAGAAGTTTAGACAGTTTTATCAGCTTCCAGATTGATTTCATTGCTCCATATGCTGGTAATATGCCTGCCCATGATATAACAGTATTACTTAAGCCCATGTGTGTCAGTCCATCGCCCACAGCTTGATAGTTTTTCTAGTGTGCATCGATTTGCCCTACTGGATTTACAGGTTTTCTGACAGGTTTCTTGTTGACCTCTCGGACATTCCGAATTTTTCCTTGAGGTAAAACTGCAGTATGTTGTATGGCCAGAACCAGGTAACCCAAAAAACAACTGCCAGACCAATTCTCAGGTAACCATTTGTATGCATTTCTACCACACACAAAATAACAGTCCTTTACTTTAGTAGTAACTCTGTTATGAATATACACTCGCCCTGCATGAAACATTTTTCCATCAATTATAGACAGTTGTTTATAAAGAGCAGAATTATGTTTTACTTCATCAAATGTTTTGTGCATTAATTCAAGAAATTAATCATAGTTTGTATTACAATAAAGATCTACCTTGTTACCCTTAGTGTAACATTTATAAGGAACAGTCACATTGTAATCGCTCCAACCCACCTGAACAGTATCATTTTTATAAAAACACACAGTTCCCTTATGTGGAATAGACAAGTACAATGCTATTTTATCTTGTGCTGTAATGGTTGAGGTATCATAAATCAAGTTCTTCCAGGTCTCATTGACCCCTAGGGGACTGTAGTCATTAATAACCCCCCATATGCTGTCGGTAAAGTTGTGCAAATCCAGCAATTCAAAATATTGAAAGTCTCAGCATACACATGTTTAATTGCCTGATAGGTGTTGAAATTTGGATGCCAGTCTATAAGTAACGCTTCACGTTTATTCAGTTCAATCTGTGTGGCTGGGAAAAGGAAAGGCCACAGCAAAAAGATTATTGTCATTAGTACAATTAACAGGATAATTATGCAATACTTCTGAGGAAAAGGTTGTTCTGCATTCCTGTCTCTTCTGGACTCTTATCATTTTTACTTTTGGCATGTAAAAAGATTTTTGTCCAGTTCAAAGTTTTTCACTAATTTACAGTGCATCAGGTGGATTCAGGAGGCATGCTCCACAATTTTGACTGCAGTGGGTGTTGACAAAAGCACTTTGGAGTCACCCAGTTCTTCTTTTTAACTACCTTCAGCCAGATCCAGGCTCCAGGGGGCACTGCCACTTCTAACGGTCTGGTTCGTTATTTATCTGAAACTGAATTTAACTGTAACAAATGTTTAGAATTTAATAACTTGCACATATACTCTGCTAAAGTACCATCAGCTTCCTGGTCTGCGGGCATGAGAGATTTCCACTGAGGTATATAGTAAGCCCTTCCAAAGAGCTTTTCCAAAGGAATCAATCCTTTCGCATTCAGAACAGTTCTCATGCTCAACAGTGCCAGGGGCAGACAGTACACCCAGTTTCTCTGTGTTTCTGCTACTAATTTTCTTAGCTTACTTTTTAAAATCCCATTATGCCTCTCTACTAGCCCTGCTGATTGAGGGTGATACGCACAATGATTTTTCAAGGAAATAAGGAAATGTTTACTTAGCTGTTGTATGGTCTGATTTACGAAGTATGTGCCATTGTCACTGTAGATCCTTTCAGGAATGCTGAATCTAGGGATGATTTCTTTAACAAGGATTTTGGCCACTGTTGTAGCATCTGGATTTTTAGTTGGAAAGGCTTCCACCCATCTGGAAAACATATCTACAATGACAAGACAATACTTTTTATTTTTACATTTATTCAATTCTATGAAATCCATACAGATAGTATGGAACGGATACGGTGGTGTAGGGAAACTTCCTTGCTTGGGCTTTAACGCCCCTTGTGCATGATGTTTATTACAAATGTGGCATAATGAGCAACATTTTTTAGAATAGTTTGTGAATCCGAACGTCGTGAACACTTGGTTCACCAGCTGTACCATCCCCCCTGTTGAGACATGGCACTGTTCATGGCTCAACAAAGCTGCATATTTAAATAAATTAGACGGCAATATTGGTTTTCCTTCTTTAGAGATGTACAGCCCCTTTTCAAGAATTGCTTTTCGTTTTACCCATCTTTGTTTTTCAACTTGCATAGTAAGTGTCTGCATTGTCTTTAACATTTTTAAGTCTAAAATCTCAGAGGGTTGTAATTCCTCATTCAAAAGAAATACCTCTGAAGCTGCCTGCTTTGCAGCTGTATCAGCTCTCGCATTACCTTTTGAAATTTTTTCCTGTTATTTGGTATGAGCTGTGCATTTACAAATAGCTACTTTCTGAGGTAACTGAATAGATTCTAAAATATTTAAAATAAACTGTGCATGATTAATCGGTTTGCCAGTAGATGTTATCATTTTTCGATTTTTTCACTGTTGCTCAAAAACATGTACAGTAGAAAAAGCGTACTGGCTGTCAGTAAAAATGTTCACACATTTACCTTTTACTAAGGTACATGCCCATGTCAAGGCAATTAATTCTGCTGCTTGCGCAGATAAATTGTGTGGTAAAGATTTCGCTTTTATAATGTCAGTATCAGAAACGACTGCATATTCTACTAGGTTTTGTCCTGCAGGACCCCTTTTGCATGAGCCATTCACGTAGTATGTCACCTCGGCATTATTCAAGGGAACATCTGTAAGGTCTTTTTTTAAGCAGTGTCTTTTGCTTAATTACCTGCAGGCAGCTGTGTGGTGTGCCATCTGCAGGGGTTGGGAGCAAGGTAGAACGGTTCAAAGTCTTACTTTGTTTAATTGTCATATGAGGTTGGCTCAACAATATAGTCATACAGGAGAGATGCCTAGCAGGGGAAAGATATGCTACCTTCTCTTGCAGTAAAATAATTGTGACTGCATGAGGCACTCTCAATGTGAGAGGGTGGATCAACACTACTGAGGCCGAAGCCTGTACTGCCATTGCAGCTGCAACTACTGCTTGTACAGAGTGAGGTAAAGACCATGCCACTGGATCCAGTTGTGATGAATAATAAGCAATAGGGCATTGCATGTCCCCATGCTGCTGTGTTAACACTGACGTCATATAACCTTGCTTACAATCTACAGTTTGGAAAAAACGTTTATGATAGTTTGGTAATTCCAAAACTAATGAGGATGCTATTAACTGTTTCAGTTTGCAGAAAGCAGATTCTGCTTCTGGTGTCCATTGTAACAAATCCTGTGCTGCCATAGGTTTTTTATATATCAGGCTAGTCAGCGGTGCAGATTCCAAGGCATAGTTTGGAATCCAGTTCTGGCAAAAGTTAGTTGTACCCAGGAAGGACATTATTTTCTTTTTAGTACTGGGTTTTGGTGCTTGCAAAATCGCTATTTTTTCTGTTTTCATCTAACGTCCTACCCTCCTTGGATATTACATATCCTAGGTATTTAACTTGTTTTTTCCAAAGCTGCAGTTTATTTTTGTTTACCTTGTCTCCTTCAGCGGCTAGAAATTGTAATAGCGCTATGGTATTTTCTTTGCAATCTTGCTGGGTGGGGGCCGCCAGCAGGATATCATTAACATAAAGTAAAATTTGACTACCTCTTGGTGGGGAAAATCCCGCCAAGTTACTTGCCATTTCTTGTGCGAATATTGTTGGACTTTCACAATATCCCTGTGGTAGTCGCGTATATGTATACATTTTCCCCTGAAATGTGAATGCAAACCAATATTGGCTGTCAGAGCGTATTTGTATTGAGAAGAACGCATTGCTAATATCTACCACAGAAAAATATTTCTGTTAAGGTTTTAAATTATTCAACAGGGTGTGTGGGTCTGGCACTGTGGGTGCCCTTGGTATCACTGCATTATTTACAGCTTGTAAATCTTGGAGCATACGCCACTCCCCATTCGCTTTCTTAACAGGAAATAAGGGCGTGTTACATGGTGAATCAGGAGATTCCACCAGCACCCTGTCCTTAAGTAAAGCTGCTATGATAGGTTTGATTCCTACCTCTGCATCCTTTCTTAAGGGATACTGTCTTTTTTGTGGTCTGAATGCTGATTTTGGCGTAATAGTAACTGGTCCCGCTGTACGAATATCTCCTACATTTGACTTTCCTGTTGACCAAAGGATTTTTGGTATATTCTGTAAGGCATTCTCTTCCTCCTTCAGTAGGAGTGCCACAAGGGCGGGAGACTTAAATCTCGACACGGCTATTAATAGGACGTGCTGGAGAGATAGATTCATCACCCAAAGACTCCCTATGCTGTGGAACAAAATCCCGGTATATGTGAGGCAGAGCACCTCGCTGGCCTTGTTCAAGAGAAATCTTGACCAATGGATGGGAGATCGCAGATATACCCCAGGGATTACCTCAGTGTCACTGCTCGACAGAGGCACAGCAAAATAATGGGTATAGTTCCCCATACTAAAGGGGTGGCGTAAGCCACAAAACAATGGGCTAGGCTTGTAAATGCCCTCGGGCAGATAGCCTAGTATGAACCTATGAACCTATGAACCTATAATCAGCTGTCCTTGCTTGACTGCAAGTGTACAGCTGGGTGGGTCTGAGTTATTCAATTCAGCTTTTGCATTTGTACTTCCTGTTTTAACAGTTTTAACTCTGTTTGTTTTTCCCATCTCGTGACTTTTTTTCCTAAGTCTACCCATTTCACATTCTTGTTTTTAGTTAAACTAACGTGGTAATCAATTTGATTTATAGAGTGCAAAGAACTCCTGGGGTAATGAACAGCTGGCTACACTCTTCCCTTCTATGTCCCAGTACAGATTACATAATATTAATCTGTTTGCACAATTTCTAAACAATTCTTGCTCATATTCCTTATTAGGTCCTGGTGTGTTACAATAATACAGAGTACAATGCAACAAATGTTGTTTATTCATGCCAAGGGAGGGGGACTTGCTAATGGCTACATTTATCAACTCTTTGGTCACTGCCCCTGGACCAGTCGTAACCAAGACCTGGCTGTACCAATAGAACATTTTACCCTCCGTTTGCACTGCAAAGGTGTCAATTTGTCACTGTGCTTCCATACCCTGCATAGTCGGGACTACTGCTATACCAAATAGCTGCATAAGGTCTCTGCCCAAGAGATTCACTGGGCATTTTGCAGAAACAACAATTTTGCTTTTTGGGGTTAATCCTGAAACAGGATCAGTTATTGCAACATTATGGGAGAGGGGTTCCCGATACAGCTGTCCATTAGCTGCTTTTACTAATATGTAGTCAGGTGACTCTGAATTTTCTGGCAGTTTGGAGGGATGTATCAGGGTCCGTGATGCCCCTGAGTCACACAAGAATTTTACTTCCCTCCCTTTTACCAGGAGTGTTACTTTTAGCTTTGTGTCTGCTAAATAGAGCTCTAAGCTCAATAAAGCCAAATCCAATATTTCATTTTCTTTACTATTCGTGACTTCCTCTATTTCTTCTGTCACATTTTCTACTCCCTTTATCACATTTTCATCTGTCCTTTCTCTGTTATCCCCTTCTAGTGATTCCTGGCTATCATATAGTCAGTCCTTACCCTCCTTGTCCTCCGTAGTTGCTTTCTTGTTTTTCCTGCAATTCCTTGCCAAGTGTTCCTTCTTTCTGCATTTAAAACATTCACCCCTTTTCTTTCGCCCTTCAAAGTCCTCTGATCATTGATCAGATTGTTTGTTTCCCTGGGCATTTTTTTTGCCCTTTTTCCTGGACTGTACTACAAAAACTCCTGCTCCATCCTCTACAGAAAATAGTTGGGCTTTCTTTTTCTTTTTGCTATTAAAATGCCTTTTGGCATGTCTAGCATATTCAAGTAATGACTGTAACCTGCTTGTACGATGATCTACCATGTGTTTTGTAATAAAACTGCTTATGGGTGCAATACTGCCTTTCAAAAATGCATTCTTCAACTGCTGCTCATATGGGGAATTTTATGTCTGATTTTCAGGAACCTACATTCCACAATGGTTATTAAAACATTCTAATAGTCTAGAATAATATCTGTCAATAGCTTCACCTTCCTGTTGGATGCACTGATTAATGCAAGTCCAGTCTGCCCTAGGCTTCCATTTCTCAGAGATGCGGTCTGTAAGACCTTTCACTCTGTTGTCTAATTCTGCGCTGATATGTGGGAGGGGCCTGAGTGCAGCATCACAGGGATTCCAGTCGCCACTAATCATGTGCCAATCTGGTCCCACAATTTCTCTGACTACCTTTTCTACCTCTTCTCCATTTAAGTTATAACTTAGCCTCATTCCTTGTAAGTCTTCTAAGAACTTTCTAAAATTAACTTTTGGATGGGGAATTCCCTCAGTGGCTTTCCGGATGTCTTCCGGAGTCCAGGGTCTATACACTAGAATAGTCGGATTTTGACCTCCTTGTCCTACCTGAGGATTAGGTACTTCTATAAGTGGGCATATTTTTTCTTCACTCATAAATTGTGAATTTCTACTCATTTGATATAACTCAATGTCCCCTTTTGAGTTTCCTGCCCGTGTTCGAGACCTGGTCTCGACGGGATCTCTAATAAATGGTTCTGCTTTTGTAATGTCTCTGTTTACTGTGACAGCAGGATATTGCGGGGGTGGGCTAACTTGTTCACGTGCTTCATATTCTGGTAAAGGAGGTGGAGGGGCCGATGCTATTACTAAGTTATTGTCTTCTTTATCCAAAAACATTGCTTTTGATTTACTATTCTTTTGTTCCCTTTGGTTTACCTCCTCAAGCCACCTGTGTGCCTGAGGATTTCCTAATTGGTGCTGCTTTTTAACCCGACCTTTAGACTCAGTTTTAAGCTGTTTGACAAGTTTGACAAGAGAGGAATTTTTTAATTTGCCATCAAATTCATACCTATTAACCCATTTTGAGTAGTATCTAATATTATCAGCACACTGTGACTGCATGTATTTTGCGTCTTCGGTTAACGGTGGATTTTGGGACCTTTTTGTACAATTATTACCCATTTTGTTCTACCCTTTAAGTCATTACGTAACACCTTATTTTTATGTAGTACCACGGTATTTGTTATAGTCTCTTCAGAATGACTGCCTACCTGCTCTGTTTCCCTTATCTATGACAAGACAGTAATCTTTCTGTCCCTGACTTATAAACTAAGTCTCTAACAGAATAAATACAAATCTAGTCCCTGATCTAAAACAGAAAAGAAGGTAGATTCAGCTTACCTGAGCCTTCGCGATTGATCACCTGGTTCGAGTAAACCCGTCCTTCAGTCGCAGATCAGAAAGTGGCTGGCCTCTTTTGTATGACAATTCAGTCGGAGGACTTTTTAAATAAGAAGAACCAATGTGGTTTCTTCCCCATACGGTTTCAAGCCACCTGGCCTGCCTGATCCGAGGCGAAGTGAAGGTTTCCGGTCCGAAGGACCAATCTGTCAAAGGAAAAAACTTCAAAGACCAATACACGTAAGGTTCAGTTAAGGCACTTTAATTTACTTGCAGCAAACATGCAAATACAAGGATTTGTCTAATTACTAACAGGAAGTATGTTCATTCTTATACTGTTTTACAAGACATGGCCTTCTAAGCTGGCATAATCAAACACAACTTTAAGCATTGTACTACAGCAGGTGTTACTTCAGATTTTCTGCTTACTTGACTAGATTTGTGAAAAACTTTGAGAAAAACAACCTGGCCTTGATGACCGGTACTTCATTTACAAGTGTCTATTGTACACTGTTACTTTTCAAGGTACTTTTTCTAATACAGATATAAGCAAATGCTGATTGCAGTTCATATTTTCAAGCAGGCTTTGTCCTAATTATCTGTTATTTCTACAGCTGTGTATGTTCTCATAACACAGCGGAACATTTTGCCCAAGTTTCATACAAGCAGTATTGTTTTATTCATTATTTTCCTAACGCAAGCAGAAATCATCTGCTTCTCAGTAAATTTCCAAGGCACAAGCAAGATTTTAGCTAATAATACAAGGTCAGAAAGCATCTGCAGTTTGTACAGATTTATGCAGTATGAAATACAATAAATGTGTTAACCCTTTTCATGTTCTGAATGCACTAAGCATATTACTAATACACACATTAATACATATTTTTCTAACAATTATGTTGGCCTTAGATATGTGTGAGTATTCCTATCCAGTGTGTGTGTGTGTGTGTGTGTGTGTGTGTGTGTGTGTGTGTGTGTGAAGTATCAATGGTGTAGAATTTGGTGTGTGTGCACAGACATCTGCAAATAACAGATATCTATAGTCCACTGTGTTGTCAGACATGGGCTTCATTTCTGGGCTTCATTTCTCTAAGTGTAGGAGCATGCCCAGTATGACCTTCTATATTGAGTGTGTGCATCCATTCCAGTGAGAGCTGGACTCCAGTTACACCTAGCAACCTGTTTCTGCAGGATATATGTAGTTAGGTTGCCAATATGGAGACACAAGGGGCATAACATACAGGAGATACTGTATGTATTGCTGTATGTGCTGCTTTTGTAACATGGTTGGTTGTAGCATAGATTTTTTGGCATATGTACTGTTTTACACTGTGATGGATCATGGCATCAACTACTGACAGGTATCATTCTTTGCTCACAGTTATTTACCAGGGAAATGCAAGATGAATGAAGCTAAGACCAATATTCTGAGGCATATAGACTACACATTCTAGCACACTCCTGCCATTGTGGAGGGGTAGCCACAAACAATACACTGCTGGTTCTGTGTAAATGGTCCAGCACCTTGGTAGTATGCTGGCTGGGGATCTCCTTCTCATGCTTTTCTCAACTTAACAGGTATGATCCCTGCTGGGATCATACCTCACAGCTGTACAGATACACCCAGGTTATCCAGAGGCTGGACTCATATATCTGGTCAGTTTACCTTCATATTTTGGTTTACAAGCTGTTTTGTGGCTATTTATTCATGGTTTTGCAGTCAGGGAGTAGTATGGGCAGACATTAGAGTTTCAGACTTCACACACTCCATGATATCCATGCTTCTCCACCCCCCTCTGTTATTCCCTCCTCTTCCTAACATTATGAAAGCAATATTTCTGAGGTATCCCTACAGTTGGCCCTTTATCCCAGTAGTATTTATGGCCTGGTCCACAGTTCTTACAGTAGGACATGGGGAGACATGCTACTGGCATTTGTCAGCATGACCTTGTATTTGTTTCTGTTTATTGTGTTAGGTTGTTAGTTAAGCCCCCTGATATTCCGTACATTGGCACTATGTGTAAGGCATGGGCTTTTGGCAGAGGACTGTACGCCATTTGAGAGTGCTGCAGGCCATCTGTAGCAGGCCAGTGCATTCTGTAACTCATACGTTCCCAGGCTTCAAGCCAGTGGATTTACCCTAGGGTGACAGTGGTAAGTGGTTGAGGTGTTCCTGTCAATCCTTCCTGTTCATACTAATCCATGAGTCTGGATGTGGTCAGGTTGCTGCTTACAGCTAGGGACACACCTGGATGGGATACCTATTCAGCATGCAGCATCATGTATGTATTCCCATACAGAGATGAGTTCATGCTGTACTCATTCCCTACAAGAAGGATATGACCTGTGATAAACCTGTGACTATTGGTGGGGAGAGCTGGGTGCATGTGTGATATGGAAGCTACTGGCACCTGACTTACATATATACCTGGGACATTCCCCTTATTCTGGCTTGTGTGTGTGGACATGGGCAACCTGTCATTACTTTATAACTGTGCCTTTTCTGGTCTGCCAGTGATTGGCCAGACTACCAGTATTCCATACTAGAGGGACAACTAATGTAATGCTAACCTCTATGTATAATTTCAAAATTGTGTGCGGTTGACAGTTATTTCATATGTACTCTGTGTAGGTTACTTCCACCTGTGTACTGTTTCTATGTATGGGCCTCCATTCATGGTGTGTCCAGCTTTCTGACGGTGACAGATATTGACATCTGGACAGTGAGTATGTACAACTGCCGACATGGGTGTAGCTGAGAAGCAGTGTGGTTGGCACTGCAGTTGTTGGAACATGGCCTTGTTGACCACTGTACTGTACCTAGGCCACTGAGACACAACCATCCAGTACCACATGCTGAGCACTTCTAGGCAATATTAAACACACGACAAACTTACCACACCGTCCCCTGCATATTGTACACATGCAACAATGTAGACTGAGACAGCTCTGGCAAGCTGTGCTCCAGTGATATTACTCCTCAAACTTATATGTTACTGCATTTCTACATGGGATTGTGAGGGGGGTGCACACCTGAAGACTTTAAACATTTGCAATGACTGTACTGGTAATTTGGTTACTTTGTTGGCTTTCATTTCATATTGCATTGTGCCCTATCATGCAGAAAGGAGACATATCAGTAGAGTACACATGTTAGATTTTAATGGCATAAATTTCAGTTTCAGACTTCTTACCCTTCAGAACTAAAATGCAACTGGTGGACCTGTTGTAGTATTTCTGTGTAGGTCTGGAGGGGGGCTTTTCACTTTTGCCATCATTTGGGGCCTTAGCCTAGCCTTTCTTTATGGTCATCTACAACTGTCCTGCTGGGTGAGGCTGGTGGTGCGTATGTGACCCTCATTGACATCCATGTGTATGACCTATTGACATCCACAGTTATTTGGGCCATCACATGTACTGCAGTGGGGGTTGTCACCTTACGTAGTACTGCCTAGTATGTTGACACCAGTATTTGTTATGGATTTCCTGCTGCCCCATATAGCTGTTCTCCCATTCAGCTACACAATCCCCTTGCATGCTTGCATCCATACCATACATACATCTATCACAACATACTACTCCATTCAGTAATTGATAGGAAAGGTGAATCACCTTGTTGCTGGGCCAATATTGAGGATGGTGCTGGAGGGGTGACTATGGTCGGATGCACGTAGTATACTCCCTATACATGGTAAAGCTCAGGTAGTGTGATGTTTGGCATCCCTTTTACTGTATGTGTGAGTTGGAGAGAGGTACCAGTCCCTGGGTCCCTACAGTGTCAGTGTGTGTGCTATGAATTGCCTCTTTGTCAAGGCCTGGGCATACTGGGCATGCCTTTTTCTGCCTACAGGAGCAGGCTCAGGAAGTTCCTCCTCAGAGTCCCTCTGTGCCTGTGCTGGCCTTGGCAATGGTGGGTGGCTGCGTGACCCTGGCCTGTGCTGTTCCTGCTGCAGCTGTTTCCACAGGATCATATTGTGAGCATGGCACATACTATGAACATTTGTGTACATGTAGCTGGAAAGTACTGCAAGGCTCCACCAGATATGTCAAGACAGTGGAACTGTGACTTGAGCATTCCAAACATATGCTCTACAATCATCCTGGTTTGTGCATCATTATGGTGTTCTTGTTCAGGTGTGTGTGGATTTCTGATGTGTGTCATCAGCCATGGCTCCAGTGCATAGCCAGCATCCCCCACTAGATGGCCATATGGAATGTCCCCCCTAGCAAACATCTGATTCAGCTGTCAGCAATGCCATATGTGGGAGTCATGATAGCTTCCAGGGCTGCCAGCACATACATTCATGATAATGCCCTGGGCATCACACATGACCTGGCAGTTGATGGGAGGAAGCCCTTGCTGTTTATGTAGACCCTACCTCACTCACTGTGTGATGCTTTGATGCAGATGTGCATGCAGTCTATAGCACCAACTACCACAGGGTATTCTGCTATATGGTGGAAGAGATGCATACGTCTGGTGAACACCTCACGGGTGTTGGGAAAATACATGTGCTCATTGGCATGTGGTCTCATGGCATCCAGGAACTGGTAGAGTACCCTGAATGCTGATGCCTGTGAGACCCCCATGATATCCCCAGTTGGTCTTTGGAAGGTACCTGTGGCTAGTATTCTTAAGCCTACACATACCTTGGCATCCACTGGGGTGGGTTCCCCTCAGTTGGTTCTGTGTGAGGTGGGGAATACACAGCTGGATGATTTGCTGTAGAATGTCCCTGCCCACCCTATAGCGCTCCACTATCACCAGCTCATGAAGGCCCTGGTAGATTACCCTGGGTCTGTACACTCTTCTCCTCCTCACTGTGGGTTGGTTAGCAGCATTCTCCTCCTCACCACCCTCATTCTCTAGTAGATATTGATGGAGTAAAGCAGCAGCAGCCTCTAACATTTTTAGTTAGTTTTGCCAGTTAAAAATCTCCCATCTGTGTACACTGGCAGTGTAGAGTTTGTGGGAAAAACAGACTGAAAGGTGTTTGCATAGTTTATAGTAGTGTGCTGGGCTGCTGCATGTGTAATTGGCTGCTTCAGATACATTCCACCTGCTAGCTATGCTAGTTCTCCTTGATTGCCTTCCTACTGCTGTTTCCCCTTCCCAGTTCCTACCTATTTAAGCCCCAAGGCATGCCACACATACCTAGTGCTGAAATGTAAACAGTGCTGCCATTTCCTCTTTTTTTTTTTTGTTTATGTTTAAAACTCGGTGAGTGGCGCACACACCTGTTTAGGCTATGTACACAGTGCTCAGGCACATCTGACACACCGCCTTCCTTAGCTGTGCTTAGCTAAGGGCAAACACAGGCCTCAGAGCTCCAGTGAGCTTACAGCAAGCATGACACACCCTCTTATGAAGTCATCCAGCTCTTAGACTTGCACTGTTGTATTGCTGCACCTACACGGTTAGGTACAAGCAGACACTTTGAAGAAATCTGTGATTCAGTATAAATCCCCTTATTTGCATACCCCAGTGTGTAGGTCATTAGTTACTGCACTAACACAGACCCTTTCCCCTTGACAACCAGTGCTCCCTGGTATTGTTTACATTCTGCATGCCATTGACTATAATGGCAAAAATGCAGATTTAACTTAAAATTAAGTTTTCCTATTTTCTTTTAATTTTTGGCACAATCCAGTTAGCGTTCTGCTACCCTATGCTTAAACAGCCGAGATCGACCCAAAAAAGTTTAATTTTTATAATGATTAATCCATCTTTAATGCCAATGGCCTTATCTTTGGTCATTGGCATGTCTAATGTACATAATACATGCTTTTTTATGAGCTGTGATGCCTCTGTTTTGTCAGTTGCAGAAATGTACTCAGTTATTTTCTAAAAGCATTTCTGCACTGACACTGTTCTAGCATGGAGACCTGGTAGCTTGTTGAATCACTAAATCACCTCATTTGTATGGTTTTCACCTGCAAATGAGGTGATTTGCATGTTTGTCAGTTTTTACTGCTGGAACAGTGTAGGGCTTCTTGTGCAAATGAAAATGGCACTATCCTGAATCACTTGGCGTCCATTTTCCATGCAGGAGTTTCTACACTGTTCCTGTATGGAATTTTCAGCTTCTTGAATCCCGGGGGCATTTTTTGATATTTATGCATTTTATTATATATTTTTATATGACTTTTGTGAATATTTATAATTTTACTTAATGAGTTTGCAAGTGTTTTATCTTTTCTTAGGTTAAATTCTGCATTAAGAGTATGTCACTTTAAATCACCAAAGTCAGGTGAACATGTGACTTTTGGAGGGCTATTTAAAAGCCTGATTTTTTTAACTTGTATTTTTATCTGATGAAGTCCTGTAGGTAACAGGACAAAAGCACTTATTCTGTGGTATTAAAGTAATTTATGAAGAGCCCTTTTCAACAGTTGTAGCATTTTTTGTAGATTTACTTGGTTTCTTGGTCTATGTTTTTGGAAGTCTACAGTTACCAGCCAACTGAACAGAGTGGTGATGGAAGTGATGTGTGCCCCTGTGTATATCAACTCAATACTCTGCTGGTTGGAAAAGAAATTTGTATTCATCTTAGTTTTTATGAAATTTTGTTCAGTTTATTTGAGACTTTGATGTGATTTTTGTTTTGTTTTGCATTTTTTCCTTTTGTCAAGCAATGAATTATTAGTATGGGAATAACCTTTATTTATTTGAACAATCAGGGATAGCCACTCAGTAGTGTAAACATAAAGCTAATGCTACACTCCATTTCCATGTAAAAATGGGGAAAAATGGGTTGATGATGATAATGATGACTATTCAGTATTTGTAATTCAATGAGCAAATCAATTACTGGGATATAACAATTACTAAAAATACATATTAAAAATGTGTTATTATTCTAAAACACAGTAAATCCAATTTCTGCAATTCATATTTGCATTTCAAAAGCTGCCACCCTTTAAAGCAAATGCATAACCTTGTAAAAGGAAAAAATAAATAAATTTTCCAGGTCATGTTTAGAGGATAGAATGTTTGAAAAGAAGTTGACATATTGTATGTGGATATTTAAGAAATGGGGCTATCTCAACCTCCTCCTAAAGGAATCAGAAGAAAAAATTAGAATAGACAGAAAAACAAACTATGTATATCTTTTAAAGGCCTAAGTTATCCCTAAATAAAGAATACAGGGCATGGTTACTAGATATAATACAGACACTAGCCTCATAAAAACAGTACTAGTAACAACTGGAAGGTTTTTGCATAAACTTAACAAAGAGGAAGGGAAAGATTCCTTTGTTTGTATTAAGAATGGAGGCAAAAGTTTAAAAAACTCATTATGCAAGGGAAGGCAAAAAGTAACAATCATGGTTTAGTGATTCCAACAAGCTAGGCAATGCAGAAAGAAGCAATCATAGTTCAGTGATTCCAGCAAGCAAGGGAAGGCAGAAGGTAGCAACCGTAATTCAGTAGTCCAAAAATGCAGCCAGTGAAATCAGTGGAGAACTGCTAACAAAGAAAAATATGGAAGCATGGCCAATAGGACAGAGAAGTGGATTAAAAAAGGCAGAAACAATTGTGATGTTAAGGGATAGCATAATTACCTTCTGAGTTATATAAAAACACGTTATATAGAAAAGATGGAAAGAGATTCAAGATACCACATTAATGAGTACAATGACAGTATTAATATAGATGATGGTAAAAATACATTAAACAAATATGCAGATAGTTGGAGCAGCTTTAAAAGATATTTGTCATCTCCATTAGAGAAACTGTAAATAAACACCATGGGGGAACATTGGGAGATAACATTAAAATATAGAGAACTAATGTTGCCGCTAATATTCAAAGCAACTCCACCACCTGGTGTAATTACAGGGTTAGTATCAAGGGTGTGTTAATTAAGTATATGTTAAAATGATGAGCTGCCAAATTATAAATTACTCATTGATTGTATACATACATATATATATATATATATATATATATATATATATATATATATACACACACACACACACACACACACACACACACACACACACACACACACACACACACACACACACACACACACATATATAAGCATATGTATATATTTATGAATAAACATTTTCATAAAGAGCATGACACAATCATTGCATCATTGCATATTGTTAAAATACAAGCATTCATGTATTAATTTAATACAATTGAGTACTTTTATTTGTCAGTGTAAATCTCTCAAGTCTGTATGGTGGCATAAAAATAAGAAGTCTTGTGCTAAGTGTTACATTTTTATAAAGTCTATACAAAAAGGTGAAAGTGCTCAATGTTTTGTTGTTTTAAACAGTGTTAATGAATAGTTTCCAATTATAGAGCTACATGTTGATTGTGCGTTTTGCTTAAAATGCATATATGTAGAGGAACTTCACCCTATACCCCTATTTCTTATATATACTAATTCCATAGTCACATAAACATGGCCAAAAAAAACCTCACAAAGTGAATTATTGTGAATGGCAACATAGAGACTATGCATGAAACTAATCTAAGTAAGAGTACACATATATACCTTATTTATCCAAATTATACAACAGTCTGTTGGTGTATAACTAAAAAACTTGCAGTCATGATTTCTACACCACCACATCTGTATCACATTACTCATGTGTGCTAACCCCAGCACTATCCCAACCACTGCCTCTATCCAAAACAGTTTACATTTAGGTATGAAATGTCTTCCTCCTAACAGTAAAAATAAACAAGCTAAAGAGACACAAACAGCCTCACACAAACATGCACATACTCACGTGCATGCACACACACACACACACATGCACACACACACACAAACACACACACACACACACACACACACACACACACACACACACACACACACACACACACGCTCACATGCACACTCTCTCTCTCTCTCAGTCTCTCTCTCTCACTGAACTTTGACACTGAGGTATTTGTCATACATGAAAGTGTTGGCAGCAGTACCCAGTCCTGTTTGTTTACATATGATGTTAAACACTTCAACAATTTGAAAATTTCAGCTAATAGTGAAAGCAAAACAATTTGTTGACAAATGGTATTTATTTTAATTATGTAAATTCAACAATTTATTCATGAATACTTTAAACACCATTTCCTCTAGCAGAAATAAAAGAGTAAAAAATACTCAAACCCCTAGCTGTCTCATTCTGCAAGAATTCTCGTGCAAAAACGTGGCAAAGTAGGGAAAAATGTCACAGGACAAAACTCCTCAAACCTTGTATGTATACAAGGAGTTGCGCAACCTAGCCAAGAAGCAAATTCACCTAGACAGTAAAAAAAATACTCTGATCCACATGATTCTGGAAATCTAGAAAATTTTTCAGCTTGGATCTCCTTCCTCATCAAAACCCTATCCAGAATTATCCCGCTCAAAAATAGCTATCAAATTTAACAATTTCTTCATCAACATCATAGCTTCTCTTTCCTCCAGCTCTCCCAAACCATTTACTCTGTCTTAAAATTCTACTAGTCCTGACATCTATGCCTTCAATCTCCAACCTGTCTCCATATTATTTGTTAAACAGTTACTAAAGAAACTTAAATCCTGTTCTCCTTCTGCTGATGGTCTCCCTGATGAGTACCTTAAGCTCACTGCAGACTCTGTGGCATACCCACTCACAGATCTT
The DNA here is from genome assembly GCF_019279795.1 of Protopterus annectens. Taxonomy (NCBI): domain Eukaryota; kingdom Metazoa; phylum Chordata; order Ceratodontiformes; family Protopteridae; genus Protopterus; species Protopterus annectens. The sequence continues at coordinate 86,596,784 of NC_056740.1, read as the reverse complement.
GTTAACAGATCTATTTGGGACTCTCATGTCTGTGCCCTGTGGAAAAATTCTTCATTATTCCCCTCTATAAATGAGGTATCTACTCTGAAATCTCTAACTTTAGGCCAATTTCCACCTTGTTTCTCCCTTTCTAAGATCCTGGAAAAGTGTATTCATAAGAATCATCTTCAGTAACTCTTGCAAAATGATCTCCTAATCAAAACTCAACTTGGTTTTTGATCAGGCTATAGCACTACTACAGCTCTCCTCAACTGTTCTAACACAATTTATAAGGCTAGAGACCAAGGAAAGTTTATCTTGTTTGTCTTTCTAGATGTCTCAGAAGCCTTTGACACAGTGTCACATGAAAAACTCCTGTCTCAAAAGTCCTGTCTTGGTCTTTCCAAACCAGCTATTCAATTTGGTCTCTAACAACCTGTCTGAAAGATTATGCTCTATCAAATGGCTCTCTTCTTGCTCTTCTTTTCTCCTAGTTGAAATGGGTGTTCTCAATGGTCTACTCTCAGTCCACTGCTCTTTGACATTTTTATCAATAACCTATATGCTTCCTTTCAGCAATCTTGCTGTATTCAGTATGCAGATGACTCAGCGCTCAGCTGCTCATCTGACAGCCCACTAAAAGTACCATGCATGACACAAAATACTTTCAACTCAGTCAAATTGTTGTTACATCAAAACCAACTTTTACTTAATACGAAAAAGACTAGATTAGTACTATTTTTCCAAAGTTCCCATGCCAATACTAACTTCCACATTACCTCTTTAAAAAATACCCATACAAAATTGCTTGAAGTCACCGTAGATGACAACTTAAAGTTTGATCTTCACATACAAAAACTGTATAAAAATAACTCATCAAAACCAAGTCTATTATATAGAGCAAACAAGAAAAAAATCTTACTCCTAGTAAAATCACCCTAGCTAACACTCGTCTCTTCTCTATGGCTCACCTATTTTTATTATCATCTAGAGCTCTCTTAAATCACATCTGTAGCAATGTTATAATGTGATAGCTAGAGCTGTATCTAATCTGCCGCATAAAGCTCTTCATTGCTTTGCATTACATGCTCTCAGCTGGTTACAACTCCCACTTCAATGAGCACATGCATAACTTCCTCTAACCCATAAAATACTATACAACTCTTCCAACTGTCCTTCTACCTCCTCAGTACTTCATCACTATCTTGCAAATCACCCTCTGTACTATCAAGACAAAAACCTGCTTGAAATCTATGACTCCCCCCAAAAAAAATACCAGGGCTAATTTATACTCATACTACATATCCAAACTATGGAACTCTATCCCAAACTCAGTCAGAACTATATCTGGCCTTACTGTATTTAAGTCCTCTCTCCCTTACTCATGGCTATGCCCATACACCTTACCTGTATGATCTATATTAACAAGTATGTTACATTGTTACTAACTAACCTCTCATCATGCTAGCTATACCTTTCAACACCTGCCCTCTTCTCACTCTTAGGAAGGACTTGTATCTCTTTATTTTTATTTCCTAGCACAGTATACTATGCTTCCAATACTTTTTTATATACTGATTGTCATATTTAATTGCTGTTTTTTTTATTTTTATTTTTACACAAATGGTGCCTTCTTATGCTGTGATGTATCCTAAGTATTCCACTATCAAACTGTATGTCTACATGTCTTTTTAATTGCATTGTGTTTTATCTGATGTTATTTAACTATCTGGAGCTTTTCTCTCTGGGCCTCCACTGAGAGTGGATATTTATTACCCAGTTAGACTTTCCTGGTAAACAGTTGTTAATAACTATATAAAATAAAATCTTCATTCCCCCTTGGAAGAAAATCCAAGTACAGCACCTGCAAAAATGGTTCTAAATATTCTAAATACGTTACCAACATCAGTATGTGATCATTCTCATATGATGTTTTGTAACTTGACAGCATGACACACAATCAGCTGTAGAGATCCACTATTTCATTAGTTTTTAAGATAGTCAGGTATGCATTACATACTGTTGTAATATAATTTTCCTCATATTCATCTGTATTTGAAATATTGGCTGGACTAGACTTATTTATAAATATTTATAAATGAGGCATTAAACAAGTCGAGCAGTAAACAAACAATTATATTTTGACTTGCATTTTCTCATAAAATGAAACTGTATCATAACACATGAGGAAGGAAATTAATGATCATGGAATAAATTAATGCATATATGCTTGGCAAAGAACTGCACCCTTTCAGTTTTTACATGGTTGAAATACTCTGACATCTATCTATCTATCTATCTATCTATCTATCTATCTATCTATCTATCTATATACAAAGCATAGTTTTTCCAGTTCTGTTCTTCTTGCTACATGCTGCAATTATTTCAAAATCAGCAGTCAGTTATTTTGTATCTGCAAATTTGCTTCCATTTGCAGTTAGTGACTATAGCACTTACAATGCTAACTTTCTATGTGCACCTTTCTATTAATGATTAATTGCATTATTCTCCTCAGCAAATTAAAACCTAAAGATATTTCTTGAACTTGGAAAACTTCATATCTAGCAGAAACGTATTACAAATGGTATAACTGTGGACATAATTCATTTTCCACCTTATATTCTTCCTATCATCATATGTTAGAAGCAGGAGACATTTCTGCTATCACTTTCAACCTTCACAGTCCAGTGCAGCCTGACAGATTCCAAACCTGAATGATGAGGTCATGTAATTGATGACAACATTTGTAGGAGCAAACACTCAAGGTTTTCCTCTTACATGCATAAATGACAAGGTTCTCACAACAGATAAAATAGTGAAGAACAATGTACTCGCTGACCATTTTTTTCTATTTAGAAAAGAATATAGCACAGTGTATTGAAATTAATGATTTTAAGTGAATGTCCTACAGAAAAAATTGTGTGCTTAATATTAAAATTTTACACATTATCTTTTTTAATTACCAGACTGCGGTGGTGCTGCTGCGGTAGCGTTGTCACCTCACAGTTAGACGTTGTCCATTCGATCCTCAGTTAGAGCATCTTTTGTGTGGCGACATGCATGAACGGGCATTCCTTCATGGAAGGTTGTGCGTTAGGCCCGGCAAGCCAGCACGTAAAACTCTACTGCCAATCATTAGAGGACCGGAGTTCCGCTGTGGCGACCCCTAACCGGGAAATGCTGAAAGACACAAACAAATCTTTTTTAATTACCAGGTTGATAATTTGTGTGGTGATTCATTGCTGTGTGTTCAAGCATGCTGCAGAATATGTACAAAAAATAGAATACATTATCTTTTGATCATTGTACTGAGCAATTGTCTGACATTTACAATATATAGCATAAGTTAAAATATTACACAAATCATATTACGATTTGAACAACTAGGTAAGTGAATAATTGTGTGTTTTAAGGATATCTCTAATAATGTAAGCAAATGTAGTAATAGCAATGCAGTGTAAGCAAATGAAGCTTTTCTCCCTGGGCCTCAGCTGAAAATGGGTATTACCCAGTCGGAATTTTCCAGTAAACAAAGACAAGTAAATAAATAAATAAAATGTGTAGCTTATGGTATAGTAATAAAAAATAGGTGTATTGACAACATTCTTAAAGCAATTAGTATACCATTAATTACATGTGATATAGAATGTTTTTGCTTCATTTAAATATTCCTGTTGCTGTCTTCTTGTATGAAATATTTATAGAAGTGGACAGATAATTACAACTAATGAATATTATAGCAGTTGGGCAAATAAAAAAAGAGCTTTATCAATGCCAACCATGATTGCGGTTCTCTTAGCATTCTAACAGATGAACACTGAATTATTTTTTATAAACTTTGACTCTCTTAGTGTTTAGTCTGGCATGCACTTTGATGATGAAAGTAAGCAGTTAATTTTTATTTCTAAATTAAATACATAATATTACATGACATTGTGGTACTATGGCTTTCAGAATCCCAGTCAACCAGTTTTAATAATCCTATTCCCATCTTCTCATAACTTCAATGTGGGGAATTGCTATTGAGTAAAAACAGAAGACATGTATGTTTATAACAATAAGATATGATAATTTAAAAAGTATACACATGTTAAATATATATTTCCTGTCCTAGTATAAGGGAGGGCTAACTTTCTCAAGTATGCTAAAAAAATCACAAACATCCATGCATTTGTTAACATTTTCTCTTCCTCCCTTGAGTTCGTTTTTAAGACATCTAAATTGAAAAGTATGTGGGTGGCATTCATAGCCATACATGGATGCATAAAGGTTATACATGCTGTCTGTGAAAAAGCACAGCTAAACTGTGAGTCATAGAGGTCACTTATGTTAACTCATATAATGGTTAAGGTCTTCCTCTCCCATGCACAAGGTACAGGGTTCAGCCCTGACCCCCAGCCAATACCTGTTTGGAGTTTGCATGTTCTCCCCATGTCTTTCTGAGTTTCCTCCCACATCTGAAAAACCTACTGAGTGTTTCCATCTCAGACTCACCAATGAATGGAGCTGTACCCTGCAGCACAGACTCTACATGGTGCCCTATAGAGGGAAGAGTTATATAAACCAACTGCTGCATCAACTGTGGTGTGGTGTATATTCAAGATAGGAGAACAAGGATAATACACTGCATGCTGTGGCAGGGCTAGCCACTTGACGATGTAAAATATGGCTCTAGGTGATTCAGTCATGTTGACTAATGTCATCAAATGGGCATGGATATTTGCTGGTGCTAAGTGGGTTGAGGACCAGGCCTATTCCGACCTACAACAAGGACCCATGCTAACAGTGGGAAGGGTATATGTGCCGCTTTTGGCCAATGTGCACCTGCCATAAAGCCAGCAGCTCTGGCTCAATAAACTACTGGCTGGCCCATGTCCACTTGACCAGCTTAAGTTACCTGGAATAGCTGTCATTGAGCAAAAGTTGGACATAAAACCAATCAACCTGCCAAACATGAACTGAGAATTGCTACACTCACTGTAGGTTCACTGACAGGATGTAGCTTGGAAGTGGATGACATGATGGTAAGGAGGAGACTGGACATCCTGTGTATTCAAGAGACAAGATGGAAGGGCAGTGCAGCAAAGCCACTTGGCTTGGGATTCATTCTACTACTCAGGTTGAGGACAAGCTAGAAATGGTGTGGGAATTGTGATGAGTGAGAGACTTCAGAAGGCAGTGAGGGATGTCATCAGAAATAGTGACAGACTCATGGCAATTACACTAGTATTTATAGGACAGTTTTCATAACCTCATCCTATGCCACACAGCTGGGTTGTGGTAGTGAGGAAGGAAAGTGCATCCAGTCAGCAATTGCAAGGCCTACTAGATAAAGGAGGACAACATGAATTGGTGTTGACAGTGGGTGACTTGAATGCACATATCGGGACAGACAGAACAGGATAAGAGGACTGCCTGGGTCCACACAGGTGGGGCAACAGGAATAAAGAAGGAGAGACCATTCTAGACTTCTTTCTAGCAAATGGCTTGATAGTAGCCAACACATGGTTCAGAAAGAGAGACAGTCACAAAAATCACATACCAGAGTGGGCAGAATGCAACTCAGGTTGACTTCCTCAAATTAAGGAAAGGACAATGGAGTAGAATCAGTGATTGTAAAGTCATCCCCAGTGAACCAGTCAGCCCAAAATATAAACCATGGATTGCCACAATCAGCTGCAAGCAGTGGTCAGAGAAAGCTCTAAAGTAAACAGAGACCAAGTTGAAGACCTGGAAGTTGAGAGGAGAGAAAGTAAAACAGTTCAAGGAATTACTCAGGGCTCTAGCACCACAAGAAGAGGAGGAAATAGGTGGAATTGAAGAAGAATGGCAGCACTTCAAACAGCATGTGTGAGGACTACAGAACAGGTACGCAGTTGATCCAGATATGGAACTAAGAAACATAAATAAGGCTGGTGGTGAAATGCAGAAATTCAGAAAGTCATCAAAAGAAAGGAGTACAGGAAAAAGTGGGATATAGAAAAGACGGATTAGACTAGAAAGGAATACTGGTTAACTAACAAAGAAGCTTAGAAAGGAGTTGCAATAGCAAAGAACAGGGCATTGAAGGCACTTTATCAGCTTCAGGAAAGTGACTCAGTAGGTGGCACAAAGAAACTATATCTAGTTGCAAGGCAAAGACAGAAAGATAAAGAAGATATTCAGACATCCTTCATAAGGGATGCCAGCAACAACCTGTTCACCAATCCAAAGAACTTCAAAGGCAGATGGAAGGAGTACTTCAGGGAGCTCCTGGATGAAGAAAACCCCACATAAGCTGTAATGCCCTAGCCACAGTTTATGATGAGAGAAGAAGAGGAGCCCACCATAGAAGAGGAAAATGAAGGCAGGTAAAGCAGCAGGCTCAGATGAGGTCACAGCAGTTATGATAAAGATGGGGAGTGAGACAGGGGAGAAATGGCTCCTGAGGGTACTCATAGTAGGGTGGAGAGAATGGTGTATCACAGATTACTGGAGATTAAGCATACCAATGCCAGTGTACAAGAAGAAAGGGGGCATCCACAACTGTGGCAGTGCAGAGGTATCAAACTCCTGTCACATTGCATGAAAGTTCTGGAGAGGGTGATTGATAACTGGATATGCAGAGTAGTAGAAAGTAAGATGAGAAATCAGTAGTTTAGACTTAGATCAGAATGCAGAATAAGTGACCCAATGTTTACTGTGAGACAAATAGTCTAGAAGAAGCTAGAGATGAGGAAAGAGTCCAACTGGCATTTCTAGACTTAGAGAAAGCTTATGACAAGGTCCCAAGAAAGCTGATTTGTGCAGTACTGCTGTGGTTCAAAGTCTCAGAAACATTAGTAGAATTAGTGCAGGCTATGTATAAGGGCCCAGTGACTCAAGTGTGAACAGTCTTCAGTCTCATACAGGGGTTCCCAGTGGGAGTGGGCATGCACCAGGGTTCAGTTCTGAGTCCACTGCTGTTCATACTGGAGATGGACTACATTAGCAAACAGGTTGCAGGAAACAGATCAACAAAGTTGCTGTATCAGATGATGTGGCATTACAAGCAGAGTCTGAGATAGAACTTCAGCAAACGATAAGGAATGGAATGCAAAACTGAAGGCATATGGAATGAAATTAAGTACAGATAAGACAGCGGTAACAGCAGCAATATGGGGAAATCAGAAGAAGTTGAGAAATGAGTTGGATGTGAAGGGCAAGCAACTTAGGTCCTTAATTTTGAATTATCTTCTGTTTCTCCTTTCTCCCTTTCCACTTTCCAAAATAAAAAAAATCTAAGCTTGTTTCCTGCCTTTCCTGTAACTAACCTAGTCCAGATACAGATTTGCTGTAACCAGGACTGTTTGTAAGCTTCTGAGCCCCCAAAGCCTTTCTGTGTTGGAGGGAAGCCTTATAGCTTATCAGTGGGAATGGTAAGCACGAGGTAGCCTATCTACCACAAGAGTGGTTTCTGGCCCAGAAATTGTAGTTTATTGGTTGTTTGGGCAGTGTTTCCATCTCTTTCAACCTTCTGGTTTAAAAGCCCATGTTTGCACTTGTTTCCCACCTTTAATGCAACTAGTCTAGTCCAGATACAGCTTTGCTGTATCCAGGACTGTTTGTAAACTTCTGAGCCCCCCCAAGCCTTTCTGTGTTGGAGGGAAACATTCTATCTTATCAGTGGGAGTGGTAAGCACTAGGTAGCCTATCTACCACAAGAATCAGGTACAGATTCTTAGTTTTAGCACTTGAATTTGCTTACCCGTGCTCAGCACTTGTTCAGAACTTATTGTTAGCACTAAATAAGCTACAAATTACTACAGCACTCAACCTTCCTCTTTACCTAGAGGAAACCAGTTTGTGTACTTACTTTCCTCACTTACTTAGAGAAAAACAGCTCTTATACTCACTTTCCTCACTTGTCTAGAGGAAATTAGTTTTTTTTTAAATTCAGGCATGTCCAAGGGTCAGCTCCCAGTGTTCTCTCCTGTCTATCTGATGAATCTGGGGCATCTTGGGGCAATGTGGCAACTGCCTCATGTACAGAGGCAACCCTCTCCTCCTACCACCCAATACCACAACCTGTGATAGATGCACTTATCTAGCCAAACTGGAGGTAAAGCTCTCTCCAACTAAGACTGAACTTGACAGTCAAGATGAGAAGGTAAACACTTGCACCACAACACACTCATCACATAGTCCCACTAAACCTACACCACCACAATCCACACATAGAAACACAAAAATATTTACAGAGCCTCTCAATAATAATCTGCTCAAGCAACAGAGACCTCCAAAGCAGAAACGCAAGCAACCTCCACCCCCCAAAACAACCCGAATGACACATAGCCCACAGACTCAGTGTGCCAATAAACCACAGCCCATTAGGCAAAACAACATGCCCAACACACTAGTCATAGGTGACTCTATAGTCAGGCACACTGATGTCCCACTCACCAGGCTAAACAAGGAGAAGGCTACTGTCAGCTGCCGGTCAGGTGCCAGCATCCGCCACATAACCCATGCACTCAGGTCATTCCACAACAAGTACAAATATGACTCTGTCATTGCCCATGTTGGTGTGAACGACCTGAGATGTACCTCCCTAGACTACATGAAAAGAGACATGGAAGAGCTCTCCAATCTTGTAGCCCAGGCAGGTATGACCCTAGCCCTGAGTAGCATCCTGCCATTTACCAGAATTATACCGCAGTACAAGGATAAAACGATTGACTTCAATAATTGGCTAAGATTCTGGTGTCATTTTAAGGGGATTCAGTATCTGTCTGCCTGGGACAACATTGTCAACAGACCACAATGCTTTGCCAGAGATGGCCTGCACATGTCGCCCCTAGGATTTCAGATACTGGCTAAGGACCTTGCCACCCCTATAGTGCCTTTTTTAGGCAAGGTTCAAATGACAAGTTCACCACCATAACAGGTACAGGCAATCAAAAATTGAGGGTAAGGCTACTCAATGCTAGAAGTCTACATCTCAAAATGCACTCACTCGAGGCACTCCTTAAAATGGAGAACATCAATATCTGTGCAGTGACTGAGACCTGGTTCAAGGCTCTAGACAGCACCCCAGCATAACCCAGCTATAACTCATACCACACTTTTTGGCCATCTAACCTGGACAAAAACACCAAAGGTGGATGTGTGTCCATATTCATTAAGGATATCCACACCTCCAGGCTAGTTACACAGCATAACGCATCCGAGGTTATCCAAGTGCAACCAACTCTGGGCAAAACTTCAGTCCAAATTGTAGCTTGCTACAAATCCCCCACCATGCCCCAGGATTCCCACTCCTCTTTTATTGATATACTGGAAAATATTAGGGTTCAACCAAACACCCTAATAATGGGCAAATTCAACTACCTCACCATTAACTGGGAAAACTACTCATGTACCAACTCCTTCACTCAATGCTTTCTGGAATTCATACATTCCAATGCCCTGGATCAACCTATCCACACCCCCACCAGAGGCAACAATATCCTAGACCTAGTCATTACCAGCACGAATGACCAGTGTTCCTCACCTGAAGTCAACTGCTCGGTGGTCAGATCCGACCATAAGCTAATCACCCTAGATATCTGCATCCCACCCACCATTAAGGAAACCATGGTAAAAAATTTCTCCAAAGCCAACTTCATGCTTCTTAAGACAGAAGTGGTGAACTTCATGACACCCATGCAGATGGACAATACAGTTACGACTGCTGAATCCTACACAAATGCACTCTATAAGCACTTACACAAGTGCATGTTTTGTGCTATCCCAAACAGAACCAAGACACTCTCCTCCAAAAAAAGGAAGCCAATCTGGTGGTCCTCTGCCATAAACAAACTCTACAACAGAAGGAAGAAACTATTGCAAAAGAGAGTAAAATCCCATGAGTGGAGGAGCTCCCTGATCAGCCTCAGTAAGTAGCTGAGATCCCTTATAAGATCCTCCAAAGCTAGCTATGAAAACAAAATCACCACTGATTCTAAGGGCAACCAAAAAGCATTCTATAGTTATGTCAAGAATCTCAGTGGCAACACCCAGATATGCTCTGAGTTACCGCACAATGGCACAAAAATTACAGAACCAACTGATATTGCCAACATCCTGGCAGATAGGTTCAGTGCTAATTTTAACCCCCTCTCACCCCCTAAAGGGCCCATATCTATACATGAAGAATGCAGACTCCCTGTAATCACATCTATGCAGGTAAAAGCTGCACTCTCTAAAACCAAAAACATAGCATCCATGGGACCGGACAATATCCCAGGCTGCATTTTACACAAACTTCCGAATGAACTGGCTCCCCACATAAGCACCCTGTTCAATCATAGTCTCACGTCAGGCTTTGTGTCCAGTGAATGATGCACAGCAACAGTTATCCCACTCCACAAAGGAGGAGCCACCACTGATCCTGGGAACTATTGCCCTATCAGCCTGATGAGCCTGGTCTGCAAGGCCATGGAATGTATCATCATGGAATTCATAAACAAAGACATTGGTAACCTCCAAACTCTGGACCCCATGGGTGATTCAGGTTTGTGTAAGGCAGATCATGCCTTCTGAACCTGGTCGACTTCTTTGAGGCAGTCACCAAAGCCATAGACGAGGTAAGGTGGTTCACACAGCCTAACTTGACCTCCAAGGCTTTCAACACCATCCCCCATTCTGGAATTTTAGCTAAACTCACTAAACTAGGTATAAATCCCTACATCACAAGATGGGTTGCCAAGTGGCTCACTGACAGAACCCACACTGTAAAAGTTGCAGACTCCAAATCTGACTTCAAACCAGTGACAAGTGGAGTACCCCAGGGTTCAGTCATGGGACCTCTCCTGTTTGGTATCTACTTCTCTGAAGTACAGGCTAACACAGAAGGCCTCTGGTTAATGACGTTCACAGATGACTGCAAACTAGGAGCCATAGTCGAGTCCCCAAATGATGTGGACATCCTACGGAAGGGCCTCACTGAGACAGATGCTTGGTGTCAGAGGCATGGCCTCAAGCTCAATGCCAAAAAGTGTATTGTCATCCCCTTTGGTAAAAACTCTGTACTCATGATCTACCACATAAACAGCAGTCTACTTAATGCCGAATGTGTGATAAGAGACCTTGGGACCCAGGTGGACTGAAGTCTCTCCTTTGATAATCACATTGCCACAGTAGTCAGGAAATCCTTCTATGTGGCACAACTCATCAAAAAAGGGTTCTCATCCAGGAAAAAAAGGTCATTGTACCGCTCTACTAGGCACTCATTAGACCTATTATAGAGTAGAATGCCCTTTTTGGAATGTACCTCACAAGACATCTGCAGCAGCTGGAAAGGCCACAGAAGTACCTCACAAAGAGGATTACTGGCCTCAAACAGATACCCTAAACTGACCATCTCAAAAAAACCCTGCTTTACTCTGTAGCACATCAGCTACTCTGAGGAGATCTCTGCCTAACATATAAAGCTACATTAAACCCAGAGCTGTTAGACATGCTAAGGCTAAAGAAATCCCAATCCCTCTGAGCTACACACTCTAGGGACCTGACCCTTGTCACCACGATAAATAGGACATGCTGGAGGGATAGCTTCCTCTCACAGAGACTTCCTATACTCTAGAACAAACTACCTACCTATGTCAAACAAAGCTCCTCATTAGCACTCTTCAAGAAAAATATTGATGAGTAGATGGGAAATAGGAAATACACCCTGGGGATCACTTCTGTGTCTCTGCTCGACAGAGGCATGGGAAATTAACTTTCTTGAGTGGCGTAAGTCAGGGAACCTTGTTGGCTAGGCTTACTTAGGCCCTTGGACTGATAGCCTAGTACCTACCTATGACCCTATGAACCTATGGGAAGATAGTGGAATAGGTTAACAGCTTCAAGTATCTGGGACTGGAGGGCAAGGAGAAGGGAAGTCTAAATGAAGAGGTCAAAGCTAGAATCAGAAGAACCGCAGCCAATTAGTATAGAGTGGCAGGTGTAGTGTGTGACCGAAGAATGTCAAAGAACCTGAAAAGTAATGTGTAAAAGGTAGTGGTATGACCAGTACAACTGTATGATACAGTATAGGCACAGCAGATGAGAAAGCTAGAGGTGATGGAAAAGAAGTGCCGGAGAAGGATGATGGATAGAGTGGGGGAGACAAAGAAATGAGAACATATAAACAGAAGCTAAAGTAACTCTAATTGCAGAAAAGATCAAAGAGAACAGATTATGGTGGTTCATGCATGGGTGTGGTGAAGAAGATTTGGGAAAGACAGGAAGAAGGTAATAGTAAATGAGGTTATCCAGCAAAGAGATGGATGGATTGTGTGAGAGAAGATCTGTCAGAGTCAGGCATGAGTGTCTAAGAAGAAAGGAGTGTGGCACTAAATTAAGAGAGATGGCAACAGTTAACATGACACCTGACCCCATGTAGAAAATGGGAAAGAGGGGGTTGTTGATGATAATGATGATGATAGTGATGATGATTTATGTTAATTCACAGTCATCATAAATAAGTATAACCGAATTAAGTCAGAATGAGATGCAAATAAGAAATGATGTAACCCAGCATATGCTAATAAAGCATTCTTGCACCTATTTCTGATTCATAGTGAAAATTTCCCCACTTTTCTGCACTGTCTGTAAACATGTTATATAAAGAGGAACATCACCGATCCTATTGACTTTGAAGTTCATGAAAAATGCTATCACTTGCAGCTAGCCTTGCTATTTCTTTGAGCAAGCTGCTTGTCTTGGCAGAGCCAAAATCACTTGAGCCCAGCAGTGCTCACTGCCCAAGCAGGCAGAGCTATAGGCAGAGGATAATTCACTATAATTATGATAATCAGAAGCCACTTCAGAGGTTTAGAGTGGTTGGGGATATTATAAGGGTCTTAGTCAGTATGTATGACCCCCCATAGGGTTACTGGAAGAATGTGCAGATTTCCTTTCCCTGTGGATACTAAGGGTTGTATAGCCTTCGCTATACTTGTGACAGGAACCTTCCACAGACAGACTGGTGACAAGCTGGGTATCTTACAGGCTTCTGTCTTGAAGGTACTGCAGCAGATCATGAATGTACTTTGGGTATGTGTGGATTAGTACAGCTATTTCCCAGTGTCACCTCAGTACCAAGCTAAGAATATGCATGCCTTTTATGAGGTGGCATGTTTCCCTGAGGTATTTGGTGCAATGTATTGCACCCATGTTTCAATTAGAGCCCCTTGTAGTCCCTAAGCTGAGCAGTAGCACAATAGAAGGTGCTACCTTTCCATAAATTGTCCAGCAGTGTCTGATACACCAATGCCTCTGCCCTGTAACCTGGCAGGGAGCATAATTCTCATATCTGGCACACTAGATCACTCTTCCTCCATGGTAGAATATCCAGTGGTCATCTTGCTGGAAAGTTTTTTTTCTAATGTAAGTAGCTATTCATGGTAAAGTGAATTGTTGAATATTAAACCACTTTCCTTCTATATTTCTCTCTCCTTTTTCCCTCTCTTCTTTCAGGTGAAGCTGGATATCCACTGGAGTCGTGGCTCATGACTCCAGTCAGAAATTCAAGTGGAGGTGCAGAAGGCAACTACAAAACATCCCTGTGCCCAACCTGTATTTCCATCAGGAGGGTCTTCAGCTTCCTAAAGAGTCGTTTTACATGTCTGGATGAATCTGGGGTGACCTTCAGAATGAGAGAACTACTGCATGCAAGATATTTACTTTACATTGCATTGTATTTTTCACAAGATGATCACGCACCAGTTTAGTGTCAAGAGACCCATGCTGTCGCTGTAGCACCGAGTTCCAGTCACACTATGACTAATGATGACCAGCTGGCAGCAGTAGTAAGGAACTCCATGCAATAGGCTTTCGCAGGACATATCACTGCACAGGTAAAGAGGTGGCATCTAGCCCATAACTATGAATCATGGCATACAGGTTAGTGTTTCCTTCCTTGTAAAAGACACTTAAGAGTATAACTGATGCATGCAGTGATATCTGTGGGCTATACTGCGTGGTCCACTGTCACTGTCCATCTGACATTCCTATAGCTGATGCATGCAGTGACATCTATGGGCTATGCTGTGTAGTGCATGGCCTATTGTCGCTACTCATCAGCTATTCATTCTCATCTTCAAATATGCTTTTTTTATTTCAGAGCAGTTACTCATGTTATTGTTTGTAAAAGTTATCCCTGAGTGCTTGCTGATTCCTATTCAGTGATGCTGTTAGACATCATATAAATAATGGTAAGTAATCCTAAAAATACTAAATGATATAGCACCAATTAGGACAAAGAGGGTCAAATCTAACATAGCACCATGGCTGACAAAAGAGAGCAAACAGCTCATGTTGCAAAGAGATAAAGCATGGAAAGAATGCTATAAGAATAAAACACTACATGCCTAAATTAGATATCTCAAAAAACTGTACCAACAGACTTGTTAACAACCAGAAGCTTTTTTGGTCCTCTCTAAATAAACTATTATACCCCCTATATACCACTATGCCATGATCTTCTACTTCAAACAACAAAGAGTTCATTGTCACTCAGTTCAACACTCATTTTATCCAGTCAATTCTATCACTAATCAAAGACCACCTCACTTCACTCATCCAACATCCATTTGTTCTCGAAAGCAACACATTGCATTTTAGTCTCCAGCCCATCCCAACATCAGCCACAAAAAAATTACTAGACAAATTAAAAATAACAAAACTCAGCTGCTGATAACCTTCCCATTGAGTCCCTCAAAATAGGTGCAGAAGCACTAGCCTTCCCTGTCTCCATTCTAGTGAACTGGCCAGTAGCTGAAAATAATGTCCCATCCATCTGGAAAAGATCCATTATTATATTCCTTCATAAAGGAGGTACTTCAACAGAGTTTACAAACTACAGACCCATTGCTATCCTATCACCCTTCTCTAAAATCCTTGAGAAATATATTCACTCTCAGCTTATGAAACATATAACCAAACGCCACCTCCTCTCCAACACCCTGCTTGGTTTCAGGCCCAAACATAGTACTAATACTGCCCTTCGCAACTTCAACAGCATACTAAACCAATGCAGAAATGAGGGCAATGTTATTTCTTCACTTTTTCTTGACATTTCCAAAGCATTTGACACAGTGACACCACTAAAAGCTCATCTCTGAACTTGCAATGCCAGGTCTCACTTTCTTCTCCTTCTCCTGATTTCACAGTTATTTATACCATCTTCAGCAAGCAAGTAAAAGGCAACAAAACCTTTCAGCATTTCAACGACTCTTTGTTGGTGTTCCCCAAGGGCCAATACATGACTCCTTTTTATTTAATATTTTCATAAATAAACGTCATGCTGCAACAACACTTGCCACTCTGGTGCAATATGCTGATGATTTAAGCCTTATCTGCTATGACCTATTCATTAAAAAAATTACAAAAAAAATCACTCAAATTTTTTCACTGAAATTGAAATATGGATAAAAAATTCTAACTTACTGCTTAATGCCAAAAAAAAAAGTATGCTATTTACTACAAAAACACCTTAACCATAAACACATATTTCATATTACCTCAAGTAATAACACAAAAATAAACCATAAGCCAACTAATCTACTCAGAGTCATAATAGATGACAACCTCACATTTGATCACCACATACTTCATTCCATCAAGAAAACCCACCAAAAGCATTACTCTATTTTCTTGGGCCAAAGACTACCTGGCAAATCAAGCAACATACCTCCTTCCTTCTCTATTATATGCTTCCCATATTCTTACAAATATCAAGACAATGTATAAACCTAAACTAGCCTCCTTTTATTACAAAATAGCTAAACTTGCAACCAACCAGCCTTATAAAACACAATGCTGCCTTGCATTAAAATGATTAAATTGGCTTGAACTCCCAAACCAGTTAACATACTCACAAGTAATGATTGCCCAAAACCTATTGCACTCTCCAAATAAATGCCCAGCATTACAAAATACTCTACTGTACTATTCACTGACTACAGAGCTTCGCTCTAGCAATAAGCATTTACTATGTATAAGTAAGATATTCAACAGTACTGGAGACTTCCTCTACTCTCATTATGTGTAAAAAATCTGGAATGAAATACCCACACAGTTAAAATAAAAAAAAATTTGCTTAAACAGCATCTAAGCCAAAGATGGCTCTTGTTCTTCCTGTTTACCTGGCTAACTTTACTCAGATTACTTTTCTCTAGCTCTTACAGCCACTTTGTTTTCCACTATTTTTGCACCTCATCACTTTTTCTCATACTGCTCTTATTTCCTAAACTATTACTTTTCATTCTTCTCTCACACCTTGCCACTAACTACAATTTCTCCTCTGTCCATTTATCTTCCTGTTCATTTCCATAACTTTTCCTTTCACATATATCTTATTTTTAAGCTACATTCTACTTGTCTGTCTTGTAAATTATTACTAACCTCAAAAATCTCTAGCTTGATCTTTTCCCTGCAGCCATCATGCTATAAATACATTAATTATTGTATGTTATTTCTCTATTCAATAATTAGCCAATTTATTTTAATTTTTTTCTCTCGTTTTTTTGTATTAAAATGCTACGGTCATGTAAGAAACATTTAAAAATCATCTAGATAAGCTCATGTATTGATGTTTTTACCCTGCAATTGTAAATGTACATATTACATAACTTTAATATTGAGTTTTTCTCCCTGTGCCTCTGCTGAAAATGGGTTTTACCCAGTCAGACTTTTCCTGGTCAACAAAAACAAATAAATAAATCATATAAGAAATAATCACATTTTTAACAACTTTGCAGACTACATTCTAGTGAGGTGGATTACCTAATTGTGTAGTTCCTGAATGTCCTCAAGTTTTTCAATAAATTAAAAGTGTTAATTCATTAAATCTGTCCCCCGTGCCTCTTACGGACAGAAGCCATTGATAATAAATGTATTACCTTAACTAATACCCCACTACAAATCCTTAGTTAACCTTTACCTCCCTAGTAACATGCCTCTTCCTTATTGATGTCCATAATACATGGGACCTAAATGGTCTGGGTTGCATGAAAAGGCATGGAAAGGTGCTAATGGTCATCAGCCTAGTAGCAACTTATGAAATTATGAACTTATTTAACCTGACTTCATGCCTTGCACTTAAAACAGTATATACTTTTTAAATATTATGCAATGTTGTCTCTGTTTTAAGTATGCACTGTCTGTTGCAATACTGCACATCATAAGATTCTGTTTTTGTCATGCACAATAACGTGGCCTCAGAGACAAAAAAATCATTATCTATGCAGTGGTGAGGGTGAAGTGGCAGCAGTGTTTGTTTATATGGCAGGATACTCATTTTAATGTGTAATTTTCTCATTATTCTTTTTCCATGAAAAGTTGTGTATTACTACTTTGAAATTGTAGTTAACTGCCATCTGTAACAATGGCAATACATAGAGAATTGGTGTTAATGACTGGAATCACGTTATGACATACAGATGTCTTTCATAGGTTCATAGGTAAATACTAGGCCAGCTGCCCCTGCAGGCCATTTTAAGCCTAAGCAGTTTCCCTTTTTGTGCTCAAAACGACCTATCCCATTTGATTATAGACTCACCATACCCATCCCATGGTCAATGATCATATATTAACCCTATTACTATTATTACATTCCACACTCCCATGATGTTTTAAGCAGTACCATTACAGGAATGAAATGCATACAGTTCAAAATTGTCCTAACCCCCCAAACTTTTTTTTATATATTTTTAATAACTTATTCCCTTTCAGGTTAAATACTGACCTGTGCTTGTGAAGATCAAATTGTAAGTAACAGAAATATCACACTTGATTTACAGTAGGACAAGGTCAAATGTGCCATGCACATCTCCTAAAGATAAGCTGGGTGATAAAGTAAGTGGTTTTGGAAGAGGGGTTGTCATGAGTGTTGGATGATGAGTTGGTCTGCTGTCATGACCTGCTTGATGTAGGTGATTCTGCAGACACTGATCTGTGAATATATAATTGAAACTGAGAATAAGAGGCTCTACTAGATGTAGATGAATGCTGACATGGCCTGCATGCAATATATTTTGCTTGTTCCCCTTGACTAATTACACTACTTTCTTGAGTAGCACTTGTACCTCATCTTCCTCCCCTTCCAAGACTGATTCCTACTTGAGTCTGGTAAGTCCTAACTAGTGTATGAATGGAGGTTGCCAGCAGTGCTTGGTGTGCACCATACTATGCATCAGTGTGATCATGGCATAATCCTTACTCTGTGCCATTTCCAAGTTATACTAGAAATCCTCATGCATACCCTGGAGGACCCTGACCATTTCCAGCTGAATCTTTGTGGCAGTGCTCTAAGCCCTAACAAAGACACTGTACATAATTGATAGGCAGCCAATTTGGGTCTACATTAAAATCTCAAAGTCTGACAATATTGAATATGATATTGTTGACACAAGAATAGCAAAAGCACACTACACTGGACGTTTAAACAGAAAATCTCCGTAGAGAGAGACTTCTGTTTACTTCAATGTAGTGCATTCTTGGAGTTGGTATATTTAAGAAGGGGGGTGTGGGGGTGCAGGAGGGCTTGCCCCCTTCTTACACACTATCTAGTTTTTTTTTTAATTTAGTATTTTTTTGTCTTGATGGTTTAAGACTTCGATCACTAAAGTTCGATCTTTAGTGATTCAAAGTTTTAAACCTTCGAGATTATAATATAGACCTGCCAATTTTAGTGTTTCCTGAGGTAGCTGCAACAAATTCTTGGTTCTGTCTCCCCTTTTAAAGCTGTCACCACATATACTGCTACTCTGAATGTCTGCCATCATCATGAAAGTGTCCATCAGGGGCTGGAGATACTGTATTGGAGGTGCATTGGTTTTCCTTCTGCACAACTCTGGATGTAACTTCCCTTAGAGTTACTAAAATGTTGTGTTCTGTGATCTCCTGCCATTAAATCTGGGGACTGTGTGGTACTTTCTTTAAGCTATCTCATAAATATGACTATGTTATAATTTTATTATTCAACAGCTGTTCTGTTGCTGATGTCCTACAGATTTATTGGTATAGTGGAAAGGTTTGTTTCCTTTGCTGACCCTGTACAAATTATTTGAAAACATTACTAACAAAAAAATAACATACACCACTGTACATTTATTAAGGACGTGAGGGGGACACTAACCATGCACACTGCCTTCATTGTCTTTCTGTGCAGATGTGGAAAGTTCACCAAGTACTAGTAATAGTTATGTGCTTAATGTAATTATTCCATGTCACCATGCATTTCTCTATACAAATATATGTTAATGGTTTCAAACCAATTTTCCTGGGTAGATGAGTGCCACTGCTGCAAATGTTGGTAATAGCCAGTGTCCACATCACTACTGATTATTCCAGTGCCATCATTTTTTGTGTCACAGTCATCTCCATGGATGAGGAGAAAGTCTTTATTATCTGTTGTTAATGAAATAATTGTTTGGGCCACCCCCCCCCTTTACCAAACAGTTATTTCCTACTTGCCCTAGGGCATGCCATGAGCATGCAGTTTTCCTCATGGCTGAAGATGGCTTTTCTCTGCCTTGATTCTTTGTTTTGCTTCATTAGTGCTCGTGAAAAAATATGGCTCAGTCATACACAACAATCATCATCAGTTTAACCAACGCAACAATGACAGCCTGCTTATCATCTTCATGAAAAAGTACGTGACAACAACCCAATAATTATATACACATGCAAACTCACAGTCCAGGCAAGTAAAGTTGTGCTATAGTAATATCTTCACTATCATAAATACATTCACAACAGCAAAGCAACTAATTTTTAAGAGATTCATCCTTCTCCTAACCCTTACCAGAAGCATAGCTGGCTCAACCAGCCCCTGTAGTAGTACTGTGAACTAACACCACACTGTCCCAGTAGCTCTTCAAGAGCAAGAAAAAAAAAAAGCATTTTGCTGCTTTACTCTATTAATGAGCTGATCAGTTTAATACAAATCTATATACCCCCTCAGCTATTCCAATGAAGAGCAAAAGCAAAAAAAAAAAAGATACATAAAAAAAACAAATAAATAATTAAAAATAAAAAAAAAAATAAAAAACAGGTATTCCTTCTAGCCAGGTGGCCAGATATATAGCATCCCCCATTCCTCCTGCCCAGCCATTTACATCCCTTTTCTGTGACCTGCCCTGATCCACCTTCAGTGCTGTAGCTCTCTTTGTAGGGTCTATACTGTAGCAACTGCTTTCTACAGTTTAAAAGTGTAAAAAAAATGTAACTAAAACTTGAGTATACTAGTATTCCTTGGAGGCAGGGTATAAACTCTAGCAACTATTTAATACATTTAGTTTAAAACTAATGCAGTTCTTATAGGCTGTAGCAAATGTTTGCTATAGTTTATACCCTGCCTGCACAAAGTGCTGTAGTACTCTGGTTTTAGTTAAAAAAGAGATTTTATTTAGCTTTTAAACTGTAACCGATTGCTTATCACCTGTCCCACTTTGAGAGGGACAGTCCCTCTTTGGGCGGTTGTGTCCTGACCAAAAATATCAAAAATGGCAAATGTCCTGAGATTGTAGGACATAATTGTGTCCCATATTTTATGTAATAGTTGCATAAAATAGTTATTTCTGTATCTAAAACACCTAAATGTTACAAGAAACAGGATAAGCAACTAAATTGCTATAAGAATAAGCTTTTATTTAGGCAAAAAAGTAAAGTTCTGTCTTTTGTACTGACCGTGGTTTTGTGTCAGCCTGTAAAATCTGATGTGTTTCCTGAAAATTTCCCACTATGGCCATTTGAAAAGGTGGCAACCCTAAGCTGCTACAGTTAAGAACATGCACAGAGCAGTACAGTGCTCAGGTTTGACCAGATTGGTATCGGCTGATGACACACACCAAATATTTGCACCCAGGGCAACTCGACACGAGTAATCACAAATTAATTTAGTGGTGTTAAATTATTTGTGTAAATTCAGGTCCATTTACATGTGTTGTATGCAAATGAGGCCCTTTTTTGTTTATCTCTATGAATCCCAGTAATACCTAAATGTGTACAGCCATGCATGCACATAAATCACTCATGGATGGTCATGAACATAGCCTCAGCAGTCCCCATCATGCCACAGCAAATGCTCAAATCTGAATATATTTAGAAAAAATCTAAATGGAGTCATATGCATGATACTTTGCACAGCTATGAAATGTAATTTCTGCCTGTCTGACATCATCTGGCATACATTCTTATCTCAAACCTCTCAGCATTTAATAAAAGTTGGTTATCACACACACAAAGGAATATGTATGTCTATAACCCCTCCAAAAATAAATTACTGTTGCTCTACTTAATGAATACATAACATTGAGGTATAATACTCTAAAAAAGGTAGCTAAGGCAATGCCCAGTAATTGTAAGTAATATAAAGAAAAATTATGATTGCAGGCTGTTTTATCCCCAGTATAAACTAAATGTGAGTGCACCCCTTTAAAAAAATGTATGTTAAAAAAAACTTGAAAATAATAGCAGAATGTGGTCTAATGCCCACACTGTTTAACTGGGTTTGGTTAAGGTGATGTCACACCCCAGGAAAAGTGCTTCTAAACCACTGAACAACAGCCCTACTCTTCATTCTGGTTCAGGCACTTTGAATGATGACAGGAACCAGTGAAGGCAGACCAGTACTTAACTAGTACTGCTCCATTAAGAATGTATTGAATTTATGTAAGCTGCCACAGAATCGGTAAAGGGTTTTTAGGGAATTTTTTGAGGAAATATTTTTTGTACTAAAAATATGCTAAATAATAATAATTATATGTAGAATGTGTATAAATGTATATATGTTTAGTTACTTTAACCTCAATTCTGCTTCGATAAGATTTAGTGCACTACACCAGAGATTTAAACGGTAAATTCAAAGTATACATTTTTTTCATGCCACTATTACTGTGTAGTATTGGTATAATTCCCCCATTTACCATACTGGTGGATGTTCATGCACAATCATGCACACACCTGCACATTTTTATACATTACTAGTTTACTTCAGTCACTGTTTTCTGTATTTTTGTATGGTTTGTCAACTAGTTTTCATTGTATAAACATGTTTTGGGGCTGTAAACATGAAAACTGTCAGTATTTTTTTTTTTTTTTTGCAAAGCACTGACATTTTTTTCACAGGTGTTATTGACTTAGTTTGTTATGCACACTAATACACATGGATGGATATTTATTAGATTATATTATTAGACAGATGTATTTTTGTATTTACAGTGTTCTAGTTAGATTATGTTTATGGTTAGATAGCTATGTGTTTTCTCTTGATTTTATTTCTTGTCACAGACCTGATGAAGGCTCTAGTGCCTTAGGTAGCTGAAAGCAATTTCATTTGAAAGTATTTTTATGTGTATTGTATGCTTTTCTTAATACCTGTTTTTTTGGAATGTAGGTTTCAAATAGATAGGCAGTGTTTTCCTTAACTAGAATTTGGTTTGATCTAATCAGTAGTAATGTGTGGGGGTGGGTACATGTTGTAAAATGCACTTTTACAGCCCTCTTTATACTGCTTGCCTTGAATAGGCTACCACACTTACTTTTAAATATATAAAAGCTGATACATTTAACATTGTTAAAATATTTCTGATTTTTTGTTACTGAGGATTGCTTGTCTGTGATGACTAAAGGCTTTTTGCTTTTGAACACTACCTGGGTTTCATTATTTTTGGAAATTATTGTAAATGTTCTCATCGATGAAGTTTTCAGACCATTAGTTTCTTTGTTTTATTTATTTAGTTATATATATATATATATATATATATATATATATATATATTATATATATATATATAAATATATATATATATATATATATATATATATATTTATATATATAACTACATACATTGCTTACATGTTCCAACTTTAGTCATTCTCCCAGTTCCATATTGATCACCCTTGTTGTTACCCTTCTGCGTGATATTTTATTTTAAATTTCTACCTCTCTTAAACACAAATTTGTTGCTACGCTGAACCAGTCAAACAAATTAAAACCATCAAAACCCTCTTCCCAATTTTTAAAATCATATTTTTATCTGTGTATTCATACTATTATATGTCATTAAAAATGCTGTCCTAAAATCATCCTTATTCCCTTTAAAAAAAAGTAGTACACCCACCTGGTTTTTATATTGGTCAAAAACTTTCAGCCCTGGCTTTAACTCCTTCATCCAGTACATCATAAACTAGCCTTAATGGGTAACCACAGTCTAAAAACATGTTACTCACCTCAGGATTCAGCAAGCTCTGCATGGCATGCAGGAATAGTGCAGGAGCTGCTGGAGGCAATATGGCCATTGAGAGATCCAGGAACAAGCTCCCGGGATGTGCACGAGTGCTCCTGCAGTATTCCTGCATGGACACAGCTCCTGTATGCAAATTACCCCATTTGCAGGTGAAAACCATGCAAATGGGGTGAATTTGCAATCCAGGAAGCTGGCAGCCATCCATGCAAGACTAGTATAACCTGCAGAAATGTACTTGGTTAGTAACCGAGTACATTTCTGCAAACTACAAAACAGAGCTATGACAGCTCCAAATAAAGGGTGTATATAATGTGTAAAACATGCCAATGGCCAAATATATGGCCACTGGCATGGAAAACAGTTGCAGAAAAAAAAAACTTTTATTTTTTTTTTTGGCTGATTTTGTTGTTTAAGCATAGGGCAGTGGCGCGCAAACAGGATCAGCCAGAAAATAAAAGAAAAACCCTGAAAAATGCTTTCCCTGCAAAATCACAATTTTGTCATTATAGTCAATTGCAAGCAGAAGACAACAAGGCCAGTGAATAGTGGTTGCTAAGGGGGAAGGCTCAGTGTGGGACTTGTAACTAGGCATTAGCAGGCAATCCAATGGAAATGAGGGGAAGGATACTGAAGCACAAATTTCCCCTCATGGCTAGCCTGCACCCAACCGTGTAGGTGCAGGAAGATCATGATGCAAGCCTAAGAGCTAGCTGACATCATAGAGGGGTGTGTCAGGAATACTGTAAACTTAATGGAGACCTGTGGCTTGGGTTTGCCCTAAGCTTAGCAGAGCTAAGGAAGGGAGTGTGTCTGAAGCTGCCAAGCACACTTTACATTGCCTAAATGGGTGTGCGCACTGTGCACCGGGTTTCAAACCAAAAAAAAAAAAAAAGTAAACCAGGAAATAGCAGCTCTGTGCACATCTGAGCACTGTGTTTGCGCTGTGAACCTCTGAACTTAAACAGGAAGGCAATGGGAAGGGAAAACAGCAGTAGAAAGGTACTCAAGGAGAACTAGCATAGATGGCAGGTGAAATGCATCAGAATCAGCTAAATACACAGGGAGCAGCCCAGCACACTACTATGAACTATGCAAACACCTTTTCCTCTGTTTTTTCCCACAAACTCTACACCACTGGTGTACACAAATGCTGAAATTTTACCTAACAAAAGCAACAAAATGATAGGGGCAGCATTTGTCTCATAAATCAACATGTGGAAGAGGCTGAGGGTGGTGAGGATGAGAATACTGACAACCAACCCACAGTGAAGAGAAGGAGAAGAGTGTACAGACCCAGGGTAACTTACCAGGGGCTACATGAGCTGGAGATAGTGGAGCATTAAAGGGTGGACAGGAACCTCCTACAGCAAATTGTTGAGCTGTGCCGGCCACACCTCACACAGAGAACCAACAGAGGAGAACCTGTTCCAGTGGATACCAAGGTATGTGTAAGCCTAAGAATACTAGCCACTGGTACCTTTCAAAGGCCAACTGGGGATATCATGGGGAATCTCACAGGCATCAGCATCCAGGGTATTCCACCATTTCCTGGATGCCATGTCAGCACATGTCGGTGAGCACATATATTTCCTCAACACCCATGAGGTATTGACCAGCAATATGCTTCTCTTCCACCAAATAGCAGAATACCCTGAGGTAGTGGGTGCTATAGACTGCACGCACATACACATCAAAGCACCATCTGGTGAGCGAGGTAGAGTCTACATAAACCACAAAGGCTTCCCCTCCATCAACTGCCAAGTCATGTCCGATGCCCAGGGCATTATAATGAATGTGTGTTCTGGCTGCCCTGGAGGCTATCACAACTCCCACATCTGGCATATGATGCAGCTGTACCAGACATTTGCCAATGGGAACATCCCATATGGCCACCTAGTGGGGGATGCTGGTTATGCACTGGAGCCATGGCTGAGGGCACCCATCAGAAATGCACACACACCCGAACAAGAACTCCATAATAAGGCACATACACAGGCAAGAATCATAATAGAGCATGTGTTTGGGATGCTCAAGTCATGGTTCTGGTGCCTGGACATATCTGGTGGAGCCTTGCTGTGCTCACCAGCTACATGTACCCAAATTGTCATTGTATGTGCCATTCTACACAATATGATCCTGCAGAAAGAGCTGCAGCAGGAAAAGCATGGGGCAGGGCAACACAGAACCCAACCATTGGAAAGGCCTGCACAGGTAAAGAGTGACTCAGAGGAGGAATAACCTGAGCCTGCCCCAGTAGGCAGAAAGAGTTGTGCCTAGTATGCCCAGGCCTTGGCAAAGAGGCTACTCATAGCACATACATTGACACGGTAGGAACCCAGGGAGTGACATCTCTCTCTGACTCACACATACAGTAAAAGAGATGAAAAACATGACACTACCTGTGCTTAACCATGTATAGGGAGTGTACTATGTGCATCTGACATAGTCAGCCCTCCAACACCATCCTCAATATTGGCACAGCCACAAGGTAAGTCACTTGCCCTATCAACTGCTGAATGGAGTAGTATGTTTTGTTACTTGTATCTATGGTATGGATGTGAGCATGCAAGGGAATTTGGTGGTTGAATGAGATGACAGCAGATAGTAGACACCTATATTGATAGCATGAAATTTGTAACAAATACTGGTGTCACCATACTAGCCAGTACTAGGCAAGGTAACAAAACCCAATGCAGGAAATGTGGTGGGCCAAATGTATGTCCATAGGATGCACACATGTCAGTCATTGAGGCTTAGATACCCAACAACAGTCTCAACCAGCAGGACAGGTGTAGACAAACACAAAGAAAGGTTATGCTAAGGTCTCTGATTGATGGCTATGGAGAACAGCCCCCCAGACCTACACAGGAAGACTACAACAGGTCAGGCAATGGGATGTTGGTTCTGAAGGATAAAAAGTCTGAAACTGAAATGTAGGTCAATAAAACCTAAGAACTGTAGTACACTGATATGCCTCTACTCTGCATGACAGGTGAGAATACAGAATGAAATGGAGTACCTGAAATACCAGTACAGTCATAGCAAATGTGTACAGTTGTCAGGTGTACCCCCCCCCACAATCCTATGTAGAAATATAGTAACATGTATGTGTAGGTATAATAACAGTGGAGCACAGATTACCTGACCTGGCCAAAGTAGCAGGATAAATTGTAGCATGTGTACAATATGCAGGGCAGTGTGTGTTAGGTTGGTGTGTGTGGTATATTGTGTGAGAGTGGTCAGCATGTCGGCATGGTGGGTTTGTCCTGGTGGCCACTGGCCAGTACTGCCAATGACAGGGCCAAGTTCTCACAACTGCAGTGCCAAACACAATGCATCCCAGCAAGCCACATTCCAGCAGTAAGCCATAATAATTATTCAGATGTAATATCTGTCACCATCTGAGAGATGAACATGGCATGAATGTGGGTCCAGACATACAAACAGTACACAGGTGGAAGTACCCTAGACAGACAGTTTATAAAGTGTTACTGTCAAATGGACACACCTTTGGAATTGTACATACAGGTTAGCAGCATGGAATACCGATGTCGTCTGGCCAAACACTGGCAGACCACAAAAGTCACAGTTATGACATATTGAGAAACTGCTTATGTCTCTGCACAAACCAGCATAAGTGGAATGCCCCACATATATCTGTAAGTCAGCTGCAAGTAGCTTCCATAGCACACATGCACACAACTCACCCCACCATCTGCCACAGGTACCTCAAAGGTCTTATCCCTGCTGTTGTGAATGAGTACAATATGACCCTCATCTCTGTATGGAGATATCCACAGAATGCAGCATTCTGAAGAGGTGTCCCATGAAGGTGTGTCCCTAGCTGTAAGCAGCACCCTGCCAGCATCCACATTACAGGATCATTAATGGCAGAAACTATTGACATTAACACCTTGCACACATACCCTGTCACCCCAGGGGAATATAGTGGTTTGCAGCCTGGGACTGTAGGAGTGACACAATGCAATGGCCTGCTACAGATGGCCTGCATCACTACCAAATGCCCTACACTTCTCTGTCAATGGCCTGTGTCCCACCCATACTGCCAATGTATGTTATCTCATGGACTCCCAAATAACAACATAACACAGTCCACAGAACCCAAATGCAAACCATGTTGACAAATACTAGTAACATGCCCACCATGTCCTACTGCATGAACTGTAGACCAACCCCAAAAATACTGCTGGGATGAAGTGATAACTATAGGGAACTTATCAGATAATGTTTGCATAATGTTTGCGAGAGGATAGAATAACAGAGGGGGGGGGTAGGAGCATGGACGCCATGGAGTGTGTAAAGTCTGAAACTCAGCCATGTGCACATACTATCCCTGCCTGCAAGCACATGAATGGGTGGCTACAAACCTGCTTGTAAACCACAATGTGAAGGGGTAATGACCAGAAATATGAGCCCGGCCTCTGGGTAACCTATGTGAATCTGTACAGCTGTGAGGTATGGCCACAGCAGGATATGGCCATACTGTCACGTCGATGGATGTTCAAGCATGGGATTCTCAGCCACCCACAGTACCAAGGTGCTGAACCATTTACACAGACCCATCAGCAAGTGTCTGCAGCTTCCCCTCCAGAATGGCATGATTGTGTAAGAATATGTAGGCTGCAGACCACAATACTGGACACAGCTTCATTCACCCTGTGTTCCCCAGGAAATTACTGCAAGCAAATATGTATACCTGACAGTAGTTGATGACATAAAACATCACAGTGTAAAACAGTACATATGTCTGAATATGTCTGCTAACACCACAACCATGTATCAGAAGCAGCACAGACACAATTACCTACAGTAACCCACTATCCTTTGCCCATTTTGACCCCATATTGTCAACCGATCTACACATATCCCGCAGAAACAGGTTGCTAGCTGTATGTGTAGAACACAAAAGCCTACACTGGAGTACAACCTACTTGAAATGGATTCACACATTCAATACAGATGGTCATACTGGGCATGCTCCCACACTTAGAGAAATGAAGCCCATGTCTGACAACAAAATAATGAAAGGTCATACTGGGCATGGTCCCACACACTGAAGCCCATGCCTGGCAGCAACAGTGGACTATACATATCTGACAGTCACAAATGTTTGTGCACACACTCCATATTGCACACCAGTCATGCTTTGCACACACATTGGATAGGAATACACACATATATCCAAGGACAACACACTATAATAGGCCAAACCTACACATATATAGATGTGCGGAAGAGAGTGACAGACAGTGACAAAGAGCCTCCCATCATGAGGTCTGTCCCACCCAGCACACATCCAATTGGCTAAAACCACATGATGTGCAAATGTCAATCACTGTAGACATTTGCCTCTGGTATCCCTCAGCACTATAGTGACTGTGGTGCTTGTGATAACTGTGTAACATGACTGTACAAGTCATTATTCATCTAACAGTTGTATACACGTACCTGTTAAATTTAAACCTGTGTGTGCTGAGTGTTGTGTGTCTGCTTCCAGATGAATGGTTTATGGCCCATGCACACACACTTCACTCCCCATTGCACTACAATGACAAGTTGCTGATGTAATTCACCTTGAAATACACCTTTAGTGAAGAAGTAGCCTTATAAGCTCTGTTGCATGTCCTATAACTGCGTAATGCTGTAGTGTGATATACTAGTTAGGTAGGAGTTCTAATCCTAGATATGACAATTGTATAACTTTGTGTGTGTTTGTCTGTGTAGGGATCAATGCTTTTGAGGCCATTCACAGTCACTACAAATTCCATTGCTCTACTTTGGCAGGACTGCTGATGTCATTCACTTTGAAATACACCTTTGGGAAAGAAGTAGTCCAGTAAACTCTGTGGAGCATCATTTAACTGCATAATGCTGTAGTGTCATGTACTAGTAAGGTAGGAGTTCTAATCTCAGACATGGCAACTATAAAACATTGCATGTTTGTTTGTCTGTGTAAGGATCAATGCTTTTAAGGCCATTCACAGTCACTACAATTTCCATTGCCCTATTTTGGCAAGGCTGCAGATGTCATTCACTTTGAAATACACCTTTGGGGAAGAGGTAACCCACTAAGCTCCATGGCACATGCTATAAATGTGTAATGCTGTAGTGTGATGTGCTTGTTAGGAAGAAGTTGGAATCCCAGACATGGCAACTGTGAAACTCTGTGTGTGTTTGTTTGTTTGTGTAGGGATCAATGCTTTTGAGGCTGTTCACAGTCACTACAATTTGCATTGCCCTACTTTAGCAGGGCTACTGATGTCATATCACTTTGAAATACACCTTTGGGGAAGGAGTAGCCTAGTAAGCTCTGTGGGGCTTGCTATAACTGTGCACTGCTGTAGTGTGATGTACTAGCTAGACTGGAGTTCTAATCCCAGACATGGCAACTATGAAAGTCTTTGTGTGTGTGTAGGGATCAATGCTTTTGTGACCATTCACAGTTGCTAGGCACTCCAAAAAATGGAGAACATCGATATCTGTGCAGTAACAGAGACCTGATCCAAGGCTCCAAAGAGCACCCCTGCAATACTAGGTACAACTCTTACCAAACCTGTTGGCCACCAAACCAGGACAAAAACAATAAAGACAGAGGAGTGTCCATATTCACCAAGAATATTCACACCACCAGGCTACTTGCCCAACACAATGCATCTGAAATCCTCCCGGTGCAACTAACACTAGGTAAGACTGTAATCCAAATTGTATAGTTTTCTACAGATACCCCACCATGCCCCAAGGATCCCACTACACTTTTCTAAAAATACTGGAAAATATTAAGATACAACCAAACACCCTAATACTGGGTGATTTCAACTACTCTGAAATTAACTGGGAAAACTACTCATGTATCAACACCTATGCCCAATGGTTCTTGGAAGTCATAATTCTCAATGGCCTGGATCAAGTAACCCATAGTTCCACCAGGGGCTCCAATATCCTAGACCTGGTCATTACCAACATGGGAAATCGATGGTCCACACCTATGGTAACCCCATTGGTGGTCAGGTCTGCCCATAAGCTAATCACCCTTAACATCCACATCCCTCCACCACACCTCAGTAAGGAAACCTCCGTAAAAATATGTCAACAAAGCCAACTTCATGCTACACATGTCAGACATGACAAACGTCATGACACCCATGCAGATGGGAACTGATAGGTCGACTGCTGAATCTTACACTAAGTCACTGTACGAGCACATCCATTCGTGCATGAATCATGCCATCCCAAAAAGAACCAAGATACTCCCCTCCAAAAAAAGGAAGCCAATGTGGTGGTCTCCGGCCATAAACAAACTTTACAACAAAAGGAAGAAACTGTTGTAGAAAAGAGGAAATACCCAGGATGCAAAAAACCCCTTTACTAGCCTCAGTAAGAAGCTGAGATCCCTCATAAAATCCTCCAAAGCTAGTTACAAACATAATATAGCTAAAGATTCCAAAGACAACCACAAGCCATTCCATAGCTATGTCAGAAATCTAGATGGAAATGCTCAGATCTGCACTGAGCTACAACAGAATGGCATTAAATATACTGATCCCAAGGATATTGCCAATATCCTGGCAGATCGATTCAGTGCCAACTGCACCCCCTCCCACCCCCTAAAGGGCCCATCTCAATACTGGAAGATTGCCAGATTCCGGTAATAACAGCCACCCAGGTAAAAACCACACTCTCCAGAGCTAAGAAAACAGCATGCATGGGACCAGACAACATCTTGGGTTGTGTACTACATAAACTACAAAATTAACTGGCACCTCACTCATGTGTCATGTGTAATCATAGCCACACCCCAGGCTTTGTGCCCACTGAGTGGCGCACAGCTACAGTTATCCCAGTCCACAAGGGAGTATCCACCTTGGATCCTGGGAACTACCTCCCCAGCAGTCTGACAAGCCTGATCTGCAAGGCCCTGGAATGTATTATCATGGAACTTATAAACAAAGGCATTGCAACCTGCAAACACTGGACCACACCCAGGTTGGGTTTGTGAAGGGCTGATCATGTCTCCTGAACCTGATTGACATCTTCGAATCAGTCTCCAGAGGTGTGGACAAGGGTAAGGCAGTTCACACAGCCTATCTGGAACTCACCAAGGCCTTCAACACCATCCCCCATTCTTGAATCATAGATAAACATACTAAGCTAGCCATTAATCCCTACATCACTAGATGGGTTACCGACTGCTGTACTGACAGAACACGCACTGTAAAAGTAGGCAACTCCAAATCTAGCCCCAGACAAGTGACATTTGGAGTACCTCAGGGTTCAGTCCTGGGACCACTCTTGTTTGGCGTCTACTGCTCTGAAGTACAGGCCAACACTAAGGGACTCTGGCTAACAAAGGGCAAAAATGACTGCAAACTGGGAGCCGATATTGAATCCCCAAATTATGTGGGTATTCTACAAAAGGGCCTTACAGAAAGAGATGCTTGGTGCCAGAGCCATGGGCTCAAGCTCATTGTCAAGAAATGTATAGTTATCCCCTTTGGGAAGGAACATGTACCCATGAAGTACCACATAGATGGCAGCACACTAAACAATGAAAGTGTGATAAGAGACTTAGGGACACAGGTGGACAGTGGTCTCACCTTCGATAACCACATCGCCACAACAGTCAGAAAAATCTGCCTATGTGTCACACCTCATCACTAAGGGCTTTTCATCCAGAAAAAAGGAGGCCATTGTTCCACTGTAGTCATTTTTCAGTAGACCCAGTATAGAATACAATAGCCCATTTGGTATGTACCTCTCAAGACATCTGCAACAACTAGAAAGGCTGCAGAAATACCTCACTAAAAGAATCACAGGCCTAAAGCAGATGCCCTATGCTGACTATCTGCAAATCATCCAGCTATATTCTGTCACATATCATCTACTCAGAGGCAATCTCTACTTAACATACAATCCCATGACAAACCCAGAGCTGTTGGACATGCCACACTTAAAGAAATCCCAGTCCCTCAGAGCCAAATGCTCCAGGGATCCAAACCTTGTCATCACAATGAACAAAACATGCTGGAGGGATGGGTTCCTGACCCAGAGACTCCCCAGACTCTTGAATAGACTGCCCATACATGTCAAGCAGAGTGCCTCTTTGGCCCTCTTCAAAAGGAACCTTGACAGTTGGATGGGAGATAGGAAATTCACCCTGGGGATCATGTCAGTTGCCCTGCTAGACAGGGGTCCAAGGAAGTAAATATTGTGGGAAGAAATAGCCACGGAATTGTCATGGCTAGGCTTGTATAGGCCCTAGGGCCGATAGCCAAGTACCAACCTATGAACCTATGAACTACACTTTCCATTGCCCGACTTTGGCAAGCCTGCTGATGTCATTCACTTTGAAATACACCTTTGAGGAAAGAGTAGCCCACTAAGCTTTGTGGTGCATGCTATAACTGCATAGTGCTATAGTGTGATGTACAAGTTAGATAGCAGTTTTAATCCCAGACATGGCAACTATGAAACTCTGTGTGTTTGTTTGTCTGTGTAGGGATCAATGCTTCTGAGGCCATTCACAGTCACTACAACTTTCATTGGCCTACTATGGCAGGCCTGCTGATGTCATTCACTTTGAAATACACCTTTGGGGAAAGAATAGCCTGGTAAGCTTTGTGGCGTGTGCTATAACTATGTAATGCTATAGTGTGATGCTCTCATTAGGTAGGAGTTTTTATCCCAGATATGGCAACTGTGAGACTCTGTGTGTGTGTTTGTCATTAGTATCCTGTGTGGAGGTAGCAGTGAGTGTGTAATAACACGACGCATTGTGGAGTGGGTTTTGCAAATTTCTTATATGGTAGGCCTATTATATGTCACAATGTCCACCTTACAAGGACAACAGATGTCAAACAGCAGAGAGGCTGGTGTAGACAATCAATATCCCTACATGTGACATTATGGATTGGGGAACAATATAGGCAACCCTTGTATTACTCAGAGAACACTCTCCACCCATGTTTCTACTTGGCTAGGCAAAAACCACTATGATGGGAGCTCCCTGCATATTGCCCACAGATAGTAACCATGGTGTAATTGCAATGAACTACAGAGGACATGGCACCCTGTCCCATCCCTACAATAGGCA
Source organism: Protopterus annectens (assembly GCF_019279795.1). Taxonomy (NCBI): domain Eukaryota; kingdom Metazoa; phylum Chordata; order Ceratodontiformes; family Protopteridae; genus Protopterus; species Protopterus annectens. The sequence goes on along the minus strand of NC_056740.1, from coordinate 86,563,454 downwards.
AACCATTGCATACAGTGGTCCTTTGCTATGTTCCCCACTGGACACCTGCAACAACTGTAGAGTCAGCAAATGTAACCTACAAAGGAAATACCATGTCTTATACACATGCCCTGTATGGACAGATGCCACTGACACCAGTGAATACCTGTATCATGCTGTCAGTGTAGGTGCAGGGTCAACCTGGTTTCCATTGTCAGTTCTCACCACATGAGGTCAGGAATGGCAAATCAGATGATGACCATCTGTTCACACAACATGCCTCAGACACCCCAGGTACCCTTCCACATGTCTCAGAACATCCATGTGGGATGTGTGCATATCCCAGACACCGTCCATGTTATGGAATATAGAAAACATACATAGCAGGCATTGCACAGCACTGGCCACCCACAATAGTAACCCAGATGCGTGGATGGTGAATGCAATACCCACCTGTGTGGGCAAATCCAGTGACTACACCCCTGAGCCACAATGCAGACCATTGTCATGTTGCCTGATGCCAAGGAATACCCTTTATCTAGCCTTGAACAGCCTTCTGGCACAGTCAGCCACTACACACCTTTGAAACAATGCACCCATGCATGTCAGTACTGGCAAACCTGTGTCAGTGTGTGTGTGTGTGTGTGTGTGTGTGTGTGTGTGTGTGTGTGTGTGTGTGTGTGTGTGTGTGTGTGTGTGTGTGTGTGGAGTATAATGATTTGGATGCCATTCACACTCACTACACCTCCCATTGGCCTACTGAAGCATGCCTTCGGATGTCAGACACCTTGACATACCATTTGCCCATATATCAACCTGATAACCTCTGTGGTGCATGTGATACCTGTGTAACACAGTAGTGTAGCAAACAAGTTAGTTAGGAATTTTAATCCTGACCCTGTCAACTGTAATAATGTGTGTAAGTCCCTGAGAGAATGTGGCTGTGTCATCCTTGACACCTGTTCTTGTAGACAGGCACATGTACTAAACCTACCTTATCCCTCCTTTACAACTGTTGCTGATGTCACTCACCATCAAATATACCTTTGGACAGTTGTCCAGCATGGAAGCTCTGTGGTGCATACAATAACTTACATAGAAATGTAATGACAATACATAGTCAGACAGGGGGTTGAAACCCTGTACTGGTAAGTGTGTGACACAAAACATGCTTAGCTTTTACTCTCCTACCCCCTCCCTGTCTTACTTTGTCTCTTTCTATCTCTCTCACTCCCTCTCTGGTGGATGTGGAGAAGTACACCTGCTTTGCTTAGGCAGCAGTTTGTGATTTGTAAGTGATGATCAAGATCAGCTGATGGCCTGTGCATGAGTTGCAGTCCCCCCACTAGCTGATTATATGTGGAACAGCTGTGGTAACATTTCCATAGCCAATTTCATGGAAACACACTCCTATAGCTATTAACATCATGTGGGTGTTGGCCCTTTTCATTCCCTGTGAGCAGGACTTCATGTCTGTGTTTGGCAAACGGCATCACAGATGGTAGTGGGATATACCTTTAACAACATACACTGTGGAGACAGGGCAACAAACAGGAGGGGGATGTTCCAGACATGACCAGAGAATGTAAGTCTTGCTCTTCTGCATTTGAAGTAATGTTGGTTTAACAGAGTGTGTGTGGGTATGGCTGGTCTAAATGATTTAATGCCTGCCATGACAGTGTTATGTGGTTGAGGAAACTCCCACCTGTAGGGCTATATGCAAAATGGCCAGTGTTTGGAGTCTTATGTGTGTTGTTACTCACAGATTACCTGTCTTTAGAATTGCAGACGCATAGTCTGATGATTGCAGTCAGTACATAGTGACAGCCATGAGAGTTACTGACTTCATATCCCTCATAGGACATATGTCACAATAAACCCTGTTACACCAGTAAATGTATGAGGTTATCACAGCAACATGTCAATATTGGCCCTGTGTTTGTGCCTCCAGCCACAACTCCATCAACCTTTGTACATATGTCATGCAGTAAGACGTGCATATGTTCAGTACACCATTATTTAGTGACATCATACCTAATAACAAGCCAGTAAGATAGCAGACTGGTAGACATGTTATGTATAGTAGGGGTTATATTGGAGGAAAAAACCTGGGCATTCTGTCGTAGTGTGTACAGTAGTGAGGTCTGTGTACTTATGATGATTGTCAACAGTGTGTGTATTGCAAATATGTACCTTGGCCTATGTAGAGACTGTGGTAGATGTCATTGTTTTTGGTCCTGTTCTGTCTGATGTTACTGATGCTCCAGTGTATGGTACCCTATCGGCTTACATGTTTCTAGGGCCAAACACACACATGTCCCATACTACAGTCAGGCATCAGAATACACTGTGTATTGGCCCAGTATATGTAGGGATAGTGCGTGAGTGGCACATATGAGGATGGTGTTGATCAGACAGTCCATATACTGTAATATTAAGCACACCTACCATATGTGGCTGTGGCTGTGTTCACTTTGATTGTGGGTATGCATTTTCACACAGGTGTCTGTTACTCTGTGCTATGAGATGCCTTTAGAGCCTTTTATATTTGCAGGTACATGTGTAATCCCCAATAAGAAATGTAGGCCAGTGTTGTGGCAGTCTGCCTGTAGTTGGCACAGTGGTTTGTGACATGCCTAGCAGCTCAGTGTATTACCCAGTGTGATGTTATGACCAGACATTTGTCAGATGTACAGCTGCCAGGCCACCATAACTGTTGTGTATTTCTGACAAAGCAGTGGGATGCTGAACAGATGTAAGTCACTAACTAGTGGGTAGTATGTGGGCATGTGACCTCTGCACCACCAGTTATTATGTGTCAGGACAGACAAGAATGTGTGAATGCATAAACTGTGTGGGCATATGTATTCCAGTATTTACTTGATATACCCATTTAAATGTCTGTTAACATCCACATTGTCAGGCTTGGACCACATGTTTTGCACTAATGGGTTCTGTGTATACCTCAGGACTGACCAGAGTATGTCAGACTGTCCACATTTATTGGTCATATCTCTGCTGTATTCCACAGGACCATTACTGTAATATCTGTGGTAATGTACTATGATGACCTTAGGATGTCTGTCAGTTACTGATGGCATACATGTCAATAGCAGATGTGACTTCCCACACAAAACATTTCTGTTAAGACAACCCCTGTTACAGTCGCAACAGTCTACATTTATACCTGCAATACTTACATGATATCCCCTTACACTAAGAGGTTGAGACTATTGGTGCTGAGGTATGACTGCCCTCCATGTTCTGGACATATGTTAAACATATATGTGTGTATATATATATATATATATATATATATATGTATATTTATATCCATATATATATATAGATATATACATATCCAAATATATATATATATATATATATATATATATATATATATATATATATATATATATATATATATATATATACATATATATATGTGTGTGTGTACGTATATGTACACACACACACACACAGATCTATATATGGCCATATATATAATGCAATATACAGATGTATATAAATACATATATATGAATATATATATATATATATATATATATATATATATATATATATATGTATGTACATGTACACATATATCTACATATGTATATATATATATATATATATATATATATATATATATATATATATATATATATATCCTTGCTATGTGTAAACATTACTGTTGTGTATACCTTCCCAGATGTATCTCACCATATTTATCTGATATGTGTATATTTAGATATAACAACATACGTGATTCAACAATAATATCACTACTCAAGTGTAGAGGTCACAGCAATTGTTCAATACTATTCAGTATGTGTACTGACAGATATATTGGAAAAAACAACGACAGTTGCTGTAGCTGTCATAGCTTATTGGATAACTGCTGTGACTGTAGTGTACAGAGTCCTGGGTTCAAGACCGGCAAGGGCTGTTTATTTTGTTACTGGGCAGAACAAAGGCTGTTGGATACAGAGTGGTTAAGGCAGTTTTGAGCAGCTTTAAGTGTGTTTGCATGGGTTTGCGCAAATCTAAGTGCTGCTAATGTACAATTATACTTATTGGCTCTTACACTGTGTAGGCTTCGCTTATGAGTAAACAAATGTGCTTAGCTGTAATATTGCAGCAATGCTGAAACCTGCTTAGCATGGCTCTGCCCTGGTAACCAGTGCTCACATTTAGGTCTGATAATATAGCAGGATAATGACATATTTAATAAGTGTATTTAATGCCATGTACATAACATGTGTATATGTGCTGTCATTACAGTAGCAAGGAGTGTGAGTATATATGGCTTGTACAACACTCTTTTCCATTTGAATGTGTTACATACATAGCTAGTATCCCAGGTTATATGCAGTCAAACTGGCATGTAGTGTATCATTACATTACTACTGTTGACAGTGCTTTCCCAAGTAAGAGTAGATTGGAAATTGTAGCACTGGAAACAAACACCCCTGCATGCAAAGATGGACTCTGAGCCCTCACTGTCATGTTCCTGGTGTGTGAGCTGTATCTCATTAAATATTTCCTACTGGATAATGATCTGACATGTGGAAAATAACTGTAGACTACTGTGTGTATATGACATGTCAGTGAAGGCTGCCTTCATGTATTAATGGCATACCTACTGGTGTCAAATGTCTATCTGTCAACACATTTATCCTAATGCATAGCTAGTTGGCTAGCTGATTTCTGTCTGTCCTCTGTACAGATGTGCAAATGTCAGCTATCCATCTTGGATACTTACAGGCAATCTATACTTGACTGACACTGACATGTCTGCCCAGCTGTGTTATGAATGCCACAGATAGAAATCCACACCCTGCATGCACCACATGCCATGGATACCTCAACTACACTACCACAATCAACAGAACATGCTTGGGTACAGGTCTCCAAGACAGACACTGACCATGTTATGAAATACATGTTGCATACATGTCAACTGGAGCACCTCACTGGCCCTTTGCAAGATGCACCCAGATGATTGGCTGATGCATGTCACTCTCACCCTGAGGATCACCCCAGTGGTATCTGTTGATATATGGCCTGCTGGCACATGGCAGGTGGCATGATACCACTGTACACACATCCCCTATACATCCCATCTCTCCATGGACAATAGCCTAGTACACACCTATGAATACCTGCACCAATGTGCCCCAGTACTGACAAATGTGTACGTGTGCATTACTGAGAATATCAGTGTCTGTGTGTTTGTAGACCTGTAGTTGGGAATACCTTGAGACCCTTCACATCCACCACACCCCCCCATTGCCATAGTTAGATGTGGCTGCTGCTGTACCCGAAATTACATGTGCCTTGTTACACTCTTCTCCCTAAGGGATACCTGAGCCTTGCAATACTAACACAACACTGTTACACAAATGGGTTGATAGGCATGGGATACCCACTGAGTTCTGGCAAGTGTGTGTAAGTGTGCATGTGTGCATATATTTAGGGTACAGCATTCTAAGGCTACATTCTCCTATAACAATACACATTGCCACACAGTATTAGGGACAGTGATGTTGCTGACCATAGGAGAGGCATGACAATGCATCACCCTACTATGCCTGTGGCATGTGCATTAGATGCATATCCCTGTAGTACCACTCTTGGGATAGACAAGGAGTTGTATTGCAGTCCTGGTCAATGTGTGATGGTGGGTATGTCAAAGTGTTATCATGGGCTTCAGTGCATACAATATCCACAGTGGGGTGTGGGTGCTGGGTATACTGTCTTTACACCATGGTACCCCCAGTACATGTCCCATGTTCCACTGTATGGGGACCACTGTCACCATCAACCATACAGGTAACTGATAACACTATTTAGCCCATTTATGCATGTGCTGTGTGCAACTTACGTGTAACACAATGGACACACTGTTAAAGTAGTTAGCACTGATAGGTCCAGGTCCCTCAGATGTGTGTCTGACTGTTATGTGTTTGTCAATGTGTATATGACGGTATGTCACACTATGTATTGTCCATAGAAAAACAGTATATCCCCCATTACCATACTGTAAATGTCTGGGGATGTTCTTCATGTAACATGTAGCCTGGAACACACCTCATCCTAAAAGCTGTGTGATACATGCAATTAAAGCCACACACATCAGTATCACTGCATACATAGGTAGCGGTCTAGTCCCATTGTTTCCAAGTAAGAGTGTGTGTGTATATGAAGGAATCTACTTCATTCAGAATATACATGTCCCAGGAGGTCATCTGTCTGAGAAGTGCCTGGTATATGCTAACATTTCACAGGTGTCATCCTGTGGGCCTACATTCCATCACAACTAGTGTTAGATGTGTAAATGCCGTCTTTCCCACTATATAGTTGTGCAGAGATACTGTGTTTGGTATATATAGCTGGGTGTGGTTGTTGTGGACACAACCACCATCATTGCAGTTACTGTTGAGTGTATCCTCCTGCTTAGCTGGCCATAATGCTGTACAGTTCATGTTAACAGGTAAGGTAGTTGTCTATCACACTATCTGTGGTTCTACAGCACCTCTCATCCTCCTAAGGTTAGGGTGTGCTACCCACCCAGCACACATATGTTTACCGAATTGAGAATTGCACTACATTGGGGAAGGGCATATACCCTGCCAGTACCATCATCAATGACATTAAACTAGTGGACTGTTCTTCCCCAATGTGTTGTTGTGCCTATTCTGGCTTGGTGGAATTACATAGGCGACAATGTGTTCCTTGCACAGGTACATACATCCATGTGTACAGTATTCTCTGTGTATTACATCAACACCAAAGCTTCTGTGTGTGTTATGCATAAATATGTGGTGTGTATCACCCAGTACACTTACCATTGTCCACTGTAGAAGGGCTGCTAACAGCAGCCACCATGCACTCACCTGTATACACCACCCCAGACCTATCAGCCATGCGGCACATGCAGTAACTGTTATACAGACCTGTGACATGTGTTAATCTGTACCCAGGATATGGCACAGCCAAGGTGTCACCACAGTGCCATACCCCTTGTAGGATACAACAGCAGACCATCCTTCTGCTGACACATGGAAACCTACAACACAAACAGATTACATTATGGTGACCACAATCACTCAGTGTTAATAACAGCTATAATGCATCATGGCTGGACAGCTACACTTCCTGACATGTAAGCATTAAACTTTACTGTTGACAACATGTTACACAGCAGTACATGGTACATCGTTGTACAGTCGCTGTGTGCATCAGAACCACACAGCGACTGTCCCTGCATCGATGTTATGGATGCCAGGGATGTGACACAGGTATCCTCATACACCATGTGTGTGTGAGTGAGGGGTTTTAATTATTGATATGGCCGTGGTGATGTGGTGTGTCTAGGTATGGGGTTGCACTAGCTGTGTTTGTATTGTGTGTGAGTATGCATGCACACAGTTGGCTGCCCTATACAGGTGTCTGTTGGACAGCTGCAGACCATACCTGGCATGGTGTGCAGTTCACCACCTCCAGCCATGGACATGAGAACTGTGCCTGCCAGGAGTTCCGCGGGCATGTCCAGGTACAAGCCATGATATGGTACACTCCTGATGATGACATATGTCCGCTAGTACCAGGTCCCTCCTGGGACTGGCCAGGGCCACGTGCATGTGGCCTGCTTTGGTGTGGTATGGACAGCACCCCCCCCTGCAGTTCTGAAGCTGGTACTGCCACTACAGGAGTGGCTTGGTGTCCTTGCACATCTAGGTCAACCTCCAGCTGTTGGTGTTGCTGGCCTATGTCCATGTGGCCATCGCACCACTCCCACCACATGCTCGAACACAGACAATTCACGGTCGAGAAGTCCCATCTCAAACCATCGTCTATCCATGACCTCTGTATAATAACAAAGGGCACCTGCAAGATCATGGATGTTGTCAGTAATTGCTGAATGAGTAGCCCCTGCAGCCTCAGAGCCTGTCTGGTGTACCATTCCATACGTGACTGCTCCTCCATGACAGCCTGAAACATGAGTCTGGTGGTACCAAATGTGGGACTTCTGCCAGGGCCATGATGACCAGCAGCCCTCCAATGAGCACCCCTGTATATCTGCCTATATGGTACGCTGCCAGACATCTGGCTATGGCTGCTGTGTCCAGACACAGGTGTCATAGATACCCCACTGTTCAATTCCTGCCAACAACTGCCAACTTTACCTCTGCTATGGCCACTGGTGATGGGGAATGTATAGGCACTGTGACTGCGTGTGGGGATGGGGTGGATAACAGCGGGATGTCAAAGGATGGCACAGCTTTGGTCTCTAACAACCCCGCTTGTGTCTCAACACACCTATGATCATTTTCAGTGTCAGTATGGACACGAACATCAGATTGCCTGCAGTAGGGACCCTGACCCACCTCACCACCTGTGAGGGGAAAACAAAAAACATACTTTAAGACCTGTACATCATTGCTTAACAGTACACACACACACACACACACACACACGCACATGCACACGCACACGCACACGCACACACACGCACACACACACACATACACACAAACACACCCTGACATTCCACCATAATATTTACCTGTCCCTGAGTTTACAAACTGTCCCTAGTTTATTTTCTTAAGTTCCCCATCCTGCATAAGTCTTGGATACTTACAGTCATTAATACCACTCATTAACATATCTTTCTTCTAATTGCCTAGAAAAGTGATCACAAAACATGACCTGCTACTCCACTACCTCTTTGACTTGATTGGAGTCATTTTTTCAAAGACTCCCTGATGTCATCCAGTGTTTACCCTGGGTTTGTCCAGACATCTTGAGCATGGTCCCCATATGTTAGGGGCTAATACAGTCACTTAATAATGTCACTCAATGGTGTGTCATATGTAACTATTGTTCAGTAGATGCAAGATCTGTTGCTCTATTACCTTTTTTTGTGGACTACAGTAATATTTGGAAACACTCTCTGGTGTTGTCTAGTAATTCCTTAATGCATCTATAGTGCTGCATACGTGGGTATTCTTTCACCTTTCTGCTAATTGCAATTATAACAGTACTCCTAGTGTCTAGTTTCCCTCCCAATGCATGTTCCATGCTACAGACCTTATTATACTATCAGCTGACCTGAGATTACATGTCAGACAAGTATTCCTGGTGTCTCATGGGTCTGTCCATGTCCATGTACTGCATGATTTCAAAGGGAAGTCGAGAAGTATGAACAACCCCACACTCACACATGCGCATACATGGACACACACACACACACATACACACACACATCCTACATACATCAACCTCCCTCCACTCCACCAGATTGCACTTAACCCCCACTCTACACACACACACACACACACACACACACACACACACACACACACACACACACACACACACACACACTTACAGGTGAGGTTGCACAAAGATATTACACACAGATTTCCCATTACCCATCTGTCAACATGCATAACATATGGCACTCAACAGCATGCAGTGCAGCTATAGTCAATCCCTGCCAGCAACATTATACATCTCTGTGATGCATGGCTGTGTTAGTAGGTGATTTACCTTCCCATGGAACACACTGCACCCATGTACACAGTATTGCTGTGCACCTGTTCAGCACCCTGGCATGTACTGTGCACCATACCTCACAGGTGTACACATCATTGCTGAATGTATATTATTGTGTCAATTAGGTTTGCTCTATTTCTTACAGCCCCTATATGTTTGTCCGACACATACCTGGGATGATTTGTGGACAGATTTCTTTTGTTAATGCCCAGATCTCATCATCAGTGGTGCATGTATGGTCAATACGAGACAATTACACTGACAACCTTCAAACCTTACCATGGCTATGGAGAGTTTACACACCCTTATTGATATGATGCCCTCTTCCTTGATATGTCATCGGACCACATTACTGCACATGTTAATATTACATGAACCTGATATGTGACATATGATCTGTACAATCAAATGCAGTGTCAAACAAAAGTGTTAGTTGTGCAGATGCTGATTGAGACGCATACACTTTGTGGGTGCATATGTGTGCATGCCCTTATCATTATGGTTTGTTGCACCTACTGTTATGTGTACTATAGCAGTTACTATTCCTGGCAGGAGTATACTAGCATGGGCCATCTGCATTTGCCAGTATTTTGTCAGTCTGCCTTACACATGTACACCAACTCTGCATGATTGCAAGGTCAACTCATGTGCACATCCCTTGGAGGTCACACTTTGCCGTGACTATTGCTGTGGAGTCAGAGTTATGTCTGCCACAATTCCTGAGCTTGACTGTATGCAGATACAGCCATTTGTAGCATCCTTTGGATCTCTGCTTCAGTGCACTGTTGTGTCATCATGGCACCCCTTCCCTCCTCAGCCTTTTGCAGATGCTTGACAACAATGGCCTACTCATGTGTGTCATTTTGCAGTGTCCCAAACACTGAAAACCATGTGTACCAGCCTAGTCTCAGCTAATGAATGGAAAACATACAGGTGTACACTGGCACCAGCAAGGTACAGATGGGGCTGGTGGGCCTGAGGTGGGGTGATGTGTTGGTTGAGCAGCATATGTATCTTAATTGATACTGTCTATAGGTTTCAACGTGGTCTTGGTGCACCAGTACACATTGCAATGCATGCCTTTTGGGGACCTTTACTGTTGTGCATACACTACCTGCTGAGAGGCCTGGCTGATGTTTCATGTGGTACAACTCTCCCATCTGATTACCCTAACCCATGTGCCACACTTACGCAGAGTCCAGGCAATTGCTGACACGAGTACTGCACAGCTAGTACTTGCTAGACATTCCTGCAACTCCCTCAGTGTTGTGGCATGTTACTAGGCAGCCTGCATGACTGGTTTGCAACATGTGACATCATCTGTCTTGGATGGCTATCTGATTATTTTCTAAATTAATCCTGTCCCATATGTCCTCGCCATATACATGACTGCACTGTTTGCCATGGTATATGCAATGGTGAGTTATGGCTACATGTCCAACTCTTGGGTGCTACCTGTTGGGTATGGGGTCCATGCCATGGCATGTAAGATATGTGCAAGCCACAGCTGCCTCTGTTGCAGGTAAGTGGGCACATTTGATGGCCAAACGTCTTGGACAGCAGACCATTTATTGGTGTGATATTGGGACCTGTACTTGCTGGAAGGTCCATACTCATGAAGAATGATTGCTGTCAGTACCTCAACAGCTGCTTCCACTATATTTTATCTGGAGTGCATGCACACATATGCATCAAATGTTTGGGAAGGTTTGTATTCCCCATATTTGCTGTCCTAACATAGGATTCCATATTATACATTCATTGCTCATGTTAGGACCACATTGCAGGTTGTAAGGGTTGTGGACTGCAGTATTGTGATATGCCACAGTGTAGATCTGTAACAGTTGCCATTGTAAAAGTTGTATATATACTGTTGTAGCACTGTATAAGGGTGATGTTTCAGACATGTCCCTATTGTAGGCCATTTGTCCCACCATTATGTTCATCTCTGTGCACACATTTTGCAATGATAGGATGTTAGTTATATTGCATGAGTCAGCCATACCCTTCAGATACACCATCATGGTGACCACTGTGATGCAGTGCAGTTAACAGCAACAATACGTGAACATGTACAACATGCATTATGGGTAGCTGTGTTAAATGTGTGCATGGAATATACCATGGCCATAACGTGACCGTGTATTGGCAAACCTGAACAAACACCATGCTCACCAGCTACAGGCTGCTGCACTGAAGGTATACCAGAGGGACCTACATAATTGTGTGACAGATGTGATGTCAGTAGTCATACCTGTGGCATTGGTACAGGGTGGGTGCAGCATTACAGTACATCAACAGTACAAGCCCACAATACTACAGATTATGCACATATGTTTATTACTACAATGCAGCAACAAACTATATATATATATATATATATATATATATATATATATATATATATATATATATTTCATCTCACATATGCATAATTTAACTCTTCAGATGCAGATGGCTATCCAACAGTGGTCTACTGATGCTCCCTGTGACCTTACCTGCACCCCCCCTTGTATTGTCCATAGAAAAACAGTATATCCCCCATTACCATACTGTAAATGTCTGGGGATGTTCTTCATGTAACATGTAGCCTGGAACACACCTCATCCTAAAAGCTGTGTGATACATGCAATTAAAGCCACACACATCAGTATCACTGCATACATAGGTAGCGGTCTAGTCCCATTGTTTCCAAGTAAGAGTGTGTGTGTATATGAAGGAATCTACTTCATTCAGAATATACATGTCCCAGGAGGTCATCTGTCTGAGAAGTGCCTGGTATATGCTAACATTTCACAGGTGTCATCCTGTGGGCCTACATTCCATCACAACTAGTGTTAGATGTGTAAATGCCGTCTTTCCCACTATATAGTTGTGCAGAGATACTGTGTTTGGTATATATAGCTGGGTGTGGTTGTTGTGGACACAACCACCATCATTGCAGTTACTGTTGAGTGTATCCTCCTGCTTAGCTGGCCATAATGCTGTACAGTTCATGTTAACAGGTAAGGTAGTTGTCTATCACACTATCTGTGGTTCTACAGCACCTCTCATCCTCCTAAGGTTAGGGGTGTGCTACCCACCCCAGCACACATATGTTTACCGAATTGAGAATTGCACTACATTGGGGAAGGGGGCATATACCCTGCCAGTACCATCATCAATGACATTAAACTAGTGGACTGTTCTTCCCCAATGTGTTGTTGTGCCTATTCTGGCTTGGTGGAATTACATAGGCGACAATGTGTTCCTTGCACAGGTACATACATCCATGTGTACAGTATTCTCTGTGTATTACATCAACACCAAAGCTTCTGTGTGTGTTATGCATAAATATGTGGTGTGTATCACCCAGTACACTTACCATTGTCCACTGTAGAAGGGCTGCTAACAGCAGCCACCATGCACTCACCTGTATACACCACCCCAGACCTATCAGCCATGCGGCACATGCAGTAACTGTTATACAGACCTGTGACATGTGTTAATCTGTACCCAGGATATGGCACAGCCAAGGTGTCACCACAGTGCCATACCCTTGTAGGATACAACAGCAGACCATCCTTCTGCTGACACATGGAAACCTACAACACAAACAGATTACATTATGGTGACCACAATCACTCAGTGTTAATAACAGCTATAATGCATCATGGCTGGACAGCTACACTTCCTGACATGTAAGCATTAAACTTTACTGTTGACAACATGTTACACAGCAGTACATGGTACATCGTTGTACAGTCGCTGTGTGCATCAGAACCACACAGCGACTGTCCCTGCATCGATGTTATGGATGCCAGGGATGTGACACAGGTATCCTCATACACCATGTGTGTGTGAGTGAGGGGTTTTAATTATTGATATGGCCGTGGTGATGTGGTGTGTCTAGGTATGGGGTTGCACTAGCTGTGTTTGTATTGTGTGTGAGTATGCATGCACACAGTTGGCTGCCCTATACAGGTGTCTGTTGGACAGCTGCAGACCATACCTGGCATGGTGTGCAGTTCACCACCTCCAGCCATGGACATGAGAACTGTGCCTGCCAGGAGTTCCGCGGGCATGTCCAGGTACAAGCCATGATATGGTACACTCCCCTGATGATGACATATGTCCGCTAGTACCAGGTCCCTCCTGGGACTGGCCAGGGCCACGTGCATGTGGCCTGCTTTGGTGTGGTATGGACAGCACCCCCCCCTGCAGTTCTGAAGCTGGTACTGCCACTACAGGAGTGGCTTGGTGTCCTTGCACATCTAGGTCAACCTCCAGCTGTTGGTGTTGCTGGCCTATGTCCATGTGGCCATCGCACCACTCCCACCACATGCTCGAACACAGACAATTCACGGTCGAGAAGTCCCATCTCAAACCATCGTCTATCCATGACCTCTGTATAATAACAAAGGGCACCTGCAAGATCATGGATGTTGTCAGTAATTGCTGAATGAGTAGCCCCCTGCAGCCTCAGAGCCTGTCTGGTGTACCATTCCATACGTGACTGCTCCTCCATGACAGCCTGAAACATGAGTCTGGTGGTACCAAATGTGGGACTTCTGCCAGGGCCATGATGACCAGCAGCCCTCCAATGAGCACCCCTGTATATCTGCCTATATGGTACGCTGCCAGACATCTGGCTATGGCTGCTGTGTCCAGACACAGGTGTCATAGATACCCCACTGTTCAATTCCCTGCCAACAACTGCCAACTTTACCTCTGCTATGGCCACTGGTGATGGGGAATGTATAGGCACTGTGACTGCGTGTGGGGATGGGGTGGATAACAGCGGGATGTCAAAGGATGGCACAGCTTTGGTCTCTAACAACCCCGCTTGTGTCTCAACACACCTATGATCATTTTCAGTGTCAGTATGGACACGAACATCAGATTGCCTGCAGTAGGGACCCTGACCCACCTCACCACCTGTGAGGGGAAAACAAAAAACATACTTTAAGACCTGTACATCATTGCTTAACAGTACACACACACACTCACACACACACACACACACACACACACACACACACACACACACACGCACATGCACACACGCATTGCACCCACACACACACACATACACACAAACACACCCTGACATTCCACCATAATATTTACCTGTCCCTGAGTTTACAAACTGTCCCTAGTTTATTTTCTTAAGTTCCCCATCCTGCATAAGTCTTGGATACTTACAGTCATTAATACCACTCATTAACATATCTTTCTTCTAATTGCCTAGAAAAGTGATCACAAAACATGACCTGCTACTCCACTACCTCTTTGACTTGATTGGAGTCATTTTTTCAAAGACTCCCTGATGTCATCCAGTGTTTACCCTGGGTTTGTCCAGACATCTTGAGCATGGTCCCCATATGTTAGGGGCTAATACAGTCACTTAATAATGTCACTCAATGGTGTGTCATATGTAACTATTGTTCAGTAGATGCAAGATCTGTTGCTCTATTACCTTTTTTTGTGGACTACAGTAATATTTGGAAACACTCTCTGGTGTTGTCTAGTAATTCCTTAATGCATCTATAGTGCTGCATACGTGGGTATTCTTTCACCTTTCTGCTAATTGCAATTATAACAGTACTCCTAGTGTCTAGTTTCCCTCCCAATGCATGTTCCATGCTACAGACCTTATTATACTATCAGCTGACCTGAGATTACATGTCAGACAAGTATTCCTGGTGTCTCATGGGTCTGTCCATGTCCATGTACTGCATGATTTCAAAGGGAAGTCGAGAAGTATGAACAACCCCACACTCACACATGCGCATACATGGACACACACACACACACATACACACACACATCCTACATACATCAACCTCCCTCCACTCCACCAGATTGCACTTAACCCCCCACCCCTCTACACAAACACACACACACACACACACACACACACACACACACACACACACACACACACACACACACACACACTTACAGGTGAGGTTGCACAAAGATATTACACACAGATTTCCCATTACCCATCTGTCAACATGCATAACATATGGCACTCAACAGCATGCAGTGCAGCTATAGTCAATCCCTGCCAGCAACATTATACATCTCTGTGATGCATGGCTGTGTTAGTAGGTGATTTACCTTCCCATGGAACACACTGCACCCATGTACACAGTATTGCTGTGCACCTGTTCAGCACCCTGGCATGTACTGTGCACCATACCTCACAGGTGTACACATCATTGCTGAATGTATATTATTGTGTCAATTAGGTTTGCTCTATTTCTTACAGCCCCTATATGTTTGTCCGACACATACCTGGGATGATTTGTGGACAGATTTCTTTGTTAATGCCCAGATCTCATCATCAGTGGTGCATGTATGGTCAATACGAGACAATTACACTGACAACCTTCAAACCTTACCATGGCTATGGAGAGTTTACACACCCTTATTGATATGATGCCCTCTTCCTTGATATGTCATCGGACCACATTACTGCACATGTTAATATTACATGAACCTGATATGTGACATATGATCTGTACAATCAAATGCAGTGTCAAACAAAAGTGTTAGTTGTGCAGATGCTGATTGAGACGCATACACTTTGTGGGTGCATATGTGTGCATGCCCTTATCATTATGGTTTGTTGCACCTACTGTTATGTGTACTACAGCAGTCACTATTCCTGGCAGGGGTATACTAGCATGGGCCATCTGCATTTGCCAGTATATGGTCAGTCTGCCCTACAAATGTCCCCCAACTCTGCATGATTGCAAGGTCAACTCATGTGCACATCCCTTGGAGGTCACACATTGCCGTCACTATTGCTGTGGAGTCAGGGTTATGTCTGCCACAGTTCCTGACCTTGTCTGTGTGTAGATACAGCCATTTGTAGCATCCTTTGGATCTCTGCTTCAGTGCACTGTTGTGTCATCATGGCACCCCTTCCCCTCCCTCAGCCTTTTTGCAGATGCTTGACAACTATGGCCTACACATGTGTGTCATTTTGCAGTGTCCCAAACACTGAACACCATGTGTACCAGCCTAGTCTCAGCTAATGAATGGAAAACATACAGGTGTACACTGGCACCAGCAAGGTACAGATGGGGCTGGTGGGCCTGAGGTGGGGTGATGTGTTGGTTGAGCAGCATATGTATCTTAATTGATACTGTCTATAGGTTTCCAACGTGGTCTTGGTGCACCAGTACACATTGCAATGCATGCCTTTTGGGGACCTTTACTGTTGTGCATACACTACCTGCTGAGAGGCCTGGCTGATGTTTCATGTGGTACAACTCTCCCATCTGATTACCCTAACCCATGTGCCACACTTACGCAGAGTCCAGGCAATTGCTGACACGAGTACTGCACAGCTAGTACTTGCTAGACATTCCTGCAACTCCCTCAGTGTTGTGGCATGTTACTAGGCAGCCTGCATGACTGGTTTGCAACATGTGACATCATCTGTCTTGGATGGCTATCTGATTATTTTCTAAATTAATCCTGTCCCATATGTCCTCGCCATATACATGACTGCACTGTTTGCCATGGTATATGCAATGGTGAGTTATGGCTACATGTCCAACTCTTGGGTGCTACCTGTTGGGTATGGGGTCCATGCCATGGCATGTAAGATATGTGCAAGCCACAGCTGCCTCTGTTGCAGGTAAGTGGGCACATTTGATGGCCAAACGTCTTGGACAGCAGACCATTTATTGGTGTGATATTGGGGACCTGTACTTGCTGGAAGGTCCATACTCATGAAGAATGATTGCTGTCAGTACCTCAACAGCTGCTTCCACTATATTTTATCTGGAGTGCATGCACACATATGCATCAAATGTTTGGGAAGGTTTGTATTCCCCATATTTGCTGTCCTAACATAGGATTCCATATTATACATTCATTGCTCATGTTAGGACCACATTGCAGGTTGTAAGGGTTGTGGACTGCAGTATTGTGATATGCCACAGTGTAGATCTGTAACAGTTGCCATTGTAAAAGTTGTATATATACTGTTGTAGCACTGTATAAGGGTGATGTTTCAGACATGTCCCTATTGTAGGCCATTTGTCCCACCATTATGTTCATCTCTGTGCACACATTTTGCAATGATAGGATGTTAGTTATATTGCATGAGTCAGCCATACCCTTCAGATACACCATCATGGTGACCACTGTGATGCAGTGCAGTTAACAGCAACAATACGTGAACATGTACAACATGCATTATGGGTAGCTGTGTTAAATGTGTGCATGGAATATACCATGGCCATAACGTGACCGGTGTATTGGCAAACCTGAACAAACACCATGCTCACCAGCTACAGGCTGCTGCACTGAAGGTATACCAGAGGGACCTACATAATTGTGTGACAGATGTGATGTCAGTAGTCATACCTGTGGCATTGGTACAGGGTGGGTGCAGCATTACAGTACATCAACAGTACAAGCCCACAATACTACAGATTATGCACATATGTTTATTACTACAATGCAGCAACAAACTATATATATATATATATATATATATATATATATATATATATATATATATTTCATCTCACATATGCATAATTTAACTCTTCAGATGCAGATGGCTATCCAACAGTGGTCTACTGATGCTCCCTGTGACCTTACCTGCACGCTCTTCTGCCATTTTGTAGATAGCACCCACCACCGCTATGCTCTCCTCCAGGTGTTGTGTTTTACAGGCAGGCCAGTGCCCTGAGGCTGGCAAGCAGCTCCTTAACATGTGTCAGGGAGGGCTGGATCGCATGCCCCCCCCGTTACAAGCTGGTACCCCCTAACTGCAGCAGCATGCCAACGGGCATGGCGAAGTAGATTGATGCATCAATGTCGGACCTGCTCATAACTGCGGTTATGCAGGCCGACATCATTTACCCTGTGGACAAGATCATGCCACAGGGCAGTCTACTTCTGCAGATCATGGGCTGTACAGCTAAACAAGGTGTGGTAGTGCTGCACCAGGTATGAGAAGATTACATCATTCTCCTCCAATTTTATGCATTGGCAAGTGTCCCCTCGACATATTGCCTGAAAGACATAAAGATGGAAACAGGTAAGAGGACCTCATACTGAAAGGTTATCATAGTTGTCAATACATGTCTCTGTCCCCCCCCCCAACATATCTGCAACAACAATCTAATCACACAACTCAACAGGTATGTCTACAGAAGACCTACCATTGGGACATATATTGTATTGTACAACACTTTGTGCTATGTGTTTGTAGTCATGTTCCATGTTGGGACACTATCATTGGTGGCCTGTTATGGACAATGTCACCTGCATGCCATTGTAAGGGCCACTATGGTTCTATATATGCATGTGTTCTGTTTGCTATGTGACTGCTGCACATCTGTTGTTTTGTGTTAATGGGGATATCTATGCATGCTATTAGACATAATCCAGGAAAGTGTGGACTATTACTACCCACATATGTTCTATAACAGCGACACAATAGCAGGTTTGGGGAACAGTTGTCAGCAGAACCACCTCTCCCACCTCATCTGGCCTTGTAACCAGGCAACATCACATGTGGGACCCATCCTGGGACCTCCTCATCTACTGGTTCTGCACTACCTTCAGGTGGAACCACCTCAGGGGATGGTGTTCACCCCCCTGGGAGCACACACAGACAGGATCCTGTCACCCAAAGTCAGGTCCAGGGTCTGGTGCATAGGGAGCTCCACAGAGACTTGAGGGATGTGCTACAGCACCTTGAAGCCCTCGGTACACACTCACAGGGTCCACATGCTCCTCCTGCTCAGCCCCCAGCCCAGGCACCTTCAGGCCGGTGAAGCTCATGTTGTGACTGCTCATGGGTGGGGACATTGGTCCCATTGTTTCCATATGAGGGCTGATGGACTTCTACAGCACAGATAACACTCCCCATCCAGGGTGTTTACCCACCACATGTCATATACCACCCCTGTATGCTGTCTTCTCTATCTTCCAACCCAACCTACCGCCAAAAATGTACCTACTATCCTTCCCCAAATTACCAATCCCACCTTCACAAACACGGGCAACGTGCTTCCAACATAGGGTTCACACCTGACATAACAGTCCATTTTGCACCCACTTACTGCTGTATATGTAGGTGTGCATTGATATGTGTGATGTTCCCTTGCACATATCATGCAGCACTGTCATTCAACAGTAGGGGACATGTATTTATATAAAATATGTGTGTGGGTTTGTATATATGTAGACACACACACACACACACACACACACACACATATATATATATATATATATATATATCATTATATATGTGTAGACATATATTATGAGTTGTATATATATATATATATATATATATATATATATATATATATATATACATACATATGTGTGTGTGTGTGTGTGTGTGTGTGTGTGTGTGTGTGTGTGTGTGTAAATATATATATATATATATATACATATATATATATACATACACACACACACACACATATATATATATATATATATATATATATATATATATATATATATATATATATATATATATATATCTAGGGTGCATTCAGACATCAGGTCCACACTGCCTAACTTTCCTTCCTGCACAGCTGCACTGTTCTGCCTTGCTACAACACAGACAGGTGCCACATGTAGACACAGCCTAACATTAGGGGGGTATCTGTAGGGACAGAGTGCAGGTAAGCTTATTACACACCTATGGTATTTGTGCATGCTACATTACACATTAACATGACTGTCCTGCAAATGGTAGGCTCTGTATTCCACGTGTCCATCATAATGACATTACTTCCACCACCAGCTATTGGCCACACTAATATACATGTCTTGCAGTACACAACACACACTATGATGGCTGACATTTTGTCAGGCAGTGCTGAACTGCACAGTTGACAGGTATGGCCCACTGCCCACAGGGACAGACACTATTGTCCATAGCAGTTGTTCAGCTGGACATCATTACAACAACACCTGATGGCACATATAAATCATTCTACATCATATATCCAATTATTATGGACCAAGTACTACATTCAGTTACATGCATATATGCTTCACATACCTGTTGTGGGAATGTTGTCTCTTCTGGATACAATTTGCTGTATGGATGGATGGATGGATGTGTGTTTGTTGTTTTTTTTTTTATATTTCTTTCTCTCTCTCTCTCTCTCTCTCTCTCTCTCTCTCTCTTTCTCTCCCTCTCTCTATCTATCTCAATCTTTCTCCACTAAATGGATTGAGCTGCTTTGAATAGATTGCTGCATGGATTTTGTAGGTGATGCACATGATCAGGTGATGGCCTCTGCACCAGTCAGTGTCCACCACTTGCTACCTGCATGCAGCCTGCTGTGTAGTGCTTCCAATTCCCACTGTCATGGCAACCCACTACTATAAATTCCTATATCATGTGGACATGGTCCCTTTACATTTCCTGTATGGATGACATCCTTCATGTGTGTAGGCAGCAGTGTTACAGACAGCAGGTAGCAATACCTCTTACAAGAGGACTTGCAGACTCAGGCCAGCTACATATTTTTATAAGGTTCCAGACCTGCAGACAGTGTGAGTATTGTTGTTATATGTATTGTATACCATTAGTGTTACATGGTGTGTGTGTATATACTAGTTTAGCATGGAATGCAGTCTATCTGCATAGCTTCCAACTGTGGGCCTATCCACATGATGGCCAGAGGATTGCCTGTTATGTTTTGTCTGTCCACCACACAGGTCTTGTGTCAGATATATCACTGGCATTCTGTCTGTGGAGTGCTATCAGTACATGGCTAGATCCATTTGTGTTTCTGACTTCATATTCCTAACTAAGGGTATGTTGCAAACTATCCTGTAACATCAGCAACTTTCTCAGTATATAACAACACTATTGCAAATATGACCCTGTGTTCCAGCCTCTGTCCTCCACCTATATACCAGGCTTTGTCCATATGACATGCAGTAAGAGGTTGTTATGTAGTGGCCTGTGATTATGTCATGCTGCCATTCTTGCCATCATTCCAGTGATGTTGTGGTCACCACACATATTGTGGGGTAGGGTCCATATATATGTGGGCTACAGCTGGACAAAACATATGTGCCCTTCTGCAGTCCAGAGGTCAGTGTTTGTAACACTGTTATATGCCCCTGTAAGTAAGTCTATGGGGGAGGGGTATGCACCATATATAACCTAGGCTGTTACAACATATGATGGATATCAGTAGTAAGACACATTAAGGTATATGGCTGTAGATTTTCATACATTTCACCTTGGGAACATTGGTGGCCTAGTGCTTACTGTCATACAGACTGTTCTGTTTGTCAATGTGATAGTAATATTTTAAATTAAACATTGTTATGTACCAGATACATCCTCATTGTGACAACTTAATTCTTTTCCCCCTGGGGTTGAGTACAGAGTGTAATTGGAGGTTGCTGAACTATACATCTGCATTACTTACTCTTGATTGATTGTTATCCTCTGGCCCAGTCTTTCTTTATTGTTGTACTACTTGAAGACATTGGCCTGGACAGCAACATATGTTATGCTTTCAGATTACTGTATAAAATGATCTGCTTGAGAGTTGCATTACTCAGTTAGTATATATTTCAAATACCTAACAGCTATATGACATGGCATATGCAACTGTAATAGTACACAGAAAAACATTTCTTATATATGCAAACCTGTGTGTGGTGTCATATCCTTTGACTTCTCTGTAGGTATATGCTTAATGGAATAATTGTCTTCTGTATGAAATAATCATACACTGTCAATTTTAAAAGATGGCAACTGTAGGAATACTGGCTGTTCAATATGCTGTGCACCCTCTAAATATGTATCTTCTTATGCATATCTATACATAGTAATATATGTATATGTTTGTATATGTATCATTGGAATGTGTATTGCTTCCATATTGTACATTCCCTATGGTAGCCAGACTGTTCTGCATGATATGTTATTGATATCATCCTGACATCATACAAGTGGGATGGATTACTGTTAACTTCTTATTGCTATGTTGTGTAGGGTCCTGGGTATGGGACTTGCAAGTGTTGTGCTGTGCTGCAAGGCAGATCTCTTTGGCTGTAGGGGAGAGGGTGATATCAATAATTACAACAGGTACTTAGCTTGGGCCCCCTCACCCCCATTAACGGTGCCTTTGGTGATATATGTTTTCTCTTTTTTATCTATAGATATATATCTGTATATCGACATATATCTATAAATGTATGTATATATATATATATATATATATATATATATATATACACACACACACACACACACACACACACACACACACACACACACACACACACACACACACACACACAAGTCTCTATGTATAAATACATTTCCTGTACTTTTGAATGACTGTGCTGGATGATATGTTTGTTAAACCATGAGGATTATGTATATGTGATATATCTTAGTGGTAAGTCACTTTGGCTATGGTGTGCAGGATCCTGGGTTTGAGACTTGCAAAGGCTGATTATTTTGTTGTTGGGCAGAACAAGGGCCATTGGATACAGCGTGATTAAGGTACTTTTAAGCAGTTGTAAGCAGGTTTGCGTGGGTTTGCATGACGGTAAGTGATTGTAACTTCAGGTTAAATATGTTTACAGTCAGCCTCTAAATTCCTTATCCTGTTTAGGCATTGCAAACAGGTTTAAACCCGCTTATTGCTGCTTAAAAGTGCTTACTCCTGCTTACCCCTGCGTTTATTTCTTTAAAAGAAAAGAAAAAAGGTTGATAGGAAAGTGGTGAAAAAGGGGCACAAAGAGGGAAAGACAATAGGGAAAATAGCTAGGGATGTGCAGGACAGGTGTAGGGAAGGTACATAGCTGCCCATTTCTTCTACAGCAACAGCTGTGCATATACACTGATTTATAGGTAGATTCAGACACTCATACCCCTGAGAGAGTGGTGAGGACAACAATAATATGTTGTGAAGCCAATTAGACCAGATTACACATGTCCAGTGGAGATGTGTGCGAAATGGACAGCTATGTATGGGGCAAGATTTTTTGGTGGGAACGGATTGCCCTTTTTTTTAGGTGAGAGTGGGATGTTGGGTAGAGATAGTAGGTATATTTGGGGAGGTAGGTTGAGTAGGATGACAGACAAGACAGACAAGACAGCATATAGGGGTGGTATATGACACATGTGGGGGGTAAACACCTTGGATGGGGAGGGGTGTTTGGAAGTCGGAAGTCCATGACCCCCTAATGGAAACAGTGGGACTGAGGTCCCCACACATGGGTAGTCACCACTGCACCTTCACAGCCCCAAAGGTGGCTGTGCAGGGGGCTGGGTAGGAGGGACAGACTGACCCTCTAGATGCACCATGCGGCCATCAAGCTGGTGTAACAGATCTCCAAACTCCCTGCGGAGCTCAAAACGTACCAGACCCTGGACCTGATGACGGGTGACAGTATCCTGTCCATGCCTACTCCAAGGGGGTGGGTGAGCCCCATCGCCTGAGGCAGCTCCACCCAAAGGTGGTGCAGGACCAGCAGATGAGGAGGTCCCAGGGTGGGGCCCTGATGTGCTGGTGCCTGGTGCCACAGCCAGGTGAGGTGGGAAAGGTGGGTCCACTGGGACTGGCCTTCCCAAACGTGCTATGGTGTTTCAATTTGATAACATATGTGGGTTAGTAATAGTTAACACATCCCAGGATTAGGTATAACAGCATGCATAGATATTCCCCCAAAATGCCAGATATGGAACAGTTGCATAGCAAACAGAACATGTGAAAATATGGAACCACAGTGGCCATTACAACAGTATGCAGGTACACTGATGGCAGCATGCCACCAATGTGAGAGTATTTCAACATGGCACATGCATAGAAACAAATTTCAATATTTATCAAACAATAGGACATATGTCCCAACAGTAAATTTAATTGTACACATACCCATTGAGTTGTGTATTTAGATTATTGTTGCAGATATGGTGGGGGGGAGAAAGATGTCAAATAACAACTTGTATATCCCCGTAGTTCTCATTACTTTCTTATTCAGTGCTGTAATCTGTGCCTTACAGGTATTATTACACTATGCTATGGCCTTAGTTTGGACAGTGGTGTGGTTGTAGACAATTATATCCATGAACTGTATTTTACCTGCAGTATACACTTCTTACCTGGTATACCTGTAGAGGTATTGTTTGTTAACACTACCTGACTGTTTCTACACATATTCCTAGATTCTAGGTTGATGTTATGCACATACCTCTCCATCTCTTATTGCTCACACTCTGGGCATGTTTTGACAACATGCAGGTGACACTGGGACATATTTTGATTATTGCCCTCATAAACCTTTGGTGAGTTGCTACAATAACAGGTTTGTTTTATATACATTTTCCAAACATTTACAGGTCTGACAGTCAGTTATATGACATTAAATGCTGTATAAATGTCAGAGATCCTCACACTGATATGCTAGGGGGACAGGGTAACAGGCATCAGATATGGGCCAGTTATCTAGACATTCTGGACAAATCTGTACAGTTGAGGGGTATGATTCTGCATACAGCTTCCTACCACTCCCAGGATTCAAACCATGGCTGTGTCTGCTAATAATAAATCAGTGTACATCACAGTTGAGTATGCTATATAGATATTGCTGTGTATCTCTTCTCTGATTTCCATCTATAAGTCTCCCGTGGTTTTACAATCTGACCTTGCAATTCCAACACTCTTATACAGGGTTTTCTAGACAGTTTTATTATGTAGCACTGTGTGGATGACAGTGATGAGTAATACCTTATTATTCAGAGAAACTGCAACACTAACACTGCCATACAATACCAGACGAAGCAGTACAAGTCCAGGATTTCAATCTTTTATTTCTAGGCACAGTTTTTGTATCTGACAGACCTGTGGGGGGAATGCTGCCACACATATTACCAGATTCCACATTATTATTATGCACATACATCTCACTCTATTACTGCACACACTCTGGTCATAACTTCACAACATAGGGGTGGAGATGGGACATACTTTGCTTATTACTCTCATAACAATTTGGTAAATTGCTAGAGTAACAGGTTTGTTCTTATAGATATATTTCTGACAGTTATGATGTCTGACAATCAGTTGTATGTCATTATTTGCTGCCTAAACATCTGGGATCATCCCACTGATTTGGCAGGGGAACAGGGTGACAGACAGGGGAATTACGCCAATTATCTGGACTTTCTGACAATGGCTGTGCAGTTGTAAGGTATGATTCTGCATACAGCTTACTACCACTACCAGGATTCTAACCATGGCTGTGTGTGCTAGAAATACAACACTTCATGTCTCAGTTGAGTGTGCTATTTGGATTATTTTGTCTATCTTTTCACTGTTTTCTGTCTAAGTGTCTCTCTCACTTGTACAATATGACCGTGTGATTACAACAGTCATATACAGACATTCCTACACATTTTATTTATGTAGTACAGTGTGGGTAGAAATGCTTAATACAACAGTACTATTAAGACATTGCAACACAACATTAAAATATGATACCAGAGTAAACACAAGCAGTCCATGAGTTAGACCTTTATTGCCAGGCTGTTACCCTTTTATTTACATACAACTTATATGAGACTCTTCCTGCCATATTGTCTGAGTTATTCAGTACATGCCATACACAATACAGGTTTTATACTGGCAATTAAATTTCTACTACTTTCAGATTTATTTCTTATGATGGTACATGCAAGATTATTACTAACCTGCCTTGCAACACAGCCTCTTCGGCCTTTAGGCATGGGCTTTCTGATTCACAGCCCACTCATCTGCCACTGTCAAAGACATAAGAGGAATAGGGTCATAGGTTCATAGGTTCATAGGTTCATACTAGGCTATCTGACCTAGGGCATTTACAAGCCTAGTCAGAGTGTGTTTGGCTATTGCCACCCATTGAATTGAGTTTAATTTGCCCTTTTTTAGGTTAGTTTACTGTGCCTCTGTCTAGTAGTGACACAGAAGTAATCCCCGGGATAAACCTACAATCTCCCATCCACTCGTCAAGATTCCTCTTGAAGAGAGACAGTGAGGGGCTCTGCCTAACATGGACTGGGATTCTATCCCAGAGTGAAGGGAGCCTCTGGGTTATGAATCTGTCCCTCCAGCATGTCCTATTTATTTCTGTGCTGAGGTTCAAGTCCCTCGAGCGCGTAGCTCTAAGGGATTTGGATTTTCTGAAGTGGAGCATGACCATTAAGTCCTGGTTTGACATGGCTTTATATGTCAAGCATAGATCGCCTCTAAGTAGGCGGTATGCTACTGAGTAGAGCTGGAGTTTCTTTAACAGAGCAGTATATGGCATCTGTTGAGTCCCTTTATCCTCTTTGCGAGGTACTTTTGGGGTCTTTCTAATTGCTGCAGGTGTCGAGTAAGGTACATCCCAAATGTGACATTGTATTCTATTATGGGCCTTATGAGGGATGAATAAAGGGGCACTATGACCTCCCTTGATCTAGATGTGAATCCTTTCTGGATAAGGTGGGCTATATAGAAGGTTTTTCTAACCACTTTGGCAAGTGGTTGTCAAAGGAGAGATTACTATCAACTTGGGTCCCCAGGTCCCTAATTACTTCTTCCGTACTTAATGGATTACCACCTATGTGGTAATTTGTGGGTACTTTGTTTTTGCCAAAGGGTATAACTATACACTTTTTTGGGTTTAGCTTTAGGCCATGGTTCTGGCACCAGTTATCCGTCTCTGTGAGACCCTTTTGGAGGATGCTTGTGTCAGCTGGAGAGTCAATTATGACGCCCAATTTGCAGTCGTCTGTGAACTTGGTCAGCCACAGTCCTCCCGTGTTAGCCTGAACCTCAGAAAAATATATACCAAACAAGAGAGGTCCCAGGACTGAGCCTTGTGGGATGCCACTTGTAACTGGTTTTGAGTCTGACATGGCTCCAGCACTTCTGACCATGTGGGTTCTGTCCTTGAGCCAGTTTGAAACCCATCTTATGACATAGGGGTTTATATTTAAGCTGAAGAGCTTATCTATGATGCCCGAGTGGGGTATTGTGTCAAAGGATTTTGCGAGGTCCAGGTAGGCTGTGTGGACTACCTTCCCTTCATCAATGGCCTTGGTGACTGTTTCAAAGAAGTTGACCAGGTTCAAGAGGCAGGATCTGCCCTTAACAAAGCCAAATTGGGTAGGATCCAGAGTCTGTAGGTCCCCAATGTCTTTGTTTATGAGTTCCATGATGATCCTTTCCATAGCTTTGCAGACCAGGCTAGTCAGGCTTATGGGGCGATAGTTTCCAGGGTCCGTAGAGGCACCACCTTTGTGGAGTGGGACCACTGTCACTGTACGCCATTTTTTGGGTACATTACCCGTGGTAAGGCTGAGACTGAACAGCAGCTTTACGTGAGGGTTTAGCTCTTCTTGGAGTTCATGTTGGACGCAATCCGGGACACCGTCAGGTCCCATTGATGATGTGTTTTTAGCTTTGGAGAGGGCAGCTTTCACCTGAGCATCTGAGATGTTAGGGAGGCTGCACTCTGCTGGGATAGTTATTTGCTCTTTTGGGGGGGGGGGGATTTGCACTGAATCTGTCTGCCAGGATGTTGGCAATGTCTGTGGGTTCAGTGTATTTTTTGTCATTTTGGATCAACTCTGAGCATATCTGGGAGTTTCTACACAGGTTCCTAACATAACTAAAGAAAGCCTTGTGATTTTCTTTAGAGTCCTGTGCAATTTTTTTCTCGAAGCTGGCCTTGATGGATTTTATGAGGGATCATAGTTTTTTGCTAGTATTTTGCTCTATCTTGTAGTAGCTTCCTCCTTCTGTTGTACAGCTTATTTATGGCTAGGGTCCACCAGACTGGATGCCTACCTTTGGATGATTGGGTCTTGGTTTTGTTTGGGATAGCATGATCCATGCATTCCTGGCAGTGTCCATAGAATGCATTTACAAAGGATTCTGCAGTTTGGGCCATAGTTTCTACTGGTCCGGGGCCTTGAAGGATTCCACCTCTGTTTTGAGAAGTGTGAAGTTTGCTTTTGTGAAAGTTTTCACTGTGGTTTTCTGGGTTGGGGGTGGGGTCGGGATGTGGGTATCCAGTGAGATTAATTTATGGTCAGATCTTACCAATGAGGGGTATATCTCTGGTATGGAGCATAGAGTCCCTATGTTGGTGATGACCAGGTCCAGTATGTTTTCCCCTCTTGTAGGAGTGGTGACTAGTTGTTCCATAGCATTTGAGTTTATAAATTCTAGGAATATTTGGGCTGGGATGTTGGGGCTTGAGTAGTGCTCCCAGTCTATGTTTGGGTAGTTGAAGTCACCCAATATAATGGTGTTTGGAGAGATCTTCATATTCTCCAGTGATCTCAGGAAAGCCGAGTGGGATTCCTGTTTTTGAGAGGTTGGTCTGTAACATGCTACTTACTGAAAAGCAGTTTTGCCCACTGTTAGTTGCACATGGGTGGTCTCCGATTCCTCGTGCAATGCCACTAACCTGGAGGTGTGGGTATTATTGATGAATATGGATACTCCCCCTCCTTTTATGGTTCAGTCCGAGTTTTGGGGCCAAAAAGCATGATATGAGGTATAACCTGGTAGTGCTGGGGTGCTTTCTGGAGCCTTGAACCAGGTTTCTGTCACAGCACAGATAGCGATGCTCTCCATACTGAGGAGGGCTTCGAGTGAGTGCATCTTGAGGTTTAGACTTCTGGCGTTGAGCAGCATTACCCTTAGTTTCTTATTCATTGTGTTGTCTATGGAGGTGGGTTTGTCTTTTGAGCCTGGCCTAAAAAAGACACTATGGGGGTGGCAAGAGCCTTTGCCAATATCCGAAAGCCCAGGGGCGACAGGTGCAAGCCATCCCTTGTGAAGCAACGTGGCTTGTCGAGCATGTCTTCCCAGGCTGACAGACACTGGATCCCCTTTGAATGACACCAAATTTTAGCCAGTTGTTAAAATTGATCATTTTGTCTTTATACTGTGGCATCATTCTGGGTGAGGGTAAGATGCTGCTCAAGGTCAGGGTCATACCAGCCTGGGCTACAAGATCAGAGAGCTATGTCTCTTTTCATGTAGTCCAGGGAGGTACATCTCAGGTCATTAACACCAGGATGGACAATGACTGAGTCATATTTGTACTTGCTTTGGAGTGACCGGAGTGCTTGTGTTATGTGGCGGATCCTAGCGCCCAACAGGCAGCTCACTGTGATCTTCTCTTTGTTCAGCCTGGTGAGCGGGACATCAGTGTGTCTGACTATAGAGTCACCTATTACAAGTGTATCAGGTGTGTTATTTAGCCTTAAGGGCTGTGACTGTTTGACACACTGACTTTGTGAGCTATGTGTTGCATGTGTTTTGTTTTGGGGTAGTGTTTGCTTGGATGTCTGCTTTGGAGGTCTCTGCTGCTTAGGCAGATTTTTATTTAGAGCCTCTGAGTATGTTTTTGTGTGTTTATTTGTTTGGTTTGATGCTGTGGTAGGACTATGTGAGACTGGATTTGTGGTCTGCGAGGTTACCTTCTCCTCCTGTCTGGTTGCACCAGTTCTGAGTTGAGAGAGCTCAGCCTCCAGTCTGGCTATATGGTTCATAGGTTCATAGGTTCATAGGTTCATACTAGGCTATCTGCCCGAGGGCATTTACAAGCCTAGCCCATAGTTTTGTGGCTTACGCCACCCCTTTAGTATGGGGAACTATACCCATTATTTTGCTGTGCCTCTGTTGAGCAGTGACACTGAGGTAATCCCTGGGGTATATCTGCGATCTCCCATCCATTGGTCAAGATTTATCTTGAACAAGGCCAGCGAGGTGCTCTGCCTCACATATACCGGGATTTTATTCCACAGCATAGGGAGTCTTTGGGTGATGAATCTATCCCTCCAGCACGTCCTATTAATAGCCGTGTCGAGGTTTAAGTCTCCGCCCTTGTGACTCTGACAGATCTAGATTTTTGAGGTGAAGCATATTCATCAAATCTGGGTTTGACATGGCCTTGTATGTTAGGCAAAGGTCACCTCTGAGCAGCGGTGCGACTGAATAGAGCTGGAGTTCTTTCAGTCGGGCAGCATAGGACAGATGTTTGAGACCCTTTATCCTTTTGGTGAGGAACTTTTGTGGCCTCTCCAGCTGCTGCAAGTGTCGGGTCAGATACATTCCGAATGGGGCATTGTACTCAATCATTGGTCTGATGAGTGATGAGTATAGGGAGACTATGACCTCCCTTGATCTAGATGAGAATCCCTTCATGATAAGGTGGGCAATGTAGAAGGTCTTCCTAACTACTTTAGCTACATGGGTGTCGAATGACAGACTACTATCAACCTGGGTCCCCAGGTCCCTGATAACTTCTTCTATGCTCAGTGGATTGCCACCTATTTGGTAGCTAGGGGTAACCTTGTTTTTCGCGAAGGGTATGACTATGCATTTTTTGGCATTTAACTTTAGGCCATGGCTCTGGCACCAGTTATCCGTTTCTGTGAGACCCTTCTGAAGGATATCTGTGTCAGATGTGTTTTCTACTATGGCACCCAGTTTGCAGTCATCTGCAAACTTTGTCAGCCATAACCCTCCTGTGTTTGCTTGTACTGAAAAGTAGATGCCAAACAAGAGTGGGCCCAGGACTGAGCCCTGTGGTACACCACTTGTGACAGGCTTTGAGTCTGACATGGCGCCAGCAACTCTGACCCTGTAGGTTCTGTCACTCAGCCAGTTTGCAACCCTTCTTGTGATGTATGGGTTAACATTTAAGCTGATGAGTTTTTCAATGATACCCGAGTGGGGTATTGTATCAAGGCCTTCGCCAGATCGAGGTAGGCTGTATGGACTGCCTTTCCCTCATCAATGGCTTTGGTGACTGTTTCGAAAAAGTCAACCAAGTTTAGAAGGCATGATCTGCCTTTGACAAAGCCAAACTGGGATGGATCCAAAGTCTGCAAATTCCCTATGTCTTTATTTATGAGGTCCATTATGATCCTCTCCATGGCTTTGCAGATAAGGCTTGTCAAGCTAATGGGCGGTAATTTCCAGGGTCGGTGGAGGCACCGCCTTTGTGAAGTGGGACCACAGTTGCAGTGCGCCACTCCTGGGTGCGTATCCAGAGGTAAGACTATGATTAAACAGCTGTCCTAGCTGTGGGTTTAATTCCTCATTGAGTTCGTGGAGCACACAGCCGGGGACACCATCAGGTCCCATGGATGCTGTGTTTTTGCTTTGGAGAGAGCAGTTCTCACTTGGGCGTTGGAGATGTTTGGGGGCTGCAATCGCTTGGTATAGATATCTCTCCTTTTGGGGAGGGGAGAAGTTTGCACTGAACCTGTCAGCCAGTATGTTGGCAATGTCTGTAGGATCAGTAATCTTCACATCATTTTGAACTAGTTCTGAGCATATCTGGGAGTTTCCTCCCAGGTTTCTAACATAGCTAAAGAAGGCCTTATGATTGTCTTTTGAGTCTTTAGCTATTTTTCTCTCAAAATTTGCTTTGGATGATTTTATGAGAGCTCTTAGTTTTTACTTATAGTGATCAAGGGTGTCTTACCTTTTAAGGATTTTGCTCTATCTTGTAGTAGCTTCCTCCTTTTGTTGTAGAGTTTGTTTATGGCTGGGGTCCACCAGACTGGACGCTTGCCTTTGGTACAAAGAGTCTTTGTTTTGCTTGGGATTGCCTTATCCATGCAGTCCTGCAGGTGCTGGTAGAAGGCATTTGTAAGTGATTCAGCGGCTTGAGTACTGTTTTCTGCCGGCTCGGGGGCCTTAAAGGAGACCACACTAGTCTTTAGAAGTGTGAAGTCGGCTTTCGAGAAGTTCTTTACTGTGGTCTTTTTATTTCAGGTGGGGGTGGGATGAGGACCTCCAGCGAGATTAGTTTGTGATCTGATCTCACCAGTGAGGGGTATACTTCCGTGTTGAACATTGTGCTCCCATGTTCGTGATGATGAGATCAAGTATGTTTTCTCCTCTTGTGGGGATGGTGACTAGTTGTTCCATGGCATTTGAGTTTATGAATTCCAGGAACTTTTGGGCTAGGGTGTTCGGGCTTGAGTAGTGTTCCCAGTCTATATTAGGGTAATTGAAGTCACATAGTATGATGGTGTTTGGTGATACATTTATCCCCTCTAGTGTTTTCAGGAAGGCCATGTGAGGTTCCTGAGTTTGTGAGGGTGGCCTGTAACATGCTACAATTTGTAGAGCAGTCTTGCCTATGGTTAATTGCACCTGGATGGTCTCCGATGCATCGTGCATTGCCACCAGTCTTGAGGTGTGGGTGTCTTTGATGAATATGGATACCCCACCTCCTTTCTTGGTATTGTCCGGATTTTGGGGCCAGAACGCATGATAAGAGGTAAAACCTGATAGTGCTGGGGTGCTCTCAGGAGCCTTGAACCAGGTTTCTGTCACTGCACAGACATCGATGTTCTCCATACTGAGAAGGGCCTCGAGTGCGTGCATTTTGAGATTTAGACTTCTGGCATTGAGCAGCATTACCCTTAGTTTTTTCCTTTTTTGTGTTCTAGGGTGGTAGGTTTAGAATTTGAGCCTTGCCTAAAAAGGCACTATGGGGTGGCAAGAGCCTTTGCCAACATCCGGAATCCCAGGGTGACAGGTGCAAGCCGTCCCTTGCGAAGCAGCGTGGCTTGTCCAGCATGTCATCCCAGGCAGACAGACATTGGATCCCCTTTGAATGACACCAGAGTTTAAGCCAATTGTTAAAGCTGATCATCTTATCTCTGTATTGTGGCATCATTCTTGGTGAAGGTAGGATACTGCTCAAGGTCAGGGTCATACCTGCCTGGGCTACATAATCAGAGAGCTCCTCAATGTCTCTTTTCATGTAGTCCAAGGAGGTACGTCTCAGGTCGTTTACACCAGCGTGGACAATGACTGAGTCGTATTTGTACCTGCTGTTGAGAGACCTGAGTGCTTGCGTTATATCTCTCACATATATTTGAACTTGTTGGAAGGAGGAGAGGGTTGTCTGTGTACATGAGGCAGTTGTAACATTGCCTCAAGATTCACAGATTCACCAGGTGGACTGGAGAAGAAGCCATTAACTGACCTTTGGACATGCTAGAATAGTATAGGGAACTTCTTTATCACTGAATCAGAAGGACCTATCGGGGACAAGGTGCTAGAAGGGAGTATAGGGGGA
The DNA here is from genome assembly GCF_019279795.1 of Protopterus annectens. Lineage (NCBI taxonomy): Eukaryota > Metazoa > Chordata > Ceratodontiformes > Protopteridae > Protopterus > Protopterus annectens. Next base: position 86,529,800 of record NC_056740.1, on the reverse strand, counting down.
TGTAGTGCTTTTAGTTTACTAGTGCTAACTTGTAAAATTACTTATGTGCGAGAGGTAGCGGGAGGTTGGGACAGTGGCCTAATGGTTAAGATGTTTGCCTTGTAAACACAAGGTGTGGGGTTTAAGTCTCACAAGGTATAATTGGCTAGGTTTAAAATGGCTCGCAAGGGCAGTTAACCTACTACTAATCTATGAACCTATATGAGCAAGTGCAGGGCCTTAGATTGAGAATAGGGTGTTTTGTTTGTGAGATAGACAGTTCTAAGGGGAAAAGTGAAGAGTAGACTTTATGGAGCCGGGAATGGTTTGCACCCGATTAAGCGGTGCTGCCAGATGCTGCGCTATGCGCACAATCGCGCAAAGCCTTGCCAAAGCAGGTTTTTATACAGGGGACTAGAAAGAGTTATAAATTAGCCCAAAACGTCCAATAAACTACCAGATTATGTGCTGAGATCACTCCTACAGGGACAGATAGGCTGCTCAAAGCTCCCCACTCCCACTGGTCAACAAAGAAGCTTCCTTCTATCCAAGTAAGGAAATGGGCAACACAGGAACTATACTAAAGTCTGGAATACAGCAATGCCTGTATTAAGGACTATTCTAGGTAGGGAAAGGTGGGAAACAAGGATATATATATATATATTTTTGTTTTTTAAGAAGCAAACAGCAGAAAATTCACAGTAACAGGCTAGCACACTTGAGTGAGCAGCCTCAACAGATAAAATGCAACAAAGGACAAACTTTAAAGTGCAATTTGAACAGTAAAACAAGCTTAAACAGGTAAAACGGCAGATATAACTTGCTTTTCAGTGAGAAAGGACATTCGCAAAGGTAGTAGCAATATCAGTTTAGCAGTCACTCTTTTTCGCCTCTCTGCTGCTAGCACCACTCTACAGGACCACGAGGAGCTTTAACTGAGTAGGAACAAGCAAAAAAAAATGCCAAAGCGGGTTTTTATACAGGGGACTAGAAAGAGCTAGAAATTAGCCCAAAACGGCCAATAAACTACCAGATTCTGTGCTGAGATCACTCCTCCAGGGACAGATAGGCTGCTCAAAGCTCCCCACTCCCACTGGTGAATAAAGAAGTTTCCTTCTATCCAAGTAAGGAAATGGGAAACACAGGAACTATACTAAAGTCTGGAATACAGCAATACCTGTATTAAGGACTATTCTAGGTAGGAAAAGGCAGGAAACAAGGATATTTTTGGGGTTTTTTTTGTTTTTTAAGAAGCAAACAGTAGGAAATTCACAGTAACAGGCTAGCGCACTTGAACGAGCAGCCTCGACACATAAAATGCAACAAAAGGCAAACTTTAAAGTGCAATTTGAAAAAAACAGTAAAACAAGCTTAAACAGGTAAAACAGCAAATATAACTCGCTTTTCAGTGAGAAAGGACGTTCGCAAAGGTAGTATTAATAAATTATACTTAAATCAGTTTAGCAGTCACTCTTTTTCACCTCTCTGCTGCTAGCACCACTCTGCAGGACCATGAGGAGCACCACTCTGCAGGACCACAAGGAGCTTTAGCTGAGTAGGAATATTTAGCCATACCTATCCATAATATACATGAGCTGGCAATTATTAAACAGGTAGTAGGATGAATTTTTACACACAACTGGGACATCACCCAACTGCCTAGCGTCTTGGATCCACTGAGCCAACAGCTCCCTTTTCCTCTCTTTCAGGTCAGTATGGTGATGCTTGAACTGCTCACCAATTCAAGGGATGCCAGTGGCACTGGTGAGGTCACGGGTGAGATGGGAACCCTGGTACTGGCCCTGCAGCAGTCTCTGTTCATGGTCTTTAATGAGGAGTCCTGCCATGACTTTGGACACCTGGATGCCAAAGTGTTCTGCCCAGAAGCCCAATCCTTCTCCCACATTGGCCATAGTGCCTACAGGAGGAAGCTGCAACCAGTTATGAGATGTATTCCTGTTTGTGGGGTTTAAATAGAGCCAATTTCTTTCACTTTGCCATGATTGGACAGTTTTGAAAATGCTTAGCTATGGACAAACCTGCTTACCTAAGGTTGGCATTGCTTAAAGGGGTATACCAATGGGCAGATTGATTTAGCTGGCCTACACATTGCTTACACCTAGTAAGCAGGGGTGTGCAATGCTTAACATTGCTTATTTTTAACTTTGCACACTATTAGCTGTTTGACATTGATTTATCATTCATTACATGTTATATATTTGTTTAACATCCGTGATTCATGTGCATGTATGCTGTATGGGGTCTTTGTGTTTATTGGGAGATTTCACCACTTTATTACAATGACACCTCACATCTGCACTTAAAGCAGTACTCCATTTCACATATTTATGTTATGGTAGCATTGTCACCTCACAGTAAGACGTTGTCCTGTTCAATTCTCAGTGAAAGCATCTTCTGTGTGGAGACATGCGTGAATGGGCATACCTTCTTTAAAGATTGTGCATCAGAGCTGGCAACTCAGCACATAAAAATCTACTGCCAATCATTAGCGTACCGGAGTTCTGCAGTGGCGACCCCTAACCGGGAAAAGCCGAAAGACACAAGTAGGTTATATAACATAAAACTGTATATAGATTGCTTTCACATGTAAATTGTGATTTTGCTATTGTGAGGATCTGTTTGGGGATACCTCAATTTTATGTACTGCTGTGATGGTTTACTGGTTAGCTGCAGTGACTATAATATACAGGGTCCTGGGTTCAAGACCTGCAAGGGCTGTTCATTTTGTTGCTGGGCAGAACAGTGGTTGTTGGATACAGAGTGATTAAGGCACTTTTAAGCAGTTGTAAGTGAGTTTGCACAACATAAGCAATGCTAACTTCCGGTTAAATATGCTTACAGAGAGTTAGCTTCAAAATTGCTTAACTTGTGTGTGCATTGCTTACCTCCATGTAAACTGGCTTAAACCTGCTTACTACTGCTTAAAACTGCTTACTCCCACTTACCCCCACACTAATTTAGACAGAAATGAAACATGGGTCTTGGGAAATTGGTAGATTTGGACACTCTATGGCTTTATCATTCATTACACATTATACCTTCATTTAGTATCCCTGATTCATGTGTACGTATACTGTATGGGGCACTTGTGTTTATCTGTGGATTTTACCACATTATTACAATGATACCTCACATCTGCACTTAATGCAGTTCTCCAGTTTACAAATATATGTTATTTAGTAGGTTATACAGCAAAAAGAAATGTTCATAAAGTGATTTCACATGGAAAATGGAATTTACTACAGTGAGAATCGAACCCAGAATGACTGGCTGCAATGCGAATGCTCAGACCATTACACTATTGATTCTGTTGCATGCATCTTGCTATTTATCTTCTTGTACAATTTAAGCTACAGTATGTATAGCTAAGCAATGGACAAACCCATGCACCTATGATTAAATTTTATCTGTTTGATAAAAAAAAATGTTCTACTGCTATTTTCTCTAGGAAGGGACAGGTTTCACTTATTGCTGTGGATTCCTGCATGCATTTGGCAGACATCCTAGCAACACCCCATACCTCGAAAATGTCTTCAGGCAAACTATCTGGACAAAGCCTGACAAACTGTGGTACAACTACGGACATATTTTCATTATTGCTCTTATAAACTTGGGACAGTTGCTAGCGTAACAGGATTTGTTTTAATATATATTTTCTGATGGAAATGAAGTCTGACACTGACATGTATGCTATTATTTACCGACTTCAATCCTGAGATCATCCCAGTGATTTGCCAGGATAAATGGGGTGCTGTATGGGTGAGAAATCTGGGCATTCTGCAATGATTTGTACAGTTGGGAGGTATGCAGCATCCTATGAGCATTCCTCCTCATTGTAATTGCTGACCGGCACCTCCTGAGTGCAGGGGCATGTGCATTGTGAGAGCACTGCTCTCAGACACACCCCCTGCACACATCCATGATCCATGTCCGCTTAGGAACAGAGGCAGCATGCCTTCATTACTATGCATGGCTCGCTGCTGTGCTGCCCTTAAATATTCATTTCCATACAGGAATAACTTATTCATGCATGGAACATTAGTGAATCCCGGGATAAGTGTTCTGTCCCTACTTTAAAATCCTCATCTTCCAAGGTCATCCTGAGTAGTCTTACAAATTGGCCTTGCAGCAAATTTCTTTTTTGCCACATTGGGAGGGCACTGGTAAAATGTAAGTAGCCAGTTGACCATGTTTCCTTTCAGAAAAATATTAAATCTAAATTTAGTATTCCTGTAATCTTTACTAAAAGTAAAATCTAAATAATTAGTTCCATCAACACTAAAACAACTATAAACTTCATATATTGATAAAATTCCATTAATTCTTCTGATGATCCTTCCATAAAATTAATACATCAGCCAGAAAGTGAAAATATCTTAAAATATAGTTATAATGTTCATTATTATCAAAAATATACTTACTTTCCCAGTACCATCATGCAATATTGGCAAAAATAGGAACACCTGCTGCTCCCATAGCAACCCCTCTCGTTTACTTATAATAATCCCCCCCAAACTATAGTTATTTTTTTAAATAATTTACATCATTTCAGCTATATAATTAACCTGTTCTTGATTCATGTTGGTCCCTATATATAAAGCTTCCTGAAACCATTTTAGTCATTCATCACATGGTATTACTAAGAACAAATGTTTAATGTTTATAGTCACAAAAAATTAATGTTTCTTCATAACCAACCTAAGCCAATTTTCTTAAATAATGCCATGAATCTCTCAAAACATATTCTTTATCTGCAATTTTTTTAAAAGCATATCTACCTTTTTGGCCAGTAGTTCTGTTTTAGATTTACCAGATGCCTCTGTTAGTCTAAGAGGGGGGTTATTAATGTCCTTATGGTATGCCAAAGATTGCTGGTACTAAAGGTTTCTTTACCGTCAAATAATTAACTGTTTCAACACTCGTTCTACCATTATTTAACCCTTCATATAACAACACATCAATCACAGGTTTATAGGTGGTTACTGAGCTAGTGACCCGGAGGTCTTTATAAGCCTAACTGTGTGTACCCAATATAATACTAGAGAAACCCAGTATAAAGGATCTTGCCAAAACCCGAGGTCTTAGTTAGCTATGATTGCAAATATCATATCATAGGTGAAATCTCCAGCAGGAATTTATGGCTTCCCATCCAATCATACAAGCTATGCTTAACCAAGGTCATAGAAGGGGTCTGTTTATGTGAATTGATAGGCTACTCCAGAAGAGTGGCAATGTCTAAGATACATATATGTCTCTCCATCAGGTTCTATTTATGTTGCAGGCCAGGTTAAGGTCCCTGGAGAGGTGACCCATGTCCCATTTGATTTGCAGATGTGCAGAATTTCCATTAGATTTGGATCCGAGATTGCTGTGTAGGCTAGGCACAAGTCTCCTCTAAGTAGTCAGTATGCTACTAAGTACAGTGACAGTGACTTCATTTTGTCAATGCATATGCTGGAGACCCTGAATTTTCTTGGTTAGAAATTTCTGAGGTCTCTCAAGTTGCTGCAGGTGCCTGGTAAGGTACATACCAAAGGGAGCACTGTACTCAATTATTGGCCTGATGAGGGTTGGGTACAGGGGCGTTATGATCTCTTTCACCCTTGAGGAAATGCCTTTGCTAATGAGGTGTGCAAAATAGAATGTTTTCCTTACCAAAGTAGACACATGGTGGTCAAAGTTTAGGCTACAGTCAACTTGCATTCCCAAGTTTCTCACAACTGAACTGTTACTTAGGGCATTATTATTTATATGATAGTCTGCAAGGGTGTCATTTTTACTGAAGGGGATGTGAATGCATTTTTTAGCACCGAGTCTGTGTCGTGTTGAAGAATATTGACATTGTTTGGTAATTCAGTGATAGCACCTAATTTGCAGTCACCAACAAAGTTAGTCAGCCACAGCCCCTCTGTTTTGGCTTGAACTTCTGAGAAGTATATTCCAAACAATAGGGGCTCAGCACTGAACTCTGTGGAATTGTATGCTATATTAACTTTGTTTCTAGACGCCATGGTGGTGCAGCGGTAGCATTGTTGCCTCACAGCAAGAAGTTCGATTCTCGGCTGGAGCACCTTCTGTGTGGAGTCTGCATGTCCTCCCTGCGGTCAAGTGGAGTTCAAAAGACATGCATAGAATTGGCATGTCTTTGTTGAAGGTTCGGCATCAAGCTGGCACCTCAACACCCATAAAAAAAATCTACTACCAATCATTAGCGTACCGGAGTCCGTTTCATCATTAGGATAGAGATATATTTTAGTAATATAATCCATAACATCAATTAAGACCACTCATCCTTTCTTGTCTGGTTTCATAATGCTAACAATTTTATTATAATAACCATACATACAATACCCTATTTTCTTCCTTAGTCAGATTGTAAAACATTTTTATATTACATTACCTTTACCACTAATGTCCCTAATATCTTTCTCACACATTTGTTCAAAAACCATTAGCGGTGGTAGTACTGGAGATTAAAGGTACTAGGATTTTAAATTCCTTCTACCTAAAATTATCATTATAAATGTCATAATTACTATTATTTCCTTTCACTTTGCATCAATTTAAAATTAATTTTGGAAACAAGTATTTTTTATTCCATAATGTGTCTACTAAATCAAATGAAGGGCCAAAAGTAAAACCTTTTTCAAAACACTTCAAAATGTTCTTTTCTAATATTAATATGACTGTAATTAAATATTTTAAAACTACTATGTTCCCCTAAAACAATAAGACTACTGTTAACAATAACACCATATCCCAGTATGCCTACAATATCCTGCCCCTTATTCTCCACCTCTTATATTTTGAGGTAATTTTTCAAAATAAAAATATAAACTTATTAAAATTCTTACATCTCAAGGAATGTTTGTTTAAAGCATTTTTGTCATCCTTCTTTGATATGGCTTAAGTATGTTCATAAATCCTACATTTAAATGACTTTTTAGTTTTCCCAGCATAAAACGCTTCACATGATAAACAAAGAGCCACATAAATAATACCCTTAGTCTAACAATTATATTTGCCTCCACATTCTAAAACCCTGATGTAATTAGCTATAACAATGTTTCTTCCTTCTAATATATACCTACATATTTGGTCATTCTCTCATTTCCACCTTTATCCACCTCATTGTTACCCTTCTCCATGATATATTTTTTTAAATTCATACCTCTTAAACACAAACTTTGGTGCTACACCCACTTGGGCAAACAAATTAAAACCACCAAAACCCCCTTTCCAACTTTTTTTAAATAATATTTTTACCTGTGGTTTCATACCATTATATATCATTAAAATGCATTTCTAAAATCATCCTTATTCCCTTTAAAAGAGTAGTAAACCCACCTGATTTTAACATTGGAAACAATTTTTTCACCCCTGGCTTTAAATACGTCATCTAGTACATCATGAACTAGTCTTAATGGGTAACTACTGTCCAAAAACAAGTTACTAAGTTGTTTTGCCCCTGCTTTAAAATCCTGATCTTCTGAGGTCATCCTGGGCAGTCCTACAAACTGATTATTGACATTTTTTTTTTCTGCCACATCAGGTTGGCGCTAGTAAAATGTAGATAGCCAGTGGACTGTTTCCTTTTGGAAAATATCCAATCTAAATTTAGTATTACTGTGATCTTTACTAAAAGTAAAATCTTAATAATTAATTCTATCATCACTAAAATTAACTGTACACTTTAAAATTGTGTTTATGAATATATTGATAAAATGCTATTAATTCTTATGAGGATAATTTCATTTAATATTTCAGTACCTTAGGTTTATTTATTTATTTAACATTTATTTACCAGGAAAGTCTGACTTGGAACGAAGCTAATTTTCAGCAGAGGCCTGGGGAGAAACACTCCAGATGCATGTCTTTGAACAGTAGTTAAATGACATACAGACAGTTTTTGTAAAGAAATAATTTTGTTAATGTAGGAGAGAAAATATTTATTAGTATAATAATTGTAAAAGGCAATCATTTCTTCTACAATATTAACTTCTCGCACAAGATGTCTGATCTTTCAGTCAGGTATCACACCCTAATCAGAGTCTAGGTTGGGGAAGGGGGTGGGCATTGTACTGTCGAGTGAATTACCAGCACATAATTTAGTGAAAAATGATCACTTCTGTATGCATTTTTCAATCATCCCTTTATATGCTTAGAAATTTTGGTCAGAAAACTCAAAGTGCACACTTTTGTACAGATAAGGACATGAAAACTTCCATGAATTGCTACATTTTCTGTGTATGAACACCTTCTGCCTGAACACAATAGATGGACTGTTACATGCAAAGCATAATATTTTAAAACTTTATTCTATTGGGAATACTTGGCAAGTAAATGAATATAACTGAGGAAATAATTATTTTGAGCTAAGTCACAGGATCTGAATTGCTAGTCATAGTAAGGCCTGTTTAAGTTTAATTTTGGTGGCTGCCAGCAAAGCAATTACTAGAAAATGGATATCAAAATCTGAACCAACTATACTTGACATAGGTAACCTCCAAACACTGGACCCCATTCAGTTTGGGTTTGTAAAATATAGATCATGTCTACTAAACCTGATTGACTTTTTTGAAGTAGTCACTAGAGCCGTAGATGAGGGCAAGGTAGTGCACACAGCCTATCTTGACCTTGCCAAGGCTTTCAATACCATCCCCACTCTGGAATTATAGATAAACTCACTAAACTGGGCAAAAATCCCTATGTCACAAGATGGGTGGCCAACTGGCTTACTGACAGAACCCACACAGTGAAAGTAGCCGACTCCAAGTCCGACTTCAGACCAGTGGAGTACCACAGGCTTCAGTCCTGGGTCTTCTCTTGTTCAGCATCTACTTCTCTAAAGTGCAAGCCTACACAGAAGGTTTTTGGCTAACAAAGTTTGCAGATGACTGCAAACTGGGAGCCATAACAGAATCACCTAATGATGTAGACATTCTACAAGAGGGCCTCACAGAGACAGATCCTTCTTGGCCTCAAGCTCAATGCCAAGAAGTGCACTGTTATCCCCTTTGGGAAAAACTCAGTACCCATGAACTACCACATAGGCAGTAGCTCACTAAACACTGAAAGAATGATAACAGACCTAGGGACACAGGTGGACGGTAGTCTCTCCTTTGATAACCACATCGCCACAGTAGTCAGGAAATCCTTCTACATGGTACACCTCATCACAAAAGGGTTCTCCTCTAGAAAAAGGAGGTCATTGTTCCTCTCTACTCATCCCTCATCAGACCCATTATAGAGTACAATGCCCTGTTTGTCATGTATCTCACAAGCCACCTACAACAATTGGAAAGGCCACAGAAATACCTCACTAAGAGGATTACTGGCCTCAAACAGATGCCATACGCAGACCATATAAAAAAACTCCAGCTCTACTCCATCACATATCGCCTACTCAGAGGCGATCTCTGCCTAACATACAAAGCTATGTCAAACCCGGAGCTGTTGGACATGCTACACTTAAAGAAATCACAATCTCTCTGAACCACATGCTCCAGGGACTTAAACCTTGTCACCACAATAAACAGAACACGCTGGAGGGATAGATTCCTATGCCAGAGACTTCCCATACTCTGGAACAAACTACCCATTCATGTCAAGCAAAGCTCCTCATTAGCCCTCTTTAAGAAAAATCTTGACGACTGGATGGGAAATAGAAAATTCACCCTGGGGATCACTTCTGCGGCACTGCTTGACAGGGGCACAGGAAAATAATTTTCTTGGGTGGTGAAAGCCAGGGAACCTTTTTGGCTAGGCTTATATAGGCCCCAGGTCCAATAGCCAAGTACCTACCCATGAACCTATGAACCTATGAAGTGGTGAATATTGTAACAGAGACAAAAGAAGAGGACATGGGATCTTTAGAAAAAGGTAGATGTAAATTATGTAGAAAAAAATGGAATTTGTGGGAAGAAAAACATGCAGAAAAGTATCTTACTGGAGGAATGAGCTTTTATAGAAGGCAAGGGGTGAATAGTTCATGCAATTTTGCTTAGATAATAGAATATATATGTGATATATAATGGTTGTAAATGTGAACATATTAATATGATTTAATTATGTTCATATAAATGTAAGTTTGCCCATGTCCCAGGTGATAATTACAGGTGTTTAAAAAATGTATCCATTTATTTATAATTTGTAGTAAAAAGAAGACTGGCACAGTATGAGAATTCAGATAACAATAAATATTTAAACAAATCCATTGTAAGTACTGCAGTGAAGGAATAACTTGCATATACGTACTAGTCATACATGTAATACTAAGGAAAAGAGAGAAATACAGTTAAACAGCAATTGCCTTATGTCATTTCTTTATACCTAAGGAGGAAGTCACTTATAATAGGTGACAGAAGGAAAGGAGAACCGATAGACTTGTTGAAGAAGCTGTTAAGCATGTATAAAGTTGTAAGTAGCACTGTGTGTTTAACTGACCTTATTAATATATATAAGAAAATAATTTATAAAGGATGGTAAATGAAGCAATGCAGTGCATTCAGTATTCTACTATAACCAAGAGTGATAGGAATGTCGGTATGTAAGTGCAGCATTCTGTCTTTATCTTATTTTATTAATTTATATAAAGGAATCATTTATGAAGCATAGTAACTGAAACATTACACTGCATTCAATGCATTATTGCAACCCTGTAAAAGACATGTTAATATATAAGTGCAGTATTCTGCCTTTAACTGATTTTATAAGATGTTTATATTTCTAAAGGGTGTTTTCAGTAAAATATTGCAAACAAAAATATTATAAGGAACAGATACGACCATTATGTTTGTGTAGTAGACTGTAACATATAAACCTCACCAAAATGTGATAGCAATAGCAGTGCACTCCCTTCTCTAGTATGCGTAAGCACTTCCCATAAAATTTCATCCAATGTATGCATTAGCACTTCTCATAGCATTCTCCCCATGGGCATATATGCACTTCCGAGATCAGTACTCCTGTGTCTGTACAAGTTCTTCCTCTGCAATCTGTTTTACTTCAATAAAGATTTTTAAAATTAAAAATGTGTTGAAGTAAGAAACTGTATGCAGTTAAACATGATGTATGAATTTATTGTGCATTTTCTCTTTTATCCCACCCATTTTTCTCTGTTTTTCTTACTTTAATTATGCATTCCTTTCTCCTTTATCATTTATTCTTTCTCTCTCATGTATATTCATTTTTATACAGATCTAAAATTCTCAGGAGCAACCCAGGCATACACCTCCCAGGTTAGAGAGTGATCATACTCTCTACATCGAGGGGGTGATCTCATAGCATTCGCTACATCGAGGGGTCATCTCATAGCATTAGGGAGATGGAACTTGTCCTGCAGGCAACCCAGCACATGGCAGCCTGGCAAACCTAATTGAACTGTGACCTCAGGAATTGTTAGCAGCCAGCACCTCTGCATGCCCCTACACCCTCAACATTGGGGTCCTCCACTACACCATCATCTGTCAGTGGAAACATTTGAGGCTCTGTGGTCTGCAGACTTTAACTGTTGCCACTCCTCACTCACCACTTGTTCCCTTATCCTTCTACCTGCACCCTTTAAAGAATTTCCCACCACACTACCTTATAAATAATAATATTTGAAAAACAAAATAGTAGGCTGATCCCCCTTCAAAACATGGGGCTCCTTCTCTAATACATCCTCCAGCACAGCCCTCTTGAGATACTTCTGTGTTCCCTACTTTGTTGCGGATCTTTATTTTTCAACATTTTTTCCTATCTCCTCCTTTCTATTCTTTAAAGTAACTAACAGGGTGTTCACATAAGGGTACTACTCTATAAAACATGTAAACCATTTTACTTGTTTAAAATATTAATAATTAGAGCTGTGCAGTATGTCATGTACCTTAAGATTTTAAGTGTAATTGCCTATAGCCTTTTCCATCAGCAATATCTAAATAAATACAAAGTAATACTAACCCTACGGGTTTCAAGTAGTACTTCTAATGCACTTAATCTTAGGTACTTTATGCTTTTGCTGTAAGTAGGCAAGTTCTTACAAATGCCATCTCTTTCCCTTATTCAGCGTTAATAACCTGAGCTTAGCTTATTTGCATATACGCATAGCAGAATTCTTTGTGGATAACCGCTACTTAGCTGTGAAGTTCCGGACTGTGAATACCACTCAATATCTCCATCAATAAGGAAGCATTGGGCTGGGACTCATAAACATGTTATATAAAGTTGCTTGTCCCTTCATGCTGCCCTCAGCACTGAAGAAGACAGGCAACCTTCCGGTTTCTCAGCTAAGATTTATTGTTCTCTGATTTCATACTTGATGAGTCTTATCACTTTGTCATATCATCATTTCAGTGTTTCATATTCACAGTTCTCATATATTATTATTAATTTCTTCAAAATAATCTACATCTTTTATTTTCAGATTTGTTGTTTCATTCACATGACTACAAGCATCAAGTTCAGTTACATCTTCACAAGGATCTTAGCGGCTAATTTGAAAACTTTACCAGTTAGTTAACCTGCAATGAGTCACATGCATTTTGTCTTAAACTGTCTTTCAGCACCCTAACCCTTTGACCTCAGAGATATTGCTACTAATCTGTCCTTAACCTTGTCTGAAACTAATAGCCTATGTCATATAACCATTGTTTTTCAGCCAGAGACTTGAATCCCATACTTACCATAGCCTCCATCTTGTCTCAGGGAATTCCGTACTTTATGCTTCTCTCCACTTTTAAAAGTAACCAGAAAACTAAGTTTCAGGGAACACCATGCCGCATATCTCCCCCATTTTTACAGAATAACTAGTACTTCAACCTCGAGGAGGTCAAGCTCTCTGCCTCACCACCTAATCTGTGAAATGTGTAGTGCTGTACAATTGCAAAAGGGGCTATTTCTTTCACCCTCCAGGCTGCATTCTTTGAATCTGAGCTCATCCCCCCACACAAAAGCAAAGCTATCACCATCCCCTTTCCCATATATATTTATGTTTGTGTGTGTGTGTGTGTGTGTGTGTGTGTGTGTGTGTGTGTGTGTGTGTGTGTGTGTGTGTGTGTGTGTGTGTGTGCATAGATATAGACATAGATATAGATATAGATATAGATATAGATATAGATATATCAACATAGATATGAGACCAGTTGGCATAATGGTTAGGGTCTTTGCCTCCTATGCTCAAAGTGCAAGGTTTGATCCTGACCTCCAATCATTATATGCTTTTTTGGAGTTTTCACCTTCTCCCTGCCTCTCCATGAGGTTTCACCCACGTAAAGTAAAAAACAATGCAGACATACTACCATACACATGATAAAATCTGTGATTTAATAAAACTCTTAAAAACAAAACAAATGAAGAGAGTGAGGGATAAGCAATTTCAGTAAAATCTTCTACAGATCCTTCCTGAAAAACATACTGAGTGTTTCCATCTCAAACTCACCAATGAATGGAGCTGTGGGCAGCAGCACAGACTCTACATGGTGCCCTACAGGGGGAAGAGTTTTACAGACCAACCACTATGGGTGTCTACTGTGGTGTGGAGATCTACTGTGGTGTGCAGTATCCTCAAGATAGGAAAACATAGATCACAGACTGCACGCTGTAGCAGAGTAACCACTCAATGGTGTAAAATATGACTCTAGGTGATTCGGTCATCACTAAGCCAAAATGGGCATGAGTAGTTAGGCCTCCTCTGATCTATGTCAGGGACCCTTGCTAATGGTGGGAGGGTATAAGTGCCCCTATTGGCCACTGTGTGCCTGCCATAAAGCCCTGGGTCAATAAGCTACTGGCCAGCCGGTGTCTAGTTGCCCAGCCTGGGACAGAACACAGCTTGGAAGTGGATGACATGATGATACAGAGGAGACTGGACATCCTATGTATCTATGAGATCAGATGAATGGGAAGAGCAGCAAAGCCACCCTCTACTACTCAGGAGGGGGACAGGCTAGAAATGGAGTAGGAATTATGGTGAGAGACAAGCTTCAGAAGGCAGTAAGGGATATCATCAGAATTAATGACAGACAGACTTGTGGCAATCAGACTCCATTGTAATGACAGGGTAGTATTTATAATCTCAGCCTATGCCCCACGGGAGGGTTGTGATAGTGAGGAAAAGGGTGCAGTCAGCCACAGTTACAGTACCTACTAGATAAATCAGAACAACATGAATTGGTGTTTATAACGAGTGACTTCAATGCACAATGGACAGACAGAAAAGGATATGAGGACTGCCTTGGTCCACATGTGTGGGGCAACAGGAATAAAGAAGGAGAAGGCATTCTTGACTTCTGTCTGGCAAATGGCTTGAAAGTAGTCAAAACATGAGACTTCCTCCTAGTAAGGAAATGGCAGGGTAGAATCCACGATTGCAAAGTCATCCCCAGCGAAACAGTCCACCCACAGCATTAAATCAGCTGCAAGCAGTGGTCAGAGAAGGCTCTAAGGTTAACATAGACCAGGCTAAAGACCTGAATGTTGACTGGAGAGAAAGTACAACAGTTGAAGGAATTACTCAGGGCTCTAGCACCCCAAGAAAGATATGTGGCCGAGCCAGGTATGGAAATAAGGTACATAAGGAAAGCTGGTGGTGGAATGCAGAAGTCCAAGAAGTCATCAAAAGAAAGAAAGAGTGCAAAAAGAGGTGGGAGATAGTAAAGATTGACCAGGCTTGGAAGGACAACTGGTTGGCTAACAAAGAAGCTAAGAAAGAAGTTGCAATAGCAAAGAATAGGCATTGGAGGCAAGCCACAAACTTCTGGAAAGTAAGTGGCACAAACAAATATTTATCAGGTTGCAAGATAAAGAAGATAGTTAGACACACTTCATAAGAGATGTCACAGGACATCAAAGGCAGATGAAAGAAGTATTTCCAGAAGCTTCTGAATGAAGAAAACTCCCACAGAAGCTGTACTGCCCAAGAAACAGCCTATGATGAGAGAAGAAGAGGAGCCCACCCTAGAGAAGTAAGAACAGCACTTAGGAAGATGAAGTCAGGGAAAGCAGCAGACTTAAATGCGGTCACAGCAGTTATGATAAAGATGGTGGGTAAGACAGGGGAGAAATGGCTCCTGAGGGTACTAATAGTAGTGTGGAGAGAAGGGCGTATCCCAGATGACTGGAGAATAAGCATACTAATGTCAGTGTACAAGACAAAAGGGGACATCCACAACTGTGGACAGTACAGAGAAATCAAACTCCTATCACACTGCATGAAAGTTCTGGAGATGGTGATTGATAAATGGATATGCAGAGTAGTAGAAAGTAAGATGGGAAATGAGCAGTTCAGATTCAGATCAGGATGCAACACAGAAGACCCGATGGTTGCATTGAGACAGATACTTGAGAAGAAGCTAGAGACGAGGAGAGAGTCCAACTGGGCATTCCTAGACTTGGAGAAAGCATATGACAAGGTCCCAAGAAAGCTAATCTGGGCAGTACTGCAGTGGTTTGAAGTCCCAGAAACATTGGTAGAATTAGTGCAAGCTATGTACAAGACCCAATAACTCAAGTACGAACAGTGATTTACATAACAGAAGAGTTCCTAGTGGGGGTTCGGATCTGAGCCCACTGCTGTTCATACCAGTTATTGACTACATTAGCAAACAGGTCGGACTGGACAGATCAACAAAGTTGCTGTATGTTGATGATGTGGCATTACAGGCTAACTCTGAGCTAGAACTTCAGCAAAGCATAGGAGAATGGAATGCAAAATGGAAGGCACATGGGATGAAATTAAGCACAGATAAGATGGTAGTAATGACATCAAACTGGGGAAATCAGAAGAAGCTGAGAATAGAGATAGAAGGGAAGATAGCAGAACAGGTAAACAACTTCAAGTGTCTGGGGGGTGGTTGAGGAGAACGGAAGTCTGAATGAAGAGGTCAAAGCTAGAATCAGAGTGGCTGCAGCCAACTGGCGTAGAGTCTCAGGTGTAGTCTATGACAGAAGAATGCCAAAGAAGCTACAAAAATAAGGTGTACAAGACAGTGATGCGACCAGTACTACTGTATGGTACAGAAACCTGGGCAGTAAAGGCAGAACAGCTGAAGAAGCTAGAGGTGAAAATGAAGTGTCTGAGAAGGGTGGTAGAATATACACAGTGGACAGATGAAGAAATAAGGACATAAAAGCAGAAGCCAAAGTAGCTCCAACTGCAGAAAATATCAAAGAGAACATATTAAAGTGGTTTAGACATGTGCAGAAAAGCAGAAGACTATCTGGCGAGGAAGATATGGAACAGACAGGAAGAAGGTAAGAGGAAGCAAGGATGTCCAGCAAAGAGGTGGATTGATTGTGTGACAGAAGATCTGAGACAGTCAGGCTTGAGTGTTGAAGAAGGCAGGAGTGTGGCACTGAATCAAAAGAGTTGGTGAGAGTTAACACAATACCCTGACCCCATTGGGGATGATATATATATATATATATATATATATATATATATATATATATATATATATATATATATATATATATAATATATATATGTATAGGCTCATAGGTTCATACTAGGCTATCTGCCCTAGGGCATTTATAAGCTTAGCCAGAGTGTGTTTGACTTTCACCACCCATTTTAAAATAATTTTGCTATGCCCTTTTTTGAGGTTAGTATACTGTGCCTCTGTCTAACAGTGACACAGAAGTGATACCCGGGGTAAACCTATGATCTCCCATCCACTCATCAAGATTCCTCTTGAAGAGAGTCAATGAGGAACTCTGCCTAACCTGGACTGGGATTTTATTCCAGAGTGAAGGCAGCCTCTGGGTTATGAATCTGTCCCTCCAGCATGTACTATTTATTTCAGTGCTGAGGTTCAAGTCTCTTGAGCTCGTAGCTCGATGGGATTTGGATTTTCTGAGGTGCAGCATGTCCATTAATTCCGGGTTGTACATGGCTTTATACGTCAGGCAAGGATTGCCTCTGAGCAGGCGGCATGCCACTGAGTAGAGCTGGAGTTTCTTTAACCGGGCAGCATATGACATCTGTTTGAGCCCTTTGATCCTCTTGGTGAGGTACTTTTGGGGTCTTTTCAGTTGCTGCAGGTGTCTGGTGAGGTACATCCCAAAAGGGGCATTGTACTCAATTATGGGCCTGATGAGGGATGAGTAAAGAGGCACGATGACCTCCCCTGATCTAGATGTGAATCCCTTCATGATTAGGTGGGCTATATAAAATGTTTTTCTAACCACTTTGGCCACGTGGTTGTCAAATGAGAGATTGCTATCAACTTGGGTCCCCAGGTCCCTAATTACTTCTTCTGTACTTAATGGATTACCACCTATGTGGTAATTTGTGGGCACTTTGTTTTTTCCAAAGGGGATGACTATACACTTTTTGGTGTTTAGCTTGAGACCATGGCTCTGGCACCAGTTGTCTGTTTCTATGAGGCCCTTTTGGAGGATGCTTGTGTCGGCTGGAGTGTCGATTATGGCACCCAGTTTGCAGTCATCTGCAAACTTGGTCAGCCACAGTCCTTCCGTGTTGGCCTGTACTTCCGAGAAATATATACCAAACAAGAGAAGTCCCAGGACTGAGCCTTGTGGGACGCCACTTGTAACTGGTTTGGAGTCTGACATGGCTCCAGCAATTCTAACCATGTGGGTTCTGTCCTTGAGCCAGTTTGCAACCCACCTAGTGACATAGGGGTTTATATTTAAGCTGGTGAGCTTATCTATAATGCCCGAGTGGGGTATTGTATCAAAGGCTTTTGTGAGGTCCAGGTAGGCTGTGTGGACCACCTTGCCCTCATCAATGGCCTTAGTGACTGTTTCAAAGAAATCAACCAGGTTTAAGAGGCAGGATCTGCCCTTAACAAAGCCAAACTGAGTAGGATCCAGTGTCTGTAGATCCCCAATATCTTTATTTATGAGGTCCATGATGATCCTTTCCATAGCTTTGCAGACCAAGCTAGTCAGGCTTATGGGGTGATAGTTTCCAGGATCCATTGAGGCACCACCTTTGTGGAGGGGGACCACTGTTGCTGTACGCCACTCTTTGGGTACATATCCTGTAGTAAGGCTGAGATTGAACAGTAGTTTTATGTTTGGGTTTAGCTCTTCTTGGAGTTCATGTAGTACGCAGCCTGGGACACCGTCTGGTCCCATTGATGCTGTGTTTTTTGCTTTGGAGGGGGCAGCTCTTACCTGAGCATCTGAGATGTCAGGGGGGCAGAACTCTGCTGGGATAGATATTTGCCCTTTTGGTGGGGATGGGGGGAGAAGTTTGTGCTGAACCTGTCAGCTAGGATGTTGGCAATGTCTATGGGTTCAGTGTATTTTGTGTCATTTTGGACTAATTCTGAGCATATCTGGGAATTCCCACCCAGGTTCCTAACATAACTAAAGAAAGCCTTGTGATTATCCTTAGTGTCCTGTGCAATTTTTCTCTCGAAGCTGGCCTTAGACGATTTTATGAGTGCCCATAGTTTTTTGCTAATACTGATCAGAGATGCCTTCCCTTTTTAGGATTTTGCTCTATCATGTAGTAACTTCCTCCTTCTATTGTATAGTTTGTTTATGGCTGGGGTCCACCAGACAGGACGTCTGCCTTTGGAGGATTGGGACTTGGTTTTATTTGGGATTGCATGATCCATGCATTCCTGAAGGTGTTCATAGAATGCATTTATAAAGGATTCTGCGTTCTGGGCCGTATTTTCCACAGGCCCGGGGGCTTTGAAGGATTCCACCTTTGTTTTGAGGAGTGTGAAATTTGCATTAGAGAAGTTTTTCACTGTGGTTTTCAGGGCAGGGGGTGGAGTCGGGATGTGAATATCCAGTGAGATTAGTTTATGGTCTGATCTTACCAATGAGGGATACACTTCTGGTCTGGAGCATAGAGTCCCCATGTTGGTGATGATCAGGTTCAGTATGTTTTCCCCTCTGGTAACAAGTTGTTCCATAGCATTTGAGTTTATAAATTCTAGGAACCTTTGGGCTAGGGTGTTAGAGCTAGAGTAATGCTCCCAGTCTATCTTTGGGTAGTTGAAGTCGCCCAATATAATGGTGTTTGGAGAGACCTTCATATTTTCCAGTGTTCTCAGGAAGGCCGAGTGGGGTTCCTGGGTTTGGGAGGGTGGTCTGTAGTAGGCTATAAACTGGAAGGCAGTTTTACCCACTGTTAGTTGCACATGGATAGTCTGTGATGCTTCGTGCTGTGCCACCAACCTGGAGGTGTGGGTATCTTTGACGAATATTGATACTTCTCCTCCTTTTGTGGTTTGGTCCAAGTTTTGGGACCGAAAAGCATGGTATGAGGTATAACCTGGTAGTGCTGGGGTGCACTCAGGAGCCTTGAACCAGGTTTCTGTTACTGCACAGATGTCGATGTTATCCATGCTAAGGAGAGTTTCGAGTGCGTGCATCTTGAGGTTTAGACTTCTGGCATTGAGTAGCATTACTCTTAGTTTCTTATCCCTTGTGATGCCTATGGAGGTGGGTTTGTCTTTTGAGCCTTGCCTAAAAAAGGCACTATGGGGGTAGCAAGAGCCTTTGCCAATATCGGAAAGCCCAGTGGTGACAGGTGCAAGCCGTCCCTAGCAAAGCATCGTGGCTTGTCGAGCATGTCATCCCAGGCTAACAGAAATCGGATCCCCTTTGAATGACACCAATACTTAAGCCAATTGTTGAAATTGATCATCTTGTCTTCATATTGTGGCATCATTCTTGGTGAGGGTAAGATGCTACTCAAGGTCAGGGTCATACCGGCCTGAGCTACATGCTCAGAGAGCTCCTCTATGTCTCTTTTCATGTAGACCAGGGAGGTACATCTCAGGTCATTCACACCAGCATGGACAATGACTGAGTCATATTTGTACTTGCTTTGGAGTGACCTGAGTGCTTGTGTTATGTGGCGGATCCTAGCGCCCGACAGGCAGCTCACTGTGACCTTCTCCTTGTTCAGCCTGGTGAGCAGGACGTCAGTGTGCCTGACGATAGAGCCACCTATTACAAGTGTATCAGGTGTGTTGTTTAGCCTTAAGGGCTGTGACTGTTTGGCACACTGTCTTTGTGAGCTATGTGTTGTACGTGTTTTGTTTTGGGGTAGTGGTTGCTTGGGTGTCTGCTTTGGAGGTCTCTGCTGCTTAGGCAGATTTTTATTTAGAGCCTCCGAGTATGTTTTTGTGTGTTTATGTGTTTGGTTTGCTGTCATGGTAGGTCTATGTGAGACTGGAATTGTAGTGAGTGTGGTTTCCTTCTCCTCCTGACTGGTTACGCCAGTACGGAGTTGAGAGAGCTTAGCCTCCAGTATGGCTATATGGTTGCATCTCTCACAATTGTTGGAATTTGTTGGGAAGAGGAGAGGGTTGTCTGTGTACATGAGGCAGTTGTAACATTGCCTCAAGATTCCCAGATTCACCAGCTGGACCGGAGAGGAGATTGACAACTGACCTTTGGACATGCTAGAATATTATTGGGAATTCCTTTATAATTGAAAAAAAAAGGGCTAATGGGGAACAAGGTACTCAAGGGGAGTTTGTGAGGGTGTAGTGCTTTTAATTTTTTAGTGCTGACTTATATAATTGCTTTAGTGGGCAAGTGCCAGGTAACTTAAATGCAATGTGTTACAGGTAACTTAAATGCAAAAACGACAAACAGTAACTTTCTTTCAAGTGAAACAAGGAAATAAGTACAGTAAGCAATGCAGATATCACTAGGGATCCACAGAAGCACTGAAAAGCCGCGTTTTAGGTGGAATTAGCGTTTCAGGGAAATAAAAAGCAAACAAACAACAAGCATACAAACAGCAGGTCTGGATCTAGTCTATGCTACAGCAAACAAGGTGTACCAATTTCAGTAAGAAACAGTTCAAATATGCAGGCACTATAAGCCTTTAACCAGAAATTCCCAGCTCAGAAGGGCAGAGTCCAGCCTCTCCTCCCACAAGAGTGCAGACCACAAACCTTCTTAATGTAAAACAACTGGTCTGAAGCCTAAGTGCTTAATCCAAAAGACTTAGAATGATAGCTACACTTTTAATCAAGTTACTACCAAGCAGTAATAAATACAATTGAATACTTTAAAGAATGCCTGGGTTAGTGCTCAAGTTATACAAACAAAGCTAGATTCAACAGGCCTGGATCTAGTCTATGCTACAGTAAACAAGGTGTACCAATTTCAGTAAGAAGCAGTTCAAATATGCAGGCACTATAAGCCTTTAACCAGAAATTCCCAGCTATATAGCTAGATAGATAGCTAGATATAGATATAGACATAGATATAGATATAGATATAGATATAGATATAGATATAGATATAGATAGATATATACATCACTGAGGTGGGTGAATGGTGTGATCATTGTGCCAAAAAAAAAAATCAAACATTGCTGGCAAATACACACACACACACACACAAACACACACACACACACACACACACACACACACACACACACACACACACACACACACACACACACACACACACACACACACACACACACACGCATATATTCATGTATGGATGTATAGGTGAAAAGGGGATGTGAGAGAGAAAGATAGAGAAATAGAGATGGAGGTATACCTGTGGTATAAGAGCTTCCCCACCTGGACCTTGCTTTACTACTCCCATCAGCAGCACTTTTGTCTTATAGACTCCTTAACTGGACACCATTATGTTCTGAGGTAGTAATTGCAGATGAACATTTAATAGATCAAGGCTTCTGACAGGTATACTCCATCTTGTCTATCCCCATACTAACTTCCCTGTGATTGCCAACAAAACTGTAGTTGTCAAGAGATAGCTTTCTTTAATACTTGATAAATCTTTTACTGTAATTGAAAACAATCTACCCTTGGGTATGCAGCCTAGATAATTCTCCACAAAATGTAGTTATAACCTGCAACTGACCAGCTTCCTCAATCATGTGCTGTAGTGTAGGTGTCAGTAAGGGGCATGTCATTTCTCTTTCTCTGTCCATTCCAGAACAGCCTGCATTCCCTAGGGTCAAACTCCAGTTAACTATTGACAAGGATGTACCACTGCTATAATTCCCAACAATGTGATAATGTACCCAACTCTGGCCTTGGTTCTGTCATGTACAGACTTAATTTCTACCATCAGTATCCACAGCTTATCTTCTGGTAACCTCAAAACTGCACTGGAAAATAAATTATTTGTATTCCCTTCATTTTGTCTTATACCAACAGAACTTCCACAATATGACACAACCCTTGGAATCTATTCCTTACACCCTCTTTGCTATCTACCCTCATCAACTATCAGGAAGTGATCCAGGCAATGCACAGATTTGCTTGCAACTCACTTTAATTATCATATCTAATGCAGCACTGCAACAAACAATTCTGAAGTTGCATAGATGGTGACACAACCCCTATGTATAGTTTTGTCAGAGCTGTTTCCCCTACAAATGTATTCTGAGCAAGTAACAAATCACCCTGGAAATGAGCAGAAGATGAAAGGCTAATTCAATGTCAAATTCCACTATCCAGAAGCTCTGTATAAAATTATCTCGCATGAATGCATGTTCTAATTATGCATACTGTACATTGGCACCCATATTGTCATTACTATCATTCACTGAGCCTCCTTGAGCGAATGACAGATGGTGCATCAGACTTTGTTCCCCATTGTTTACTTTGTAGTAGATTTGGTGCAAATATTTTAAAATTTGAAAAGCGGAAATGTATAATGGTCCCATCACTCTTCCAGACCATATTTACTTACCTGTTAGACAGCAAGTGATTTTTTCTCTCCTTTTAACTGATAGTAATTTCTTACATATGTGACTATGTGATGAGCGATTGGTCTTCAAGTAAACCCCTACTGAAAACTTTCCACTTGATAGTATGCTATTAATAAATGCTGTAGAATTTCTCATCTGACTGGGGTAGAAGCCTTAGGACCATTACCTTGCACTGTCACGTGTCCAAGCACATGTCACTCCAGGAATGGCCCTGGAGGGTGCTCTACCCTCAGTAACCAATCAGTAATAAAATAGGTCCCCTATTAGAAGTATGAGACTGAATATCATGATTTATCCAACTTTGAAAATTTAACTTTAATGCTAACACATGCACACATACACATACACACACATACACAAAAACAGCAACTTTTAGATCTTTTTTGCAAGGGGGTGGGGCTTTGGCATTACCTAATCTAAAGTCTATTTGCAAAGTTAGTTCATACTGTTTCTTTAGACCTCAGCTTAACACATTCCATTTTAATACAGACAGGGTTTCACACTTTAATCATTTGTAGAAGTGGGGAAAAGATAATGAAGAAGGTAATCCTTTTGACAAAACCGTATTAGTGTGTGAAGGGAAAACAGACAGTGAATAAGCCCACTGACATGCCTCTGCCTAACCTGGGAAAAAAGGGGGGCAGCAATTACCAAACACATTTTTGAGTGTATGAATACATCAAGGCATGCTATTAGAAAGCCATAAAGGTACAATAATTTTGGTTGAGAAAAAGACAGATGAAGAAACTATACCATTTAAAGAGAACTCCAGTTTATATCTATGGCAGACTCCAAAAGAAAGGAAATACAGAGTAACATATTACAACTTGAAAATTGGTACAAAGCAGGAAGTAGAAGTAGCAGTACAGTCTGAAAGTGTTGAGGAGAAGAGATTAGACATGACTTGCATAACTGAATACAAAAAAAAAATCATTCACTGAGAGGTTGCATCATAAGGGAATGAATTCACAAAGTACAAAAAATGTACAATCCAAGCATATTTTGAAGTTTTTTGTCAGGCTAAAACTTAAATGCTCCAGAAATGGAGACTGAGAAAGAGAAATTTAACAATAAAAAATAGTCGACTAAAGTACATCAAGAGGAAGAGACAGTATAAAAAAAGCCGAGTTAAGTCAAAGCTCTAGGCAAAATGTATCTGTAATTAAGAAAAACAGTTAAACTGAAGATAAATCATTTCCAGAGTAAAATGAGTGTGATGTCAATTCACACTTTGACACATTTAGAGCAACAAGGGGTGTGCTAGTGTATAATGAGAAACAAAGATAATTTTGAACAGAGGCTAAGTGATACTTCTGTTAAACCAAAATGCGGGAACAAAAAGGAATAAATACAATATTAACAGCTCCTGCAGCACACGGCATGAGTCACCTTCCTTAGGAAAGCCGTTAGACACTGCATTGTATCCAGTGTTTATATCAGTGTGAGAGTAGGGAATATATTATACTTCACAACAGGCTGACCCTGAGAAGACTTTAGAATGTGTCGACCTGCATGTAAGTGAGAACATTTTTAAAAAGACACACTGGAAGGGTGAAACTTTGAGCACAGCAAGTTAAAATATTGGGTCATAGGGGAAAAATGAACAAACTGTCCCACTTCACACTCCTAACTTCTGTTACAGAATGATTTACTGTACAGATTAAGGACATATATGAAGTACTAGATCATCTAAAAGTTTCTAGATTTTTCAAAAAAATATTGATGGGGCTTGTAAATAATCACGTACTAGAATAATACCTAGGAACAGATATACCTAAAGCTCAGATTCTAACAATAATTTACTTACCATGAATAATGACAGGAGTTGACAACTTCTGTGCTTCATATCCTGAATGCCAGAAGAAATGCCATCATTCTGGCTTTAAACATCCCTTAATTTCAATGACTATCAAATAAGTGCAATTTGAATGCATTTCCATGTACCTTGTTGGGCCATTGATAAAATCCAGGATTCATTATATCTTGGTTATTTTGTATACTGCAACTAAATACCATGAGGCTATACCCTATGTAAGGGTAATGTTAAATTTATAACTAGAGGCTTAGTTATGATTTTCCAAAAAATGGATATATAAGGAAATAATCACTAGTTAAGGGAATCTATTTATATCCAGAATAAAATATCAACTATGACAGTGCTTTAAGGTGAAGTAACTAAAAACCCTATGTACCATCCCAGGCAGATGGGATACTGAAGTGTTTTTAGTGAACATTAAAATCCATGCTAACAAAAATAATTGAGAAAGATGATAAAAACTTGGAACATTTAATGCCATACTTCCTGTTTGTCATTTACATATGCAATACATGCCTAAACAGGGTTCAATCCTTTTGAGTTATTATATAACAGGCACCCTTGTAAACTATTAGATGTTAATAGCCATATCTGGGAAGAAGAGAAAACATTAACAAATTTTAAAAGTGTCTGAGACCACTGCATCATCTTACAAGATTGACTGGAAGTGGTAAAGCCCATTGCTGGGGAACACAGAAAAGATCTAGGCTGCACAACATGAGGTGAATAATAAAACTGGAACATTAAAAGATGGAGATCAGGTTTAAACTTCTGTTCCATCTACAGAAAAACATTTTTATACAGCGTAGTCTATTTGAAATGCAGAAAAATTAAATGATTTAAAAATGATTAAAAAATTAAATCTACAAGGATACACTGACTGGTAACAGAAGACCACAAAAGATATACTATATCAAAATTATGAATCCATAAAAAAATTACAGGCCTCTGTTGACAGCTTAATGGTAGAAACTGATGGAACTGCTGGAGAAAGAAAACTGATGCCTGTTTATGCAGTATAGATGGATGTCATATTTCCCATTAACAAACAAGGACGTGTCTTCAGAACTACCTGGTGGAATAAAAATCTGATACAAACACTACACTATGACCATTCTGGGAGATTAGATTAAATTAGAGCCTTATAGAATGCTGGCTAGAGTGAAAAATACTGTGAAAGAGAGACTACCAAAATGTTTAAGAGAGAAGTAATGCACAAGTCAAAAAACAAATGGAAAAACACAATGATGCTGGACCCAAATCCTGATGGAACACTCAGATTCTGTAATGATTTCAGGAACATGAAAAACTTCTCATAAACTGGCAGCCAACTCCAAGGCAGGCTTAGCTAACAGAAGCACTGTAAAAGGGAAGACTGTTGACCACATTATATCTGACCTCGAGTGACGGCAAATGCCTCTAACAAGTCAGAGAAAAGGCAGCATTTGTTACTCCAGAGGGCTTATTCTAGTGTATCATAATTCCTAGGTCCCTAGGATGTCGGTGCATGTGCTTTGCATTGCCTCTTTGCCAAGCCCAGGGCATACTGGGCATGCCTATGTCTGCCTACAGGGACAGGCTCAGGGGGTTCCTCCTCCGAGTCCTCCTGTGGTTGTGGGGACCTTGGCACTTGTGGGGGCCTGTGTGTCCCTTCCCTGTGATGTTCCTGCCACAGCTGTTTCTGCAGGATCATATTGTGTAGCATGGCACATACTGTGAACATGTGTACACATGCGGCTGGAGAATACTGCAGGGCTCCCTCAGATATATCAAGGCAGTGGAACCATGACATGAGCAGCTGAAACACATGGTCTATGAATTTTCTAGTTTGTGCGTGTGCCTTATTATGGTGTTCTTAGGTAGGTATGTGTACATTTCTGATGGGTGTCATCATCCACGCCTCCAGTGCATAGCCAGCATCCCGCAGTAGATGGCCATATGGGATGTCCTCCCTGGCAAATGTCTTGTACAGCTGGGATGCGTGCTAGATGTGGGAGTCATGATAACTGCAAGGTCTGCCAGCATACACATTCGTGATAATTCCCTGGGCATTGCACATGACTTGGCAGTTGATGGGGTGATACCCTTTGCAGTTGACGTAGACTCTACCCTCCTCCCCAGGTGGTGATTTGATGTGCGCATGAGTGCAGTCTGACACTCAGTACCTCAGGGTAGTGTGCTGCATGGTGGTCCTCTCCTCAGAGGTATGGGATAAATATATGTGCTCACTGGCATGTGTTTGCATTGCAGTCATGAACTGGTGGAGTACCCTGGATACAGATCCTATGAGAACCCCAATCATGTCCCCAGCATGTCTTTGAAAAGTACCTGTAGCTAGTATTCTAAGGGCTACACATACTTTTGTTTCCACTGGGATGGATTCCCCACTGTTGGCTCTAGGTCTGAGTTGAGGGCGGCAAAGCTTGGATAGTTCTTGTAGTATGTTCCTGTCCACCCTGTAGTACTCTACTATCTCCAGCTCATGTGGCCCCTAGAAGTTTACCCTGGGCCTAAACACTCTTCACTTTCTCAGTCTTAGGCCTATTGTCAGCATCAGCATCAGCAATGACCTCAGCCTCTAACACATACAGATGTAGAAGAGCAGCAGCAGCACCAATCATTTTGTCAGTTAAAATTCCTGAGGGTGTACTCCAACGGTGCAGATTATGTGGGAAAAATCAGATTGAAGGGTGTATACATACTTTATAGTGGTGTGCTGCAGATGCAGCCTATGTGATTGGGTGACTATAATGCATCCCACCTGCCAAGTTTATCACTGAAGGTTTTGAATGGCTCAGTGTCAGTGGAGCAGGGCTTATCAGTCATTTATAGTTGATTGGCTTTCCCAGGCTATTTCCTTCTATTATTTTTAATTCCTTTCCCTGCTAAGCACTGCAGCATGGCAAGCAAGCCTGCAGCACTAGCATAAACAGTACTTAGCATTTAGACATGCCCCCATGCATTGGTATACTCAGCTTAGCTTAAACCAGCTAAAACACAAGCTTTGCACCTAAACAAAACTTAGCAGCACTGGACACCCCCCCCCCCCCCGATTAGCTGTGCTAAGCTGAGCACAAATGGGTGCCACTGAGCTCCAATCTGCTTAAATACAATGTAACACATACCCTTTTGATGTCAGCTACCTGTTCTACTACCACCAACACGATTCTGGCCCTACATGGGTTTTCAAAAAAATACACTCAGGAGGCAGTCACTGGAAACAAACTCCAACATTAATGGTGCTTCTGTACCTCAGCAAACAGCCTTCAAGGAATAACATAAGTCACCAGCCATTCCCATTTTATGTCAAACTGCTCCAATTAAACAATCATCTCATCACCCAATAATCTACTACAAGTACCTGCTTAAACAAACATACCCTTAAAAAGAGGGAACATTTTTTCCATAAACAATAAGTTACAAAACATCATATAAACAATATTATAATGTATACATTTAAATTTACATCCAGATTCATACCTTACATTTTAAAGTATTATAATCTAGAATTAACCTGCTTTCCATTTTTAACAAACTAGCTAAAAAATTCCCATCCTTAGCAAGAAAAGATGTAGCTAACACACTAAAGAAGAAACTAACATCAGGCCCCCATGTGCATTAATAAAGTGTTCAGCTACTGGGCTATCCAAATTCCTATTTTTAATATGTCCCAGGTGTTCAAAAATTTTAACTTTTACCTTACTTTTGGTCTTTCCAACATACCACCACGCAGGAGTACACCCACACCCTACAATATAAACCACCCCACAAGAAACACATGAAAACCTTCCCATAGAACAAAATAATTTACCATTAATTTTTCTACCTAAATGTTCTTAATCCTAGAACATACTTTACATCTTCCACAAGGGAAGGAACTCATATTAGCCCCCTGGAAATAAACATTCTTAAAACCTAACAATCCCCTTAAATTTAAATACCTCTGATAAGAAAATGTAACACGTGAAAGGAACAAATGCTTTAGTTGCTCATCTTCACATACCACTGGCCACAAATCTTTCACTGACCTCCTCAAAATATCTGAAAATGGGGACAATCTAGTAACAAGAAACAATACTTTGTCCTGTCTATCAGTTTCCTGATCTGAATGATGCCTTTTAAAACCATCATAACTATTATATCTCCTACCAAAGCTGCTGCCCCCCACCTTTAATACACTATCCTTAGCTTTTTTTCAAACTAATACTAGAATAATAATTTCCATTCCACTTTCATGAACTCTTCTTCCACCAAATTCTTATCAAAAGTATTCTCATAAGTCCTTTTAAATTCACTCACAGGCAATGCTTCCATAAGATGTGATGGATGCATGCTACTGACCGGTTAAAATTATTAACTGCAGTAGGCTTCACATGGGGTTTATGTTCCACCTTCAAATCTTCCTTAACATAAAATTCCACATCCAGAAATTGTATATTCATTCTATCCACAGTAAAAGTAAACTGCAACCCCAATTCATTATGGCTTAACTGATCAATAAACACAGAAAACTCATCCAAATTCCCCCTACATGTAAATATTAAATCATCAATGTAACATTTAAACAAAATAACATTCTTTGCAAAAAAATATGTAGAAGAAATAAATCTATTCTCAAAAAAAGGCCATAAGGATAATAACATAGCTGGGGGCAAAAGAAGCCCCATCGCTGTGCCTTTTTTTGCAAAAAATAATCACTTCCAAAACAAAAATAATTATGCATTAAACAAAATTCCAATACTTCCACCAGAAAGGATGTACGTAGTCCCTCTCCTAACATCCAAAGAACTGCTTCTATTCCCCACCTTCTTCTAATATCGGTATAAAAAGCTTTAATATCTATTATAGCTCAGTAAAAATCTTTACACCACTGAATTTTCTTCACTTCTTGAGAAATATTAGCAGCGCACATACTATGGGAAGGAATTTTAGATAGAAAGCTCTTTAAATGAAAATAAAAAAAAATCCCAGTATTTTGCATAAATTACCCCACACCCACCATAACTGGTCTACTGGGGGGGGGGGGCATTTAGATTCGTATGCACTTTAGGGATGGTATAAAAAAATAGTGTTTTTGGGATGTTTAACATATAACTTACTTACATGCCTCTCTGTGAAAAAAAGAAAACAACTCTTTCCCCTTTATCCAAAATGTCTCTTAACTGACTGCTGTAATGTTTCCTGGTGTTGTATGCCAATTTTTCATATTCTGGACCAGCTAACAAATCAAACACCATTTTATCATACTTCTCCTTGAAAAACAACACCCAGTTACCTCCTTATCAGCCTGACAAAATTTAACATCACATTCTGAACTTCTACATGACTTTAAAGTGTCCCATTCACCCCTAGATAAGTTATATACTTTTCTAGATCTAAGAAACTTATGATATCCAAGTTCCACTTTTTTACATAATACCCTTTCAAAACTTTGAACAATGTTAGAACACTTAGGGGGAATGAAAGTACTAGAATAAGAAACATGAGGCACCTTTAATTTCCCATAACCAGTAAAATAACCTACTTCCCCTTCACCTTCATTTTCAGAAAAAAAATATCTACCAATTTATTTTTATGTATAGACATGTCAAGCAATGAATCTTCAGTATCAAACATTTCAACATTATCAGTTTCTACAAGTGCTTGTTTTCCTTCAAAATACACTCATAAATACAATTTTCTGCAAAACATTTTAATGTCCAAAACATCATCTGCCAAAGATGGAAAACAAGTAGGAACAAACTTGTTTTCCTTTAGCAGCAAATTTTCAATGTCTTTAGTAATGGTGGCATTTGACAAGTTTATAATATGCAATTAACCAGGCATACATACCTTGCGGTCAGCGAGTGGAGGTGGCTGACAGCAATATTTTGCAGCTTATTTTAAATTTGACGAACAAGGTTTCTGAACTACAAGATGCAGTTCTAAAACTACAACACCCAGCTACTCCTAGGTTCGAAGGAACAGGAGGATGTCAGCAAAAGGAGACGGGTGGAGTGTCATCACTTGTTAACCATATGGTGAATCGGGGCCATTTGACAGTGGAAACGGGTGTTACAGCAAAAGGGGGGGGGTTGAAACAGCTAGCACTTCACATGGAACTCATGGACTTCCACAGACAAATGATCGTTTTAAGGACTGGATTAAAAATTACTTTGGGTTATTTAAAATGAGTAGTACTAATGAAAATGATACTATGGAAGCAAGGTTAGTCACACTTGAACAGAAGTTAACTAAAGTTCGGAATCTTCAGTGTGACAATGCTTATTTAACTGAGTGTGTGGCTAAGTGCAGGGTCCCTAAGGGACTGCGTGTCTTTAGATTTCCCAATGGAATAAAAAAGGGACAGACTGAGTGTGAAGAACGGTTACAAATGTTTGATCGCCATAGTATTGAACTAATGGAATTTATTGTTAGGGTTAACAATAAAAAGATTGATGAGTTACTTGCTGAAACTGATAATAAGAATTAAATTATTTTGAATGATGTTAATTTTAATACTTTTCTGGGCAAATATAATAGAATGTTTGACAAGGTTGAACATGATGTGGGGAACAACATAAAAAGAAAAAAGAGGAAGTTGGCGAGGAACGAATTTGAATACACTAATAATTTAGCTTACCCTTTGCCGAAAGCTTACACTGAAGTGGGGTACGACAATGTAGGCAACCAGAGGATTGACAACTATAACACTAGGCCAGACTCTACTCAAAGGGAAGGTGGTAGGGATACTACATATGACCAAGAATACCCCCTCTAAGGAGGTCCGAAAGACTTCAAAATAAAAACAATTTTAGGAATGATAATAATGCGTTTTTAGGACAACAGGGAGGGGGAAGGGTGAACACTTACAGGAATCAGAAACAATGGAGGAAGAACAATTACCACTAGATATTCCTACTTGTGATAATATAACAGTGAGTGAAGCAGATGAGATTATTTCTTCATTCGTGGGAGTCCTACACACATACCCGGGGTTTAATATTTTCAACTATGCAGGTGTTGAAGTAAGTAAGGACCTTTTTTCACTTTTAATGAAGAAAATAAAATTCTTACTATCTAGGAAGGAGGATGTTTGTACTGCTTTAACTGAATTGGAAATTTTCACTAGAAAGATGTACTTGAAATATCTGTTTAGGGACAACCCTTCATATAATGAAAAGAAAAAATTAAAAAAAGAAGAGCTGTTATAATCCACCTCTACACCCCCGTATAGGGACATTTGACAAGATATGCTCCCAGGACATACATCAAATGTTGAAACAATACAACTATAAATAGTTCAACTTGTCTAGAAAAGAAAAAGAACTGTTAGAAGAACTAAGAAGTAAGTCTAGTTTGAGACTTATGAAACCGGACAAAGGTGGGGGGATGACTATTGTTAACACTGAAGATTATAACAACAAAATATTTCGTATGTTACAGGATGAGAATAAATACCAGTGTGTTTCTAGAAATGAAATAAACATAGCTTACAGGAAAATTAAAATGACACTGGAATACTCTCTACTTCAAGGAATTATTAACAAAGAAACCTACAATTTTTGTATAATGAACATCCAACAATTCCAAAGACCCATAAAAATATTTATAATACCCCATACATACTTATAATCTCCTACCAAAACAGTATTTCCTACTCATTAGGGTTTTCTGTTGACCGGGTGGTGAGGAAATCCTTAACCCATATTGAACATATGTTAGTAGACTATTGGGATTTTTTGGGTCGGATAAAGGAATAACATTATAGTGAGGAGGTTAACTTTTCCACAGTTGATGCTGTGGACTTACTCACTTTTATACCCCATGAGTTTGGCTTGGAATATTTTCATGAGGTACTAGTTGAGAAAACTAATTTGGGGAACACCATGGTCAATTGTATTATGGTGTTAATGGAGATTATTTTGATGAACAATTTTCTTAGTTTTGGTAGGGAGTTTTTCCGCCAGACAAACGGTATAGCAATGGGTAATAGTTGTGCACCTTTGTTTGCAAACTTAGTCATGTACCGTTGGAAAAGTGAGTTCATTTTTAAAAGTCCATTTAAAGACTTTTGGGTGGTGTATTTAAGATTCTTGGATGATCTTTTCATTCTTTGGAAAGTAGGGGACCAACATACCAACTTCTTAGATTTTCTTAATAACCTTTGTGATTATTTTAAATTTACTGGTAACAGTGGTAGCTCTAGGATTAACTACCTGGATGTGTGTATTTGGAAGGACTCGAATAAGAAGTGTTTTCAGTCTAGTGTTTACCGAAAACCCACTTTCTCAAATGACTATCTTGAGTTTCGGAGTTGTCACCCCCACTTTGTGAAAAGGAATATAGTGAAAGGTCAGATGGTGCGTATAGCCAGAATGTGCTCTGACTTTGACACAGTTAAGCTGAAAATGGACAAACTGATCAAAATGTTTGTAGCCATGGGGTACCCATCGGATTTTGTGGTTACTATTAGCGAGCAAGTCACAAGTCAATGGGGTATTAGGTACAAACCTCTACTTGGGGTTAGCCAGAATAAGGAACTTGAAGTCGCTCACCAACAAAATAATGACTTCTCTTATTCCATGGTTCTGACTTTTGGAGACACTTCGAACCTCATTAGAGAGATTCTAAAGAAAAATTGGGTTTTATTCAAAGTGAAACAAGAATTGATGGCTGTTTTAGGTGAGGTACCCATTTTCTCCTACAGGACCAACAGGAATTTGAAAAACTTGTTACAACATCCTATTGAGAGCACGAATAAGAATATTAAGGGAACTACCAAGTGTGGGGCATGCGAGTATTGTAAATACATTATCTCATGCCCTACTGTTTGCTTAGGTTCCAATGACTTTGAAGTTAGGTTGGCCACAGGAACTTGTAACACCAACTGTGTAGTCTATATTGCTGTATGACAGGGTTGTCACAATTTCTATATAGGTAAAATCGAAAGGAGGTTTCAGAGAAGAATTTATGAACACCTATATAGTATTAGGGAAAGGGATGACAATAATGCACTATTCTGGCATATTAACCTCAATCCTGACCACTTTTTACATTTTGGTATTTTGGAGGTAGTAGGTATGGACATTAGAGGGGAGTGACTGGACCAAAAAATTGGATAGGGCTGAAATGTGATGGCAAATTAGTTTGAATGCTACTGTAGCCCCTGGTATTAATGACCACAATTGTATCAAGCCAGAGTTGAAACATAGGGCTACTAAGTTATAGTATTGGTGTTATTATATACCATACTTGTCAAACACTTTGTACTAGTTCAAAATTTTATTTATGTATTATGTATTGCTGTTTTAGAATGATTTTTTGGGAGTATGTTTTTAAAGTTTAATTAGTGTGTTAAGTGGGAGGGGACTGCTTATTTAAAGTGTGTTAATGATGTATTGCACAGTTCTGAAGAAGTCTTGGATGACAAAAGTGCTTGACTGACTGTGTTACTACTGAGTTTTCTTGTTGTAGAATTAAACATTTTTATTTGATACTACCAAATCTGGTTCTTGGCTACTCGGAGCAGTGATTCTGTTTTTTCTTGGTTCATTTTTTCCACTCCATACATCATTTTGTTGTCCCAAGTTTATAATATGCAATTGACCAGGCATACATACCATAGTTTCTTCATTTTTACTACACAAACAAGCATCAATCACGATCTATTTATCACAGTACCTACTATATGTCACCCAAGATATGTCCACAGTAGCTTCTTCACTAAATCACCAAAAAACTTAATTTTCAATATTTCCTCCTACCCCCATCATTTTGCCAACTCTGGCCTCTCTCCTTGGACTGAAAATCCTTCTGCATTGATTGTCCCATCTCATTTAGTTGCCTAATGTCATCAAACAAAACATTCTTCTTCTCAGCCTCCATTTCAGCTCCAGATGAGACTTAAGAGTCACGTGATGTGAATGACCTATCCCCAGTGACTCTGGTGATAGCCAGCCCTCTTCTTCCTGATTTTTGTTGCCATAGGAATATTTGATCTTTACCAAAGTCTGTTATATCAAGGATGAGTTTCTTTTTCTTCTGATCCACAACCTCTTTCTCAACCTTAACCAAACAGACTTTAATGCCCTTCATACAGTCAATAAAGGGCTGTTCAGCTGTCTCCTTGGCCAATGCCTTCTGTAACTCCTCAGTGTTACTACAGACCTTCTCATACTGTCTCTGTTTCCTTTTGACCAAAATTTTCAACCAACTAAGAGTACAGTGAGTATTAACTTGCTTCCACTCCTCCAGTAAATCAGCCTCATTGTCAGTGAAGTTGTAGGCAGGTAGTTTATCTGCACAGAGACTCCTAGGAGTAATATTCAATTACAGATACTTGTCCAACAATAGAGTATCATAGAATAAAGTCAGTTCCTTCACCCTATATTTTTCTAGCTGTTCAAAATGACTGAAAATCCCCTAGATTTAAACCAGTTCATGGATCCATACCTGCCAGTTTGTCTTTCCTTTCCTGCAACCAGTCCTGGAAAAATACCTTGTTGCCAGCAGGCTCCATATTAGTATCAACCCTGAAAATACCAGGAATAGCAGATGCTCCCTCCAAAGACATGATGCTGAACAAATTCAAACACACAGTAACACGAAATATCCAAAAAATACACTCAGGAGGAGGTCACTGGAAACAAACTCCTACTTTAATAGTGCTTCTGGTACCTCAGCAAACAGCCTTCAAGGAATAACATAAGCCACCAACCATTCCCATTTTATGTCAAACTGCTCCAATTAAGCAATCATCTCATCACCCAATAATCTACTACAAGAACATGCTTAAACAAACATACCCTTAAAAAGGGGGAACATTTTTCCATAAACAATGTTACAAAACATCATATAAACAATATTATAACTTATACATTTAAATTCATATCCAGATTCATACCTTTAGGTTTTAAAATATTATAATTTAGAATGAACCTGCTTTCCATTTTTAACAAACTAGATAAAAAATTCCCACCCCTAGCACGAAAAGGTGTAGCCAACACACTAAAGAAGGAAGAAGCATCAGAACCCCGATGTGCATTAATAAAGTGTTCGCCTACTGGGCTATCCAAATTCATATTTCTAATATGTCTCAGATGTTTAAAAATTCTAACTTTTATCATATGTTTTGTCTGTCCAACATACCACCTCACAGGAGTACACCCACACCCTACAATATAAACCATCCCACAAGAAACACATGAAAACCTTCTCATAGAACAAAATAATTTACCATTAATTTTTCTACCTGAAATGTTCTTAATCCTAGAACATACTTTACATCTTCCACAAGGGAAGGAACCCATATTAGCCCAGTGGAAAGAAACCTTCTTAAAACCTAACAACTCCCTTAAATTTAAGTACCCCTAATAAGAAAATGTAAGTTTGCAGTTTGACCTAAAATGAGAATGGCTGGTGGCTTATGTTATTCCTTGAAGGCTGTTTGCCGAGGTAGCAGAAGCACCATTAAAGTTGGAGTTTGTTTCCAATGACTGCCTCCTGAGTGTATTTTTTGAATATTTCATGTCGCTGTCTGTTTGGATTTGTCCTACATGGGTTTTATCTGTGGACACAGTGGTCCATTTTTGCTACTCAGTAACCCCAGTTCATTTGCATACAGATCCTGCCATATTCCCTGGATACTTCACAACTCCAGGGCCTGCCTTCTTAACAACCACTGAAACCTGGCATTGTACACTCTGCATGCAGGGCACTGTAATGCATTATTTTGGCAAATGTCTTATTTTCAGTTTTTCAACATTTTAATTTTTATTTTTTTTTGCATATCAGCATGTTTGCGAGTTGCTGCATGCCACCCAAACTTAATATGTATCTTAAAAATATATATTATATTTTATAATGATTTGCATTGCTTTTTGGACTCAATGGGCATAGTTTTGGCCATTTCCATCCCTACATTGCAATATCCAACTTTCTTATTGGGCTTTTACAGCCCCTGTTTAAATTTTACATTTCTGTACATAGTTACTTTCCGTGTACATTTCTGACACCAACACGCCTCCTACACGGGTACCAGTCACCTTACTGGATCACAAATCACTCTCATTTGCATGGATTTCCTATTACAATAGCTGGCCACTTGATTCAGTGGAAGCTTGTGCTTGCAAAAGAGGTTTAGGGAAGGGTGCTGCATTAAAACAAAAAACATTCTAGAATAACTTAATTAAGCCTGGGCATCTTTCAAAATGAATCCAGAAAGAAGAAAGATAGTTAAGAGCACCTTTGGATGTTGTTAATGTTGATATGGCATACTGCAGTTTGCTTACTTTGTGTGTGTGTGTGTGTGTGTGTGTGTGTGTGTGTGTGTGTGTGTGTGTGTAAGTAAACATGTGCTTCAGCTTCCCAGTTATGAATAACCTGAAGAATGCAGTGGAATTCTAAGGTCCATAGCTTGACAAGGTAAGTAGTGAGGTTATCAAAATCCTGAGCTGAAAGCAAAACTTTGGAAGCAGAAATAGCATGAGCACAGCTGCAAAAAATTCCCTTAAGATATCAGACATACTAATGATATGTAAGTCTTAAACTAGGCCATATTAATTATAATTTAGTATTACTTGCAGATGATTTTCTCTGATTTCTGTCTCAGTCTGCAGCTTCATTGAGTACAGAATACAAAAGGGAATGACTTGCAGGATACAAAATTAAAAAAGCAAAATCAATATGCTAATCCTATTAACTTCATTATTTTAATAAACATATGAATGTTCATTCAAAATTAAATATTCTTTCTCTGTTTACTTATCATTCTGATCTTGATTAAGAAGCCCTACTAGGTGTCTTATTACATTTTCTCAAGCAATAAAAAAAGATTCAGAACCCAGTTGATGAGACTTGCTTCTTCTGAGTGAAAACTAGTCACAGGGAGAATTCAATAAAGCCTACAAGGAGGCACAGCCCCAGCACCGAAACCAGCAGCCGTGCGATCCAGTAAAGATAGCCGAGGGGTGTCTGTGGAATGCAAATCATCTCATAAGCTGATGAAATCCATGCTAATGAGGGTCATTTGTGATCCAATAAGCAGAAAGACACCTGTATATGTGCTGTGTTGGTGTCAGAAATGTACACAAAAGCAAGCCATGTACCAAAATATACATTTTAAGCAGGGGCACAGCCCCCAAAAAAGCCTGGATATTTCACTGTAGGCATGCAAATGGCCACAGCTATGACCAGTGAGTCCAAAAAGCAATGCACAATAATAAAAAATATTAATTTTATTTTAATATATACATTACGTTTGCACGACACACAGCAATGCGCAAACATGCTGTTATGCAAAAAATAAAATAAAATGTTAAAAAAATGACAATAAGACATTTGGAAAAATAATGCATTATAGTACCCTGCATGCAGTGTGCATAATGGTAGGTTGCAGTGGTTGCTTAGGAGGTAGACCCTGGTGTAGTGAAGTATCCAGGGTATATTCAAGTAGGTGTATGCAAATGAGCTGGGGTTACTGAACAGCAAAAAGGTTTACTGTGTCTGCAGATACATGTGCTATGGCTAGAACAATGTAGGTAGTAGTAAAACAGGTAACTGACATCAAAAGGGGGAATGTCACTGTATGTTTAAACAGATTGTAGCTCGGCAGTGCCTGCTTGTCCTCAGCTAACCACAACTAAGCTGTGTTTAGTCCCATGGCTTGTGTTTTAGCTGGTTTAAGAAAAGCTAAGCATGCTCGAATAGATGGGAGTGTCCAAACAGCTGAGCACTGTTTATACTAGCACTGTGGGTTTGCAAACCATGCCCCAGTGCTTAGCGGTGAAAGAATTAAAAAAAAAAAAAGAAGAAAAAAAAAGGAAATAGCTAGGGGAAGCCAGTCAAGTAGAAATGACTGATAAGCACTGTTTAACAGACACTGGTCCATTCAAACCCCCAATAATATGCCTGTCAGCGGGAATGCATCATAGTGAGCCAATCACACAGGTTGTATCTGCAGCACACCAGTATAAGATATGCATACACCCTGCAATTTGATTTTTCCCACATACTCCGCACCATTGAGGTACACACTTGGGAATTTTAACTGACAAAATGATGGGAGCTGCTGCTGCTCTGCTACATCTGTATGTGCTAGAGGCTGAGGTCAGTGATGATGCTGATGCTGACAATAGGACCAGACTTTGAAGGAGAAGCATGTTCAGGCCTAGGGTAACCTTCCAGGGGCTGCATCAGCTGGAGATAGTAGAGTGCTACATGGTTGGCAGGGACATGCTAGAAGAACTCACCGAGATCTACCGCCCTCAACTCAGACCCAAAGCCAACAGAGGGGAACCCATCCCAGTGGAAACAAAGGTATGGGTAGCCCTTAGAATATTAGCTACAGGTACTTTTCAAAAACCAACTGGGGACATAATGGGGGTGTCACAGGTGTCTGCATCCAGGGTACACCACCATTTCCTGGATGCTATGCAAGCACATGCCAGTGAGCACATTTATTTACCCCACACCCCTGAGGAGAAGTCGAGCAATATGCGTCTCTTACACCATGTAGAACACTATGCTGAGGTACTGGGTGACATAGACTGCACTCATGCCCACATCAATGCAACACCCAATGAGAAGGGTAGAGTCTATGTCAACCGCAAGGGGTATCACTCCATCAACTTCCAGTTCATGTACAATGCATAAGACATTATCATGAATGTGTGTGCTGGCAGCCTTGACAGTTATAATGACTCCCGCATCTGGCACCCATCATAGCTGTACCAGACGTTTGCCAGGGGGGACTTCCCATATGGCTATCTACTGGGCGATGCTGGCTATGCACTGAAACAATGGATGATGACACCCATGAGAAATGCACACACACCTACCAAAAAATGCAATAATGAGGCACACGCACAAACTAGGAACATCATAGAGCATGTGTTTGGGCTGCTCAAGTCATGATTCCGCTGCCTCGATATATGTGGTGGAGCTCTGCAGTACTCTCCAGCCACATGTGCACACATGTTCATAGTATGTGCCTTGCTACACAATATGATCCTGTGCAAATAGCTGTCTCAGGAACATCACAGGGAAGTGACACATAACGCCCACCAGTGCCAAGGTCCCTACAGCCACAGGAGAACTTGGAGGAGTAATCCCATGAGCCTGTTCCTGTAGGCAGATGTAGGCATGCCCAGTATACCCTAGCATTGGCAAAGGGCAACACATAGCACATGCACTGACATCTTAGGGATCTAGGGACTGACACCTCACTCTGACTCATATGCACAGTAAAAAGGATACCAGCCACACAACACTACCTGTACCGTACCATATATTAACTGTGTACTGCAAGCATATGTATGGACTTGCTGCATGTATGCTATAGAATAGAGTGGCCTACTGGGAAACCTGCAGACAACTGATAGCTATGTGGGACAATATGAGTTCTCTGCCCAATACTTGCCAACCCATAACATGCAGTAGGTCCAAGGCAGCAAAACCCACTTCAATATGTGAGGGAAATGACAAACAGCAGGGTCATAGGACAGATGCATGATTGTCAATGCTAGAGTACCCCTAACACACCCATGTTCCCATATAACTTCAGTAACATTATGTTTGCAAGGTGATAGCAGCATATCACACAATCTCCTGGCTGTACCAATCAACCTGGTGACATGTTCCATTTCCATAATATGCAGGGGTCAATGTGCTATTTATGTTGTGATGCCCGTGCACTGGCCCAGTAATCAAGGAGCCTCAATCCTCACCACTAGCACCAGTGAGCGGTGTCCACATTGGGAGGATAACAAGTACACACACAGTAAAGTAAAAATTTCCTTTAAGAGCACACAGAGATCACAGTCAGTTTGGGGCTGGTCTCTCCCTTTCTATCCAGATCCCCAATAAGACTCCCCACTGGCACAGCTATAGGGTACAGATCTCAGCCAAGTGGTCAAGCCAAAACCTCCATCACTCTCTCTGTCCAACCAGTGCTTCATGTCATTGCCCAAGTAGCTGACACACACACACTTTGAGATATGAATTATATACACATACACAGACAATTTTGGTGAAGGATGGCACAGGTTCTCCAGCTATGCCCAAACTATAAGGTAGCACTGACTGCCACCAACCACCCTTATCAGCTACTATACAGGCCTTTACCAAAGGTTGCCAATTCTACTGTGCAAATTTATTTCAGATTACATAATTCTTGACACTTCTGCTTAAGTTTCCCAGGCTCACAGAGCTTACAATTTAACATTTTTTTTGTAATCTGCATCTGCCAGGAACCCACAGCAATAAAAGAAACTTTACATGTGAAACCTAGTAATTATCTTTGTCTTAGGACAATAGAAAGAATTTCCAGTTGCAGACATCCTGTCTCCAAGCTTGAGATCACACACAGTTGTAAAATTCTTTATCTGTTTTCTTCCAGCAGGGTGCACTGTGGTTACATTTTTGAAGTTTAGCACATAACACAGTCTTCTTACATTTGTGAAACCAGCCTGTGAATCATATTATTATTTATAGTGACATAGAATTATTTACAAAATTATATCTGGCTGGACTGGCAGACCCTCAGGTTTTTTTTCTTCCCCCCTCAGAAAAAGCTGCCTGCTTAATTCCACCATAAGAACAACAGTGCAGCCTGAGCTCATTTTCAGAAAATCCATTTGTAATACCATACAGAAAACAAATGTTTATAACTCTTTAACTAAAAGAGCTAGGCTAAAAATGTAAATGTGAAAGTTGTTCAGCAGACATTGACCATTCCAGCAGTGTAAATGTTGATAGTGTATATCAAAATCATTATTAAACATTTGGCAAGGAATGCTGATATTGTGCATATTTTTTACCTTTTTGGAAAAGCAAAACACAATATCTTCATCACTGTATCATGTAGACCAATACAAATTGTATTTAATTTGTTTGTGGGAATATCAGCTTTAAATTTATACCTTAACCATTACTGTGTGGTGCTCCTTTATGGAGATATTCACAGAAATATGATTAATATAATATTTCTCATAATTGATAAATAAACAAAGCATAATATCTCATCAGTTGTAACAGACACTGGCTACATATCAGTGTAGAAGTTGTGTGACTCAATGTCAGCTTCAAAATGATGCATCATTTGTGTCATCATCATGCTCCTTTGCAAAGATATGGGCATAATAATGGTGCAGTGGTACATTGCTCTGACTATGGTGTACAGGGTCCTGGGTTCAACACTTGGCATGGCTGAATTTTTATGACCCAGAGACTCCCCAGACTCTGGAATAGACTGTCCATACATGTCAAGCAGAGCACCTCTTTGGACCTCTTCAAAAAGAATGTTGATGATTGGATGGCAGATAGGAAATTCACCCCAGGGATCATGTCAGTCACCCTGCTAGACAGAGGTGCAGGTAAGTAAAAATTGTGGGATGAAATAGCCAGGGGATTTTTATGGCTAGGCTTGTATAGGCCCTAGAGCCGATAGCTTAGTACCAACCTATGAACCTAAGTATTAGAAATGTATAATTTTCATAATCCTACAAGACTAAACAAACAGTGATATCTGTACATGTGTACAGTGCACAGACACAGTTCTTTTACCATGTCGCAAGGAGAAACACTGTCTTCAAAATGAGGTATTACATGGCACAACGACATGCTCCATTGCAAAGTTATTTACCAAAATTTGAAAAAAATCATAATTTTCATAACCTAAGTCTGAAACAAACTTTGATATTTGTACATGTGTATAACATACAGGCAAAGTTCTTTTACCATGTTGGAACTATGAATTATGTCTTCAAAATGAGGTATTAGATGGGACAATGACATGAGCCATTGCAAAGTAATTTACCCAAATATGAGAAAAATCATAATTTCCATAATCTAAGTCAGAAACAAACTTTGATACCTATACATGTGTACAACATAAAGACACAGTTCTTAAACCATATTGGAACTATGAATACTGTCTTTAAAATGAGGTATTACTTACCACATTCAGATGCTCCCTTGCAAAGTCATTTACCAAAATATGAAAAAAATCATAATTTCCATAACCATAAGTCCAAAACAAACTTTGATATCTGTACATGTGTACAACATACAGGCACAGTTCTTTTACCATGTTGAAGTATGAATACTGTATACAAAATGAGGTATTGCGTAGGACATTCAAATCCTCCCTTGCAAAGTTATTTACCAAAATAAGAAAAAATCATAATTTCCATAACCTAAGTCCAAAACAAACTTTGATATCTGTACATGTGTACAACATACAGGCACAGTTCTTTTACCATGTTGGAACTATGAATACTGTCTTCAAAATAAGATAATACTTAGCACATTCAGTTGCTCCCTTGCAAAGTTATTTACCAAAATATGAAAAAATCATAATTTCCATAACCTAAGTCCTAAACAAATGGACATATGTACATGTGTACAGCATTCAGAATCAGTTGTTTAACCATGTAGACAGATATCATTGTAAATATATACATTCTTGGTGTTGCCAACATACTGCTGAATGGCAATTTGTAAAGAGAAAAAGCAAGGTAAAGACCGCCACTCAACTAATAAACCCAGGACAGGCATGGGAGTTCAGTGGCATGCATGGCCATCTGATCTGTCCGATACCTGTGCTGGCTACCCACTCAGACAGCTAATACCACTGCAGTCTCATGACCTCCTTCAGTGTCAGCAGTCTGTCTTACCTATGCTTTTTCTCTTTACATGTGTCCATTTAGTAATGGACCTAAGAGATCCAGTTCTGTATTACTAAGCCCTTCCTGTCATCTAAACTCTACACATGCCTGATAAAAGAAGAATAAAAAAAGAAGTATTGCAGGATGGTTAATGACATATTCAATTGTACATGGTAGCACTCTCCTAAAACAGTTTTTCTTTCTCAGCATCTTCACCAGCTCCTTTCCAGTTATTTGCCAAACTTAGAAAAATATCATATTTTACACAGCACAATTCATAACAGAGTTTTACTTACCATACTGGTCCTACTTGGTCATGGATGTTTTCCATTCTTCTCACAAAATGCATGTTATCAATCCTGCATAGTTCTCCTCATGCCATTGTGGAGGTCAGTCAAGAACAATGCAATGCCCTCCTCAGTTAGATGAACACCATCCCTTCTGAACAGGTGAACATCTTCAGCAGTGATGCTGACATGGCAGATTGTAGAACCACCAACCCTTTGCATCCCTTCTGAACACTTGAACATCTTCAGCAGAGATGCTATCATGGCAGATTGTAGATCCACCGACCCTGTGCATCAAGCCATGCATGAACCCATTCTGTAAATGTCTGGCCTTGTGCACTGCACATTGACTGTTTTCCATATCTGGCAAGGAATTAAAGTCAGACTACACAAAATGACAATGTGGCCACCACGACTGCAGGTGTTCAAAAATTGCTCTGATTTGAACCATAGTCTTCCGAGTGGTTGACTGATCACATCATTCCCTCCAATGTGTATCACAAAGATGTTGGGCTCAGGGTAGATGGAACACTT
The DNA here is from genome assembly GCF_019279795.1 of Protopterus annectens. Taxonomy (NCBI): domain Eukaryota; kingdom Metazoa; phylum Chordata; order Ceratodontiformes; family Protopteridae; genus Protopterus; species Protopterus annectens. The sequence continues at coordinate 86,485,832 of NC_056740.1, read as the reverse complement.
ATCTTCCAACAACTGCAGTACTCTGCTCCAATGCATACCTCTTCTTGCAATCCAGTATACCTTCCCACTGGATATGGGGAAGCTTATGTTGTAGTGGTTTTCAGTTACAGAGGCATGGCTAGCAGCCCAGTGAATGTAGGAATGGCCACATACCCACACTTTCACTTTTCATTCTCTTGCTCATGAAGCCATGTCAGTGTCAGAAGGTGGATGAACCTGTACAGAAAAGAAAACGCAAACAAATTAATACTGGTGATTGACAGATGTATTGGAAGGCTACACACACACACACACACATATATATATATATATATATATATATATATATATATATATATGTATATCATAAGGCATTACCTGGTTGGACCATCTAAATCTTCATTCCTATCCACAGGGGTGTTATTCTTTTCATAAGGTACATAAGTTGCGAGTTGCTGCAGAGGTACATAAGTACCACTCATGAAAACACCAAATTACACACAATGACTGACAAGGGGGCACAGAAAAGGCACATGTAAATGTAAAAAGCAGGGTAAGGACCACCACTCCACTAATATGCCAAGGACAGGCATGGGGCTTTAGCTTGTGGGCATCTGAAGTGTCCCATACCGGTGATGGCTACCCACTCAGATTGCTGGTAGCAGCAATGACTCCTAATTGCATGCAATTCCACCACTCTGCCTTATCTCTACCTTTTCCATTTACATATGTCCTTCTGGCAATGGCCATAAGGAGTGAAAGGGGGGAGCTACTGCAAACTCTCTTGCCCTGACCTACATACATTTATTACACCTGAAGGGAGGAAGGGAGACTGAGTGGAGAGCTACAACAAGGCAACATGTGAAAAGACCAAGACTGTCCCAGGCTTTGTCTTTTTGCATGTGTCCTTTCCCGGAGGGAAACATATCACAGTGGCAACCCCCCGAGGCCAGGCTTACCTAGGACAGCAGCACTTTGGGACTGAGCTGAAGAGTCTCCAAGTTCCCGACTGTGATCCAGGTAGATCATAACATACATGGTGGCTGGGCATGCCCCCCTGAGATTCATCCACCAACACAAGAACAATTGGTACAAATGTTTGAAGAGGGACCATTCTGGCCTTGGTGCATAAGGGCTTGTCCGGTAACTGACAAGGGGGCACAGAAAGTGCACATGTAAATGGGAAAAGCAAGGTAAGGACAGCCACTCCACTAATATGCCGAGGACAGGCATGAGACTTCAGCTCATGGGTGTCTGAAGTGTCCCATACTGGTGCTGACCTCCCACTCAGACTGCTGGTAGCAGCACTGACTCCTGATTGCATGCAATGCCAGCACTCTGCCTTTTCCATTTACATATGTCCTTTCAGCAATGTCCATAAGGAGTGAAAGGGGGGAGCTAATGTAAACCCTCTTGCCTTGACCTACATAAATTTACTACATCTGAAGGGAGGGAGACTGAGTGGAAAGCTGCAGCAAGACAACATGTGAAAAGACCAAGACTGACCCAGGCTTTGTCTTTTTGCATGTGTCTTTTCCCGGAGGGAAACAATGCATCACAGTGGCACCCCAGAGGCTATGTTTACCTAGGACAGCAGCACTATGGCACTAATGAAGAGTCTCCAAGTTCCCAACTGTAATAGAGGTGGATCATAAGATCCATGGTGGCTGGGAATGCCCCCAGTTATGCATTCAACAACACAAGAGTAGTTGGCACAAAAGTCTGAAGTGGGACCTTCCTGGCCTTGGTGCATAAAGGCTTGGCTGGTAACTGACAAGGGGGCACAGAAATGCCACCCTTGAAACCATGCATATCCAGGACAGCAGCCCACTGGGACTGAGCTGAAGAGTCTCCAAGTTTCCCACTGCCATCCAGGATGCTCCTAAGATACATGACATTTAGGAGTGATGCCCAGTGACATACACAGAACTCAGCACCACACTTCAAGGTCCCCAGTTCCATATGCATGCACATCTTGATTTGTCTTGTGCATTGCATAATGTGTCTTTCCTGATGTCAGTTGCCCACTAGAAATTTATGGCCATGGTACTCGCCGAAATTGTACAAACAACAGAAATGAAAGTGGTGTGGAGGGGGGTGTATTGCAATTACTCCAAGTGGAGAAAAAGCCAAATCTGACTTGTGCATTCATCAATATGATAACAACTTCTACTTATGTGAATAACAGTGACAGCTGATGACAGTTTTGCCTGAAATGTGATAATGACTCAGTACTATATTGTAACTGTACTGTGCTAATGACTTGAAAAGTTATGCATGCTCAGACACATTTGATAATTGCCTGTTGAGAAGGCATTCATTATATTACCTTCTGCAGCTGTTATGTAACACAGAGTCATTATAATCTGTTAGAAGAAGGCCAATGTCATTCACTTACTCAGTAAAAAATAGTATAACAGTTATTACTGAGCCCTTCCTCCCACCTATTTCTTAGCAAGGGACCTAGCAATGAGGAATGATTCATATTACAATTCTTTGTCTACATCACAAAATGCTGTGGTCAAGTACATTAAAACATTCTGATGTGCATTTCACTTCCAAAGCAATTGGTTAGACTCAGTAGGTCAGTGGACACTTATCAAGGGAGAAATGAAGAGGTATTCATACTAAGGGAAATTAGGTTATGGCACCACAGAAAGTACAGTTGTGTTAGATTTTATCATAACAGTAGATGTCTGTCTCTTCAGTACTGTAGTATTCATAACCTAAGAGACCTCCTCCCAAAGATAGCCTAATGTCCAGCCAGTGTACCAAAGTCTTTAGTACTTACAAGCATTGTACATTACACATACACTCCCTTCAGAAGGTGTAGGGCATAAAGGTGTCATGAACTAGAAACAGAGCCCTCTTTTCCTTTATATTGATGTGGTCTGACCTTTGTTGGCCGGAGACCCTGTACTTTGAAAGAGCCAAAGGAGGCTCCATTCCCTGTCTGAGGCACCTGTAAAGAGCTCCGAAGTTGGGACTGGAGCTTGGAAAGAAAGCCGTGGGTTGAGAGAAAGTTGATGACTGCAGCCTTGAAGCTCAAACTCGAGACAGGGAGAGAAGTAAGGTTATCGGGAAGTTCAGTAGATGTCAATGTTGGCAATATTGGAGCCACAGTAACTTGAGGTACCACTGAATCTTTCTCATGTGGAGTCTGGCTACTGGGAGCATGGGAATGGTTGAAGCTATGAACCTGAGGACCCTGAGACATTCCCTGGCTGTGAATGAAGTCATAGGAAGAAGAGACTGGAAAAAGGAAGTGAGATAGATGACCTTGGGGGTAGGCACAGATGCCAGCACGGGATGGTCTGTAGCTGGCAACCAAGGAAAACATGATGCCGAGAGGGCATCATAGATTTCTGATAGTTTATGGTATACTATAGACTCTGTAACAGGGAAATAGTAAATCGGAGATCCTGAGGCCGAGCATCAGGGGAAGAAGCTTGAATGAGCAGAATGTCCAGGTAGGGAAAGATCTGAACACCTGTCTTCCTGCAAAAGGTAATTGCAGGAGCAAGGCATTTGCTGAATACCCTTGGGGCAATAGAGAAGCCAAAGGACAAAACAGAGAACTGAAAATGCAAGGAAGAAACAATGAAATGTACAAATTTCCTGAAAGGTGCACAGCTCTAAAGCCTATCATCCAGCCTTACAACCCATCCAGAAGTCTCTGTTCCATTAACAAAGAACTCTTAGAAGTATACAAACCAAATAAAAGAGCTAGCAAAAGCCTATACATCAATATCTAACTGTTAAAACATTCATGCCACTTTATAATAATAAATTAAGTGGAATCAGTAAGACAGAATTACTATGAATTCTAAAAACGTTTTAATTTTTAACGAAGTGGGTTATACGTGGGAGCTGGGCTAACAGTATCCATATATGTTTCAGTAGTGGATGCACTAGCTTAGTACTACATGGTACAAGTTTGTGTGTTACAGTGTACTACATGTGGGATGAGAATGATTTACCAAGTACCTTCTAAATATCTATCCTTTGCTGGTGCTTCTAAGCTGCTGCCACAACAACCCACATTTCATGGTAGGTATGCCTCAGTATGCTATATGCATGTACTGTTGTCTGCTACTAAACACTGAATGAGAGGTTATATACATGTATCAGTGCTGCTAAAGGTTTTACTGTTAAAGGGACCAGCATAATAAGGAAGCACATATCTGATGTTGTTAGGTCTACTATGCCTATAATGATGATGTAAATATAAACATGTCACAGTTTGCTGACACAGAGACACTGTCTGCAAAACAACCATCGTCAACATCACAGGACTCCAGAAAGGTAGAGACTGACACCAAACCTCATCAGTGTTGGATGGCCCTCCAGTAAATATGAGCACCACCCAGGCTTCCCATGAGTCGCAGCTTGCACTGTATCTAAGGTTTGTACTGTCTTTGACATCTGCATACCACTATAGGGGAAAGGTGGGGGAGTTATGGTATCAGCATGACTCCAGATCAACCTCTAGTCTAAATGCAACACTTGGCACAGATCAATGGATATGGAGGTCAGTGATCCAGTTAGAGGCAGCTGCTACTGACTGTATTGTTGAGACTATGAATGTATTGGTTTCATGGGCTGCATAACAATGTGTAATGCCTGCACAGTGACACTCATCAGATATTAGTGGCTAATGTGGCCTCCACATGTGTTTTGAAGAAACACAAAATAGCTGACCTCATGTTTGCATTTGCAGGGTTGAGAAGTTAGGTGGTCAGGCACGTGCCAACCCAACGTGGACTACACAGACCATTACTCAGACAGTTTCACTGTCAGCTGTGGCCAAAGGCTTGCTTTCCCCTGCCATTGATGGTTTCACACTCGAGTGGTGGAACTCCTTCTACTGAACACCCAAGACCCCTCTCTAGGCTGCTGGTGGACATTCCTGTAGTTATACACTTTTATTATTTAAAGTACAACCACTTATTTTGGAAAGAAACTTAACATGTTTAAAGTATCTAAAATAGCTTCTCCCAAAACTATCAAGGACTTCAGACCTATCTCTACACTCTCTTTCCACTTGCAAAAATATTTGGAAAAATGGTGTACAAACAAATAATGAACATATTAATTTATTAATATTAAAAATGTTTAATATAAAATTTGCAGATTCACCTTCTTTGCCAACAACACCTCTCACCACTCTAACCTCCTTCAATGACTAAATTGGCTTTCACTCACCAAAAGATTGACGTATCTTCAAGGTACTCTCATTCACAAAATTGTACAGTGGCTATTATCTACCTTTCTTACACAGACTACTCATTCAAGACTAGGTTTACTCCCTAAGAGGTACCCAGTATAAAGCTACCACATTAAGGAAACCTCCATATATAACAGCTACTGGAGAACTTGCTTTGGGTCAAGGCTGAAAAGGGTGTTAGGACCAACCCACCAACCAGGTTACCAAACAGTAAAAAAAATCAATAAATAACCTAACAGAAAGATTGATTACATTTTCTACACCCAAAACAGTGGCAATGAAAAATACAAATTCCCAATTCACTGGAGCATGACTTCATTCTATTAGTACTTCATAAAGGCATTTAGCACCCATAATATTAAAAATATGCCTCTAGTCATCAGGGTGTATGTCTTGTCAGATACATGCAACTATTAGTTTTATATTCTGTATTAAAGATTTTAGTAGTGTCTTTCTCTGCCACCTCATAATATGCAACCATAATTACATTACTTACATATAAAGTTTATATGCTCTGTAGTTAAAACGCTTGAATATTATATACAAGATATAAATAAAATAAATCCATAGTGTCTAAAATACTCACTGAATCAATTGATAAAAGCCCTCATCAATGAACAGCTGATACGGAAGTAAAGTGCAGTGGCCATAATTTATTTTATATGCTTTCTGCAGCAAACTTATCTCTTTCTGACTATGAAATGGTGCCATCTTACAACATCTGAGAATACGTCATTTGATTCGAATTGCATTTTAAAAGATAATTTAAGGATGGAAGCATGAAATAACTGTAGAATAAGGAAAAGTGTGACACAGTAAAATGTAAGCATGGAGAACATATGGACCTGTGGAAGGAACAATTACCAATTACCAAAAATGGTACTGAAAAATACAAAAAAGGGAGTCCCTAACAGAGCATGTGACAGGTGTAACAAAACAATTATACTGAGAAAAAGAAGAATCTATGTAAAATGAAGCATAAAAAGAGAATGGCAGATAAAGCCTGCTTCATGTAATTAACTAGGGCTATATTTTACTGTCAAAAGTTGTATGTCTTATGTATGTCTAACCCCCCCCCCCAATCACCACTCCTGGTCATACCTGGACAGTAGCTCTAACTCTGCGTGTGTCTGACAGTAGTCCACTTCAGCCAAATAAATAATTCCTGTGCATATGTCAAGTCTGATGCACAAAGCAGGAGTAGAAAGGAAACTGCAGTAAAGTTTGTATACCTTCCTCCACACGTGAAAGGCCTGACTTGTGCCATACCACAGTATGTCTTTAACCATCTCACTCAGGATGAATCATACAGATCAAAACTGATGCACAAGTTATGGAAAAATGAAAAGGCACTGATGCTGAAAAAGCCATCATTGGTGGAACAGCATTTCCTGAGATACCCAATCATCTAGCTGCTGGTCTAACAATCTTAACCTGCTACATAACTATCCCCACATCCAAAACAAGACAGCGACACAACCTCAGTAGTTAATCTGCATCTTGGCTCTTAGTACAATCCTACTGACCTCCTTTCCCAAGCCACTGAAGGTTAAATGAATGAACAGACAATATGTAATATATATGCACGGCATTCTGAAAAATCCACATGACATGCCTTACACCAGTAACCCGAACATAAAAACAAGCACATTCATTCTGTAATCCTGACAGACCACAGTGTCAGTACATACATTTTATAACTCTGACAAACCACAAAAAAGTGTGCTTAATTTTTAATGGCCTGGGTATTTTGGGGAGGGTGGCCTAATGGTTAAGATGTTTGCCTTATAACACAAGGTGCAGGGTTTGAGTCTCACAAAGGATAATTGGCTAGGCTTAAAATGACTCGCAAGGGCAGTTAGCCTAGTAGTAATCTATGAACCTATGAACAAGACTTCAATGTGTTGGGTCTCAAATCTTACAAATTCGATTTACAAAGGATTACCCTAAAATACATTTCTTTCTTTCAGAAAGTGATATGCTATAGACTCTGATAGTTTTGACATTAGTTCACCTATCTGTTTCAGCAAAAAAAACATTTTACATACACAACGAGCTAGCTGATTTCTTAGCCAGCCATATAAAGCAGGTGGGTACATAAGCCATAAACAAAGAACGTTATGTGTGGAAGTCTGCAACTGTCCAACCAAAATGAGACTCCACAGGAGTTAAAGTATCTATTGGAGAGATAGTGGACAAAGAAGAATTCGCCAAAACCAAAGACGACAACCTGCTTATAAAAATCTCATAAGGCTCAACAGTAGAACACGTAGGAGAAGCAGAAGGCAAATCAGTCACAATCTCTGGAAAAACAGAAGGATAATCTGACTCACACAATACTGATAGCGAGTAGGAAAAGATCATGCAAAATGTGAAGAATATCCAAAATGAGTGCAGCAAAGTGCTAGTCTTTTTGTGCTAATATCCCCTGTACACTTTTGACTTGTTTTGCCCCAGGACTGTACATGTGTTTTCGTTTCCGAAACACATCTTTACATTTTTCATACTACCCTACACCTTCACCTATTCAGACGTGTCAGTATATTTCATCTGTTTCTCCGATTATGCTACGTGTATCTCAACCACAACCAAATCCTCTTGATACCAGCCTGCCTCTGGGTCGTCTTGTTTAGTCCTGAAACAGCAATTACCTTCAAGTGTCAAACACTCATTAATGTTTTAACTGAGGTAAAAGTCTTTTGGAATGATGTGTTACAACAGTCTACTTCAGCATCATGCTTTGTTCCCATGCAGGAGGGACATACACTAACAAAAACAGAAAAAAAGCTCTGTTACCAGCTACACACACATACAGATTAATGAACTGTAATTTTTTTAATAAGAAGTATGTCACTTGGCCACGCATGCAGCAGGAAAGAAACTGAGTCACATCATTTCTTCCCCATAAACGGGTATTGACTGATTACTGTGCAGTGCAAAGAAATAGTAAGCAGTGGACTGAAGCAGATGTGTATTGTGTTTTGTATTTGGTACATGCCTGGAGATTCAAACCACTGCAGGTTGGCACGCACTCTTCATTCACTCCTTTACTATTTGCTCTCTCATACACACATGCAGGCACTTCTACATTCATACACACACTCTTCATTCACTCCTTTACCATTTGCTCTCTCATACACAAAAGCAGGCATTTCTAAATTCATACACACACACTTCATTCACTCCTTTACCGTTCGCTCTCTCATGCACACAAGCACCACTTCTACATTCATACACACACACTTCATTTACTCCTTTACCGTTCGCTCTCTCATACACACAAGCACCACTTCTACATTCATGCACACACTCTTCATTCACTCCTTTACCGTTTGCTTTCTCATACACACATGCAGGCACATCTACAGTCATACACACACACTTCATTCATTCCTTTACCATTTGCTCTCTCATACACACATGCAGGCACTTCTACATTCATACACACACACTTCATTCATTCCTTTACTGTTCGATCTCTCATACACACAAGCACCACTTCTACATTCATACACACACACTTCATTCACTCCTTTACTGTTTGCTCTCTCATACACACAAGCAAGCACTTCTACATTCATGCACACACACTTCATTTACTCCGTTACCGTTCGCTCTCTCATACACATACACACACACACACAGGCACTTCTATTTTCATACACACACACTTCATTCTCTCACCACACACTTGCAATCATTGCCCAAAAAACACAACAATCAAACCCACTACCCTAGCCTACATAATGTTAGCTTACCACAAGCAAAATCACTTGAGCTGGAAGAAGCAGTTCTTGGCCCCGGCAGAAGAAAACTAACGAGAGCTTCCAAGTAAAAACCAGCAAACTGGTGTCTCCAATTGTGTTCATTAAATAGAGGGATCCAGCAGCAGGTAAAATCTGCAAATATCAGCAAAAAGAAAGGAAGTACTTGCTGCTGGATCCTCTATTTATTTGAGGAGAACAAAAGAAATTTAGATTTGGGGTGGAGGTGTTATGCAAGTGGTGGCTTAGATTGCAATAATCTAATTAGCTGCCACGACTTGCCTTATCGACTGCTTTACAAGCTGATTTTCTTCTAAAACTTTAATGTGAGCAGTGTGTAAAAACACACTGAATCATAGGTATACAAGATAAATAATTTAGACTATGATTTCAGCATGTTTTATACGTTGCTCACATTACAAATCTGCATGGCAGTTTGTCACACCAGTGGAAGGTACTCGTGGTAACAGCTTGCAATTCTTATCATCTCACAGCATGCTTGGGTGTAAGCACAGAGGCACTGTGAGACAGCACTCGGGGTTAATGAGTTAGCACATGGTACTGCCTTATCAAAATCCTTCCCTAACAGGACATCTGCAGGATGGTAGTTTGGTACCCCTGTTGTCACAAGACAGCCTGCTATTGGCATTTTGTCATTTCCACTTACTGGCTCTCTCACCTTTTGTTCCCCTCCTTGCCTTCATGGACATCTATGTACTACATGGCCACACTGACTGCATTCAAAATATTTAACCCAAGGTCCTGGATGTATACCTGGACTAGTGGCTTCCCCTGTTACTGTCAGATTCTGTTGGGGCAGTTTGTGCTACCAGCCATGGGGTCCCATAGACCCATGAGCAGCACTGGGTATCCCTTTCTTGTGCAGGGATGTCCTGCTTGCTAGGTATAGGTCTCCCTTGTTCCCCAACTCATCTGCAGTAGAGCATTTTCTATCAGCTAACCAGATCCTCATTTCCTCAGGCAAAGTGCTAAGGGCTTGTTCCCTCACAAAAAGGTCTGCCAGCCCTTCAAAAGTGGTGACCTGACATCCACTCACCCACTTATGAAAATAAGTTCAGCAACATATTCACACATAGTTTCATCTGCCTTGAGTCTATGCTCACAAACATTATTTCTATAAGCTTCAGGTGTTAACTTAAAAAATTTTAGCAAACAATTTTTCACAGCATTATAATTTAAAAAAATCATGATCAAAATTTTTGGACAACACAATTACAGCTTTACCATGGAGTAAGAGGGTCAGGAACCATACCCTGAGCCTTTGGTCAACATCATACTGTTTACATACCCTATCAAACATATGAATGAAACTATCAAAATTATCCCTCTCTGTAAACTGTGGAAGAAATTTACTGACCTTTGTTGCTTCTGGGGTTTGGTTACTCCCTTCCCCATTACCTCCATGACTCTGGCGAAGAGTCAGCATCTCCTTTTCATCTTGTCTCTGCCTCTCCTTCTCCTCAGCTTCCAGGCATAGCAGTTTCTCATTTTCCTCACTCTCTAGATGCCTCAGTCTCTCTGCTGCTTTGATTTCCAAATGTTTGGCCTCAAACTCAAGTCTCTTTAGCTCCAGATGGATTTTTAAGTCCTCTGTAGAAAAGTTGAGCTGTCCTTTTTCTGAGTGTTGTACATCTCCATAGCCAGTCTGACCATTCTCCTGGTTGCTATTTTCTGATACAACTGTGACCATATTTGCAATCATGTCTGTCTTAGTCAGGTTTCCATGCATCAGTCCTTTAGCCTGGCACATCTCAGCCAACAGGCTTCTTGTCAGATTGCCATACTCCTCTACTGACATGTTTGCCTGCTCTCCCTGACTAATTAAGCTAACAAAAGAAATAAAACAATTGTGATCTGAACTCTGAATGTTCACTGCATGGCTGGTTTAGAGCACAAAAACACCTTCAGTGATCACTGTACACAAGCTACAGGAATTCACTACCTACAGCACTACAAGCCAATTAATATGTGATGTGGCTAACTCCTCACTATCAAACAATTAATATTTGATGTGGATACCACCACCACTGCCAAACAATTAATATGTGACACCCATGCACTGGCCCAGTAATCAAGGAACCTCAATCTTCACCACTAGCTCCAGTGAGAGGTGTCCACATTGGGAGGATAACAAGTACGCACACAGTAAATTACAATTTCCCTTAAGAGCACACAGAGATCATAGTCAGCCTGGAGATGGTTTCTCCATTTCAGTCCCTAAGACTCCCAACTGGCAAAGCTATAGGGTACAGATTTCAGCCGAGTGGTCAAGCCAACACCTCCAGCACCTACTCTGTCCAACCAGTGTTTCATGTCCCTACCCAAGTAGCTGACGCACACACACTTTGAGATATGAATTATATACAAACACACATACACTCCTTGGGAAGGATGACACAGATTCTCCAGCTAGGCCCCCTTCTGCCCAGAGTATAAGGTAGTACTGACTGCCACCAAACACCCTTATCAGCTACTATAAAGGCCCTTACCAAAGAGTGTCCAATTCTACTGTGCAATGTTATTATTATCCAATTGGTAAGTGTGACTATGATTTGAAGGCTATTTAGGAGTGGCCTATACAGTGTCACTAAATGCATGCAAGTATTATAAGAGCTTAAATTATCTCTTCACAAAACAGCCATCACTGAAAGATTTAAAAATATTTAATAATAAATAATAAAAAACACAAGACAATACTCATTGGGCAGGATTCACGAAGGCTTGCACAGAGTGTAAGAGACATGTAACACTCCATTCAAGCCTCGCGATCCAGGAACAGCCCAAAACTCCATGTAAGAGACCAACTAAAATGTCTCTTACACGGACTGGGCGTGGATATGCTAAATACCTCACTTGCAGCTGAAAGGCATGCAAATGAGGTAGAGTAGCGATCCACGAAACAGAAAGCAGCCCGTGTAAGAGCCGTTTTAGCTGCAGAAATGTACTCAGTTGACAACTGAGTACGTTTCTGCAAAAATCACAATGGAGCCATGTCAGCTCCAAATAAAGGGTGCATATTTGTCAGGCAGCATGCCAATGGCCAAATATGTGGCCATTGGCAAGGTAACCCGATGCAAATATTAAAAAAATGTAAACGGGCTGCGCTGTATAAAACATAAAAATGAAGGTTATAAACCCACAAATGCGGGTTTTATGCAATACATGAAATGACAATGGAAGGACCAGCAGACCAAAAACAACGTGGCCACCGTGCAGTGGTTGCTAAGGGGGGAAGCTGAGTCTAAGACATGTAAATAAGCATTAGTAGGCAATCTGATGTAAATGAGGGTTAGGATACTGAATCCCACAGTCACATAGCAAATGAGCACAGTCTGAGTAGTGTAAGAGATACATAAGGGGGAGGAATAGAGTAGGAGATAGGTGACATCACAGGGGGGAATGGTAGAAAGAAATGCAGTTCATTGGAGGTCAGTGTTACATGACAGATGACAGACACAGATCATGGAAAGAGGAGTGCCACAAGATAAGCATGGGAAAGTCAAGAAATGGAAGGTGTACACTGTTACTTACACCAAAGTTTCTTGCTGGGCATGCATGCACACGTGTGCGTGCCATGAAGCACGAGTAGGGCAGTATGCACAAGTGTAAGGCAGACTGAGCATGTTGGAGCGTGTTGGTAGATCTGTAACACTGTTTGCGCTGGTGTGCGCACGTTTTAACCCGAATAGGCAGATCCTGAACCGTGTAAGCATGTGTGCGCACGTGTAAGCCACTGTGAGTGTGTTTCTGCTGGTATGCACGCTGCTCCCCCCTGAGGAAACAGAAAGGAAAAAGAAAGCAACAGAATTAGTAGGAAGCTAGCAGGGAATACTGCTGATACTGCTGGAGCTAGCAGGTGAAAACAATTAGAAGCAGGCAATTACACAGGCAGAATAGTAGCCCAGCCCAGCGCTTAAAACTCTGCAAACAGCAGTGCAGGATGTTTCTCTCAAGAGACACTGCAAGACAGGAGTAAGCTATTAGAAGTGAAAACGGAAAAAGCTGAACTCAGAGCAGAAATGCTAGGGGCTGCCATAGCTGTCATAATGAGACATAGGCGACTTGCTGAGGGTGGTGACAATGCAGATGGTGCCAGACAACCCACAGTGAGGAGACGGAGAAGAGTGTACAGGCCCAGGGTTTGGATAGGCATTTTGTTATTAAAATCAACATTTAGAGCAAGAAATTAATCAATGCTAAGTAACGACTCTCTGACTAATTGTTTCCTGTTAGAAGTAATACCTTAGCTTGGTGTACTATTGACTGTACTCCCACATCACAAGTTAGATGTATAATTGATAGCATAGGTATCTATTTTGTGTTACTTATATCCATGTGTTAACATTCCTAGCAAGAATACATTTTTTAGCTGTTCTTTCTGACATATAACATTATATATAAATGCTATTATCTCGATGTTATTTAGTAAATTGAGTGATTTATTTT
>NC_056740.1:86413146-86471895 GCF_019279795.1 Protopterus annectens | reverse complement strand
TACATTTAACCAGCATAAACTGATGTAAAACATAGAAGCCAATAAATATGAACTTAAGTATTTTTGTAAACAGGTGACAAGTATCTGTGTCGGTACAATGCAGATAATGACTATTCTTGGTATATAAGGAGCCCAGCGGAAAATAAATTCATTATTTTACATATTTATTTTTATAATTTGCTAGAATACTAAGAAATATTGCATACAATTATAATTTTGACTGTGGTGGGGATTTAATAAACTCCATGTAGGAATAGTGGGAAGCCTACATGGAGTATACTGTGGCTTTGTCTGCAGCTCCCCCTAGACAGTGCATTTTGCAAATTAATGGTGGTGCACTACTGAGAGAGAGCTGTACAACATGGTGACAGAATCAGTGTAGGGGTGTGTTACAGTGTCCGGAGATGAGTTACACACTCATGCACTGTTAAGTGCAGGATGACACTGAAATATAAATTTAAAATATGTTATTTCCTTTTTTTTCTATTTTTGTTATTTTTTTGTGTTTACACAGCACTGTGCTTAGCAATGAACACGTGCAGGCATCTAAAAATAGAAACTGGATGAGTTTAATTTTCATACAAAGGTTAGGTTTAAGCATGTCTAAGTGGGTTTGCACAGAGTGGTGCAGTGCTTAAACATAGAGGAGAAATATATAGAATTGTATAGTAGTTTCCAATATAATCATAGCTGAATGGTTAGAGTCATGGCCCTGTGTGCAGTAGGTACACAGTTCGAATACACAGAGAGATCATAAAGCTTTTATATTTGATAGTAATAAGTGATATTTTTTTAGTAAAGATGTAAGTATTGACATTTGTTAATCAGGTTAGCCCAGCTGGGCCAGAAGCCCATCTTCAGTGGAGACCCAAGGAGAAAAGATCCAGTTGCACACAGGTCTATAATATCTAAAATACACACTCCAAGATAAAAAATGAATATACAGAAGGTCAGGAAATATAGAAGTGAAATATATATACACAGAATAATAAAGTAGTAGTAATGAATAAATAATGTAATTTTAGTCTTATTTTGTTTTTGTTTATTTTTTTAAATGTGGTTTGCCCTTAGCTAAGCTCTGCTAAGCACTGCTAAGCCAAGCTAAGCAGTACTTTAACAGGACATATTTTTAGCAGTGCTTAGCAATGTGCAGCTCCACTTAGTTGGTTTGGGCACTGCTGAGCAATCTCAGTTTAAGTAGTCCTCAGCTCAGCTAAACTGGTTTGGCATCACTAAGCAGTGCTAAGCATTACCATTTTAAGCACTGCTCAGCTGAGTTCAGTGGGTTTGCGCAGTGCTAAGCAAAGCACTGCATTTTTAAAAATGGCCCAATAGTGGCAAAGGGTGGGAAAACAGCCTTGTTTAAGCTGAACAGGTGGGAATACAGTCAGAACCTGTTGGCGTTTGATCTGTGCAAGAACTATGGCAGGAGTTGGAGAGGGTGCATCCTTCCTTATGCAGCAGTGGGGCATTTTGGAGTACAGGGTCATGGTTGGGCTCCTTATTAAAAACCATGATGTCCAGCTTCTGGAGGGACAGTTCAAGTGATCGGAAAACAAGGTGGAGGCCTGGGACCCACTGGCACACAACCTCACCAGTGCAACTGATATCCCCCACACAGCTGAGCAGATGCATCACCATTATGATGTGTGAAGCGTAGGAAGGTGCATCTCTTGGTCACTTGGATTCAACATGCTTGGGCAGACAATGCCCCACAAGTTTGTAAGTATTGTAAAATTGTTTTGCCAAATGTTAGTATGAAATTATGATAGACAGGTATGCATAATAATGTTATTCTCTCCCCACAGCTGCAGGGTGCCTGGCCAGGTTGCACCGAGAGTGTGGTGAGTACAGATATAGCTTGAAATATATAGTATTATAAATAGAAAGAGTACAGTAGTAACTGCCAGTTGGTATATTCAGTTTTGAGTGTATTGCAATTAATGTGGTCATAGATATAGATGGAAGCATGAAAACTGCTAACATTAAGGAAAGAAAGTTACCACTGCATGAATAATGTTAAGGAAATAAAAGTTTATACTGTACTAATAATAATGTTATGGTAAGAAAGTACAACTGCATTCATAAATGTTAAGGGAATACATCAACTGCATTCAGAATTGTAAGGAAATAAAGTACAACTGCATTCAGAATTGTCAAGACAATAAAGTTAGTACTGCATACATTGTGGAATAACAGCTGTCTTTCAAAGCCTGCATTATTTAAAGTGTTCATCAAGAAAGACTGCTCTATATATATATATATATATATATATATATATATATATATATATATATATATATATATATATATATATACACCACTCACTGCTTCATGTCACTCCTAATAAAGCTGTGTTTTAACAAATGTTGCGTATATTTTGGGCTGTTGGTCAAGAAATCGAGTATTACAAGTGCTGTGAAGTAAACACGGGAATAATACTATGAAGTGACTGCAGGTTAGCCGATAAAGACCTGTTTTGCTAAAATGTAGATGTGGAGCTGTGCTACAAGATATAATGCATTATGATATTTGTCCTACATTAAGATCTGAACCTAGAAAAGTAGTGGCTAAGATATTATAGTGTGTTTCTCTCAGGATTATCTTGTGTTAACCATTGCATTTCAGCTATTTGCATTCCTGAATGTATCTATGCTGCTGCAGGCAAGTATGATACTGTAATAGCTGTAGACCTCAAATATACCATTTGCAACTGTATATGGGTCAGACAGGCAACCCAGCACTCCAATATGGTCTGTACACATCACAAATATTCCAATCCACTGGGGGTTAAATGTGTACACCTGCATTCTAAGTATTAATACACAGTCCCTGTATTATCTCTGTCATGCATGAACTCATGCATGTGTGCTCATGTGTCACTGCAGTCATATATGACACTCTACCTCTATTATCAGGTCACACTTTATTACCAGGTGAGCTCTATGCATATATTTCTAAATTAATACTCAGCAATGGTGCAGTAGCTCAGAGTGATAAACATTAGGTGTGATGTTCATTTTGTCTCTCTCTCTCACACACACACACACACACACACACACACACACACACACACACACACACACACACACACACACACACACACACACACACACACACACACACACACTACTACATATTAATAGAAACTGTTATGCATCGTTAACAGATGTTCTCCCCACAGGAATTACAGGTAAATAAATGGCTGTATTATTTGTTCAAATGGGTTACTTATTTGTGAGTCCAGAAGTACCAGAGTGTTAACAGCAATGCTCAGCAAGGTGATAGGACTGCAGTAAATGAAAAGTCTACATGTAGAATACTAATAAAATGTTTTAAAAAAATAAAAGTGTTTAATCTTGGTAGAGCTGTATGCTTGCTGTGTCTGTGAATATCTGCTGACAGTCTAACCCCATGCCTGCCAAGGATGGCATGATAAGCATAAACTCTCTGTACCATGCATGATACAAGTCTCTCAAGTATCACACTGTCACAGACTGTAATCATTGTTGCCAAATTCCTGTGGCACATATTTAACAGCCACTTGTTTTATCTGTTCACACAATATCAGTTTACACTACTCCTTGTTAGTTACATATGTTCCCCTGACATGTAATAGTCCCTGTAGTTGTGTACCTGTAGGTGTTACAGCTTGGCCCATACTGTCCCATGCAGATAGCTTGAGAGCTAAAGAAAGCTATAGGTCACTTGCATACATAAAGTAAGGACAGATCTGTAGAGTAAAGAAGAGTTCTGTTGCAAGCAATATAGCCTATACTGGTAGTAATGGCATGATTTTCTCTTACCCCCCACCACTTATCTGCATCATAATTTATTATTCTTATACACCGGGTATTGTTTACTTTTGACATATGCTGTTAACAAAATGTTATGTTGGGCCTTGTGTTTTATTATTGTTATGTATTACAATGGTTGCATACTAACATACCTTGTTTAATTACCTGTGTTGTTGGCCTTATGCCATAACTGTTACCGGCATGCTGTTACAATACTGACTGTTATCCCAATTATTTTTGTGTTCTATATGCTAGTGCATGTTATGTTACTGGGTTATGTGATTTCTTCTGCACACTGTTACAATAAACCACATGTTCTCTTCATTACTAATCTATACACTTTGAAAAACCTCAATACCATAGCTAGACTGGGTAGGCCTGTTCCTGCAGATCCACCTACCCTACCTCAACCAGCCATGGTACTGGGTCCCAGCACATCTGGGACCCAAACTGGAGCTGCCCCCTCTACTGGTTCTGTACCACCTATGGGTGGAACTGCCTCAGGAAATGGGGCCCATCCCCCCTTGGAAGCAAGTGCAGAGAGGGAGTAGTCACCCAGTGACAGATCCCAGGGATGGTGCACAAGATTGTCCAGCATGATTTGGACAATTAACTGCACTGGATTGAGGAAAGACTGGCCAATTAGGAGGAGCAGGTTGGCCCCAATGCTGATCCCCCAGCACAGCCATGTTTGGGGTCATGAAAGGGCAGCGGTGACTGCCAGTGAGTGGAAAGCTCAGTCCCACTGCTGCCATTGGGGGAACTTGGTTCTCTGATTCCACAACACCCTCCCATCCAAGGTGTTTACCCTCACATATGTCATACACTGCCCCTGTCTGCTGTCTTGTCTGTTTTAAATGCTACCTCTTCTACCCAAATTACCTCCCCACATGTACCTATATCCCTTCTCCAATATTCCACTCTCGTCTTAAAAAAATGGGCACTTGTCCCACTAAAAAATCACTCCATACATAGCTTTCCATTTCATCCACCTACACTTCCCACAATCAGTCATTACAGCAATTAATCAACAAAGTTATGTCACACACACTCTTCCATCTGGGATGTGAGGCTCCAAATTCCAAATTGTCCACAACCTGCACAGCCTTTGCTGTACAAGAAATGGAGAGCTATGGTCCTTTCCTACAACCATCCTGCATATCTCTACCTGCCTTTCACATTGTTTTCCCCATCCTTGCCCCCACTTAACCACTTTCCTTTCACCCCTTTTTTCTTTTCTTTTTTTTTTGGAAATAGAATGGGTTTAAGCAGAGCTCAGCACAGTGGTATGTCATGCAAACCCTCTTAAAACTGCTTTAATCACCTTCTGTCTTTCTAACACTGTTTTGCACATCATCAAAGTGATCACTCCTACCAACTAGGGCAGAGTGCATTAGCCCACTAGGCCACTCAGCTTTGAAGAATAACTGGTGTTTAGATGAACTTATCCTGAGTATCAGTGATGCTCATCAGGAAAAAGGTCAGCCCTGCCAAGTCTTGACCCTAGCACCATGTCAACTACAGCACAGTGCATTAGCCTACTAGGCCATTCAGCTCTGAAGTAGAATAGGTGTGCCCATAAACATATCTTTGTAGTAAGTGACACACTGTACATATAATTGGAAAAATGACAACATATGTGGAACTGTGATAGAGACACCAAGCCAGTACATAGCCAAATAAATATTGATGGATGTATGTGAGGCCTTGGATATCATGTAGAGCTGATAACTACACATACTGTTGCAGAATGTCCACAATTGTGCCACCTACATTTGGCATGGTTGTCATACAACCTATGCTGTGTGCTGAAGTACTGGCAAGTTAGTACACAGTGAGATTAGAAAATCATGACAGACAGTTTAGTGTCACATGTCATACCAATCTGAGCACACATGTTTATGTGAATCCTGTGTAACAGACTGAATTCATTTACATATGTCTTGCAAATAGACCTGCTATAGTATTGACTCAGTAGCTCAATCTGTTACATTCCTAGCATGCTTAACATTTTTACACCTAAAGTCCTGGCTTCCATTCCAGTGTGTTGCATGTCAAGTACATGGTTGTCAAAACACCTAAATGATTGAGACATGCAATATTAAGCAGAAATGATTGCTGCTACTGCAGTCACTGTCACCCATATTAGCATGGCAAAAGCTTGTAGGTTGGGACACACTTCACAAATATGTATACCTGTTCTAAATGTTACCTACCACTCTATGGATGGCACTGTTACAAAGCATATGTACCAGAAGCACATGCCCCATGTGGTTGGTTATGAGTACCCTCACCCTGGCTATGCTGTCACAGCAGTGTTGACACTGCTCCCACACTCACATATACAGCTTGCTGTCCCCCAATGTGTTTGCAATTCCCAGTATGACTTCTGGGCAGAATGCAGCAGCTGCAGCCTGCAACATATGCATCAGTATGTTCAGCTACCTGCTACAGACCTACCATACCTCCCAAACACCTAGAACAGGAATACACACAACACCCATACCTAAAGGGGTGGGGGGTGGTCAAGTGACAGGGACATGTGTGAAATTCTTCCCCTACAAGCAGGCTCAGCTGATAGACCACCAGCTATTGCAGCAGCATGCATATTCTGATGCAAATGATGTATGACACTCACATCTGTCTGTCTCCTTACTGACCTCAACCCACATTGTTAAACAGTAAACTGCCACATAACAGAAAGTCTGTTCACAATGGCCAAATATAGCATGCAAAACTGTGGACATGCCACATAAATCCAAACTGAGTTTTACAGTTGAGTTGCAAATCATTGGACAGTATTTCTACCTACCCTCTGTGATGCTGTAGTCCCCAGACCTCAATAATGTCCTTCTCACAGGCCAAAAAAAGGGCCAAGGCCTGCATGAAGGCCTGAAATACAGCACTCTGTTGGCATGCCATTGGCTAATGAAAATGCAGTCCAGCTGTTCTAGATGTATTTAGCAAGTCTGATCCACAGTTTGGTGCACAAGCAATCACCTCTTCCTGAGCATTATGTACTAAAGGCAAGCTGCTGCCTATGGTACACAGGTCTGTGACTTCCTCTATGGAGACAGATTGTGCTATCCTTGCATTATATCACAGGATGTATGCACATAAAGGAGTACAGCACTATACCAGTTATGTAATAGAATTCCTCATGTAATGGGACACAGATGGGTAGATGCAGTCATGTGAAATAGGTATTACAGCACTAGGTCTGTATTACATATCTTGGAATGACATGTTGCTGTTAGTCAGCTGTCAAGCACCTACATACTTCCCTTTCGGCTCTGTCTGCTGTGACATAGATCACAGCTCTAGCCCCTGAGTCCCCCCAGCAATGGTTAGCTCATGGACGAATGCTACTGGAAAGTGTATTACATGATAGTGGCACAAATTACTGGTAGATACAGCTGCCATATTACCTGATGTATTGTCAGTCTGCTCCTCTCAGTCTGTGAATGTCACACAGGCATAGTTCAAACATTGTTCAGGTGTTCCTGACTGTTCCTGTCATACTCCAGCTAGGGCACTGTTTAATCAACACCTGTATCTCTTCACCTGAGAGCTATTGCTAGCATACATGTTGACCACCTACTGCATGACAGCAGGTTATAGCCAGTAGTAGTGGGGGGACACAGGCTCCACCTCATCAACAGAGTGTACATATCTAGCATGCAACATAAGGGAATGAATAGAGTACCAGATAATAAAGTACCATAACTGTTTTCTGAGGTGTCTGGTATGTGACAGCCAGCTTCCCCACAGCCTGGAAACAACCATTATGTATTGTCCATCTGTTTTCCAGACATAAACATTTATCTGGCAGAGTGTTCACATATATCAGGCACATGTATGCATTCTGCAAACATCTGCGTACTGTGAATGTTGGATATCTAGAAAGAGGATACTCTACTAATTGTGTGCAGTGCTGTCTATAATTGTGTCAAACAGATGTTGCTGGACTGTCCACATACACCTGTAGAACCATTCACCTATTTGTCAGATGGTGGTTGTATGACATGGTACTGGAATGTCACCCATAGGGAACACACCACAGTAGATGGCAGTGATGGGTGTGGACACATAATAACACAGTCTGTCACAGCACACAGGGCCATAACTGCTATATCTAGGATCATATGAGGTTACTAGGCTATTGGCCCTGACGCCCTCATAAGTCTAGCCCACACTTTATCCCATGTGAATGGAATTCAGCACCTGAATCTCCAGTCCAACAGGGGCACACTTGGTATCCCAAGAGTGCATGTGCTTTTAAGCATCCAGTTATCCAGGTTACACTTGAAAGGGTGTAAAGAGGTACTCTGCCTAATGTGAACAGGGTGTCCATTCCACAACTTGGTGAGTGTAGGAGACACACATCTGACCCACCAACAAGTCCTGTTGATGTTACAGACCAGGTTGAGGGAGTGGGGTTGGGAGGGTGGCCTAATGGTTAAGGTGTTTGCCTTACAAACACAAGGTGCAGGGTTTGAGTCTCACAAGGGATAATTGGCTAAGCTTAAAATGGCTCGCAAGGGCAGATAGCTTAGTACTAATCTATGAATCTATGAATCTATGAATCTATGTGGGTTAACACAGTGGATCCTGAAAACACCAAGATTCCATGGCTGGAAAGCAGCAGACTTTTAATCACAGTGCAGTCAGTATATTTTTACATTTAGATGCATTTAACTTTGTGTAATAATATATTGTAGTAGTTATATGTAGTGAATGTTTTTAAATGTCTTTTTAAATGGTGGAGGTAATGGTTGATTGAAGCTTTTTTTCTATTGGATACATTCAAACTGCTGGTTACATTTAAAGAAAAGTTCAAACATTGCAAATTGTTCTGATGAAGCCTGACATTTGTTAGGTGAAAGCACTTAACTGTTACTGTTTTAACATTGTGTTGGGTCATATTGACTGCTGCTTTTGCTATTTTATTTTATTTGGTCCTGAGTCGAACTGACTGTTCTGTGATTACAAGTCTGCTGCTTTCCAGCTGTGGAGTCTTGGTGTTTTTACATTGTTTCTTGCTTGGAGGTGACAATTGATCTTGACTTACAGTTGTGCATCAGTCCCATCATGAGGACCCTTGCTAGGGGGGAATACAGGGATGTTATGAACCCCATGTCCCTGGATGACATACCCTTGTGTATGAGGTGGGCCATGTAAAAGGCTTTCCTTACAAGAGAAGCAACATGGTGGTCATATGTCACGTCGCCATCAACCTGAGTGCAGAAATCACTCTCAACTGATTGCATGCTTAAGATGTTGCTTGTACTGTGATAATATATGGGGATGTCACTCTCCCCAAAGCGATGATGCTGCAGTTAGTAGTATGCAGCCTGAGGCTATGTTTCTGGCACCAGTCATGTGTCTGCATGAGACCATCTTGGCAGATGTCCACATCACTAGGGAATTTGGTGACAGCACCCAGCATGGATTCTTCTGCAAACATGGTCAGCCATAGCCTACTGGTTGTGCTGTGTGCCGCAGAAGGGTAAATCACACATAACAGAGACCCAAACACAGAACACTGGGTTGCTCTGCTAGTTATGGGACTACTGCTTGAGGTAGCTTCCTCTATGTGGACTAGGTTGAGTTCTGTCAGAGTGCCAGTGTGCCACCCATCTGGTAGTATATGGACTGATGCCCAGTTGGGAGCATATATCTATTATGGGCAAGTGGGGAATACTGGCAAAGTTTTTGGCCAGGTCAAGGTAGGCAGTGTGCACTGTGTCCCCCTTGTCTATGGCTTTGCTGCCTGTGTCAAAGTGGTCAACCAAATGTTACAGACATGATCCACCTCTTGACAAAGCATAAATGTATATGATCAAGTGTGTGGAGGTCGCCAATGTCCTTGTTAATGAGGTTCAGTATAAACTGTTCCATGGCCTTGCTGATCAGCCTAGTTAGGCTGATGGGTCTATAATGTGCTAGATTGGTGGACACCCCACCTTAGTGTAAAGAGGCAACAGTGGGTGTCCTCCACTCAGCTGTGACAAAGGTGGTATTCTGCCATTGGTTGAATACAGTACCTTCTGATGCTGCAAGGTCATGCTTCGGGTCATGTAGGATGCATCCTTTGATGTGCTCAGCTCCCATGGAGGCTGTATACCATGACTTTGAGATGGCAGTGATGGCCTGTTCCCTACATATTTGGGGAAGGGGGCAGTTACTGAGGATGTCCAGATATACTAATGTGGGGGACAGGGGGTGAAGGTTACACTGACTCTGTCAGGCATCAGGTATGTCATACCTACAGCACTTGTATATCTGGTTTCTTTGACCACCACTACTAAACAGATCTGAGTGCTTCCTTTTATGTTGCAGAGATATGTGAGGAAGGAGATAGGATTGTCTGTAGTGGATGTTGCCAATGTGGGCTTGGGGTTTGCTTTGCAGGACTACAGTAGTGCTCTTATTGCTTATGCAGGCTAAGGAGACATTGCTTCAAAATTGGACACCTGCTCCTTCGTTGTCTCGGACAGCAGTGTGTCATCTCTGTTATATGCACTTCTTATTGCAGATGTCCATCAGACAGGTTTACATATCCTTGCAGAGGATAATGTAGTCCTGCCAGGTATACCTGACTCCATGCATCTATGCAAATACATGTATAGTACTTTTGTGTATTTTGTATATTGATGCCACTTCCTACAGAGGGAGTGGGGGTTGCAAAGCTATTTATACCATTCCTGAAGAGGCTGTATTCAACTTTCAAGTTGTTTGTATGTCTTGCCCTAGCTATATGTGTATTGTGGGAGATGGTGAATGCAAACGTGACCACTTTATAGTTGGTTTGACCATGGAGGACGATGCTATAGGGATGTTGCAGTGGTTACCCATTTTGTTTAATATCAACTCCAACAGACCTTCACCTCTTGTGGGTGTAGCACTTAGCTGCTCCAAGGTGTTTGCATTTCCACTGTTGATAAATCTCTGGGCTTTTCTGTGCTGGCATGTGTAAATCCTCCAGTGTATGCTTGAGTAGTTAAAGTCACCCAGGATCAGGGTAGAGACTCAAATCCTGATAGAGTTGATCAGGTCCATATAGACAGAATGGGCTTCTTGGTCACATGTGGGGGCCGGTAGCTACCTAAGCTTTGAATAGGTGTCTTTGCAATGGTTAAATGCCTCTGCAGTGTCCCCTGTGTGTCTTACTGTTTGAACAGCCTGGAGGTGTGTATGCCTTTCATATATAGCGAAACCTCACGTCCCATGGGTTTACTGCCCACACCTTGGGGTATGATCATATGATAGGATGGTTGACCATGTAAGGCTGGGGTGCTCTCTGCAGATGTCAGAATTTCACAGGGATAAGACTACTTGCAATGAGCACAGATACATGTTTACACCCTAGCATTTAGCAGCATGGCCTTCACTTTGCGATGTACTGTCAGTTGTATGTTGGTAGTGTTAACTTCACCACTTTTCCTAATAAAAACACTATGGGGGTGCCAAGAACCATTGCCAGATGCCTGAAGGCCAGTTGAGACAGATGGAGGCCTTCTCTGGCAAAGCATCATAGTCTGTCGATCATATTATCCCAGGATGTCAGGTACAGGATCCCCTTGAATGACACCAGAAACTAAGCCAATTTATTAAGGTCATTCATTTCCTTATTGTATTGCAGAATCATTCAATGTGACAGAGGAATGCTGCATAAGGCTCAGGACATACCTTCCTGGGACACATAATCAGCATGCTCAATCATGCCTCACTGCATAGTCTAGGGAGGTATGTCTCAGGTCATGCACGCCAACATGGACTGTGACAAACTCATAACAGTAACTGTTGTTGAGAGACAGCAGTGCATATGTGATATGGCAGATTCTGAACCTGACAGACAAGTAACTGTGATCTTCCTCATATACATCCTGGTGAGAAGCACATTTGTGTGTCTCACATTGGAGTCTCCTATCACTAATATGTTTAATTAATGGTGATACTTTTATGGCTATGTGACACAGGTGTGTAGCTATGCATGGTATGTGCTGTGGAGAGCTGTGGAGTTCACATGTGCCTTTGCCTCAGAGGTCTCCTTTGTATGTGGATGCATTGTTGAAGACCACTGCATATGTGGATGTGTGTTGTGTAAATGTGGGTGGTATGTAAGGTGTACTGATTCTGTTGACAACCTTTCTGGTGCCACATATGTGGGCCTGAGAGGGAGAGAGCATAGACTGTAGGTTCCTAATGTCATTGCATCTGTCACAAATTGTGCTCCTTGATGGTGTTTGTAAATGGTTGCCCAGTTACATGAGGCATCTGCTACACTGTGCCAGGATGCGCATATCAACCAGACTGGCAGGGGAAATTGTAGGACATTAGCAAGCCATATTTTCCAGAATCTGAGGGAGGAAGGCCAGGGAGACTGAAGGGGTGGGCTTACAGCCAAGTTGTTTAAAACAAAAGTAGGAGGCTGACACTAGTGCATATGATGTAGACAGGCTATAAACAAGCAGTAATAGTTGCAACCAAAAAGATGCAGTTGAACACCTTAGAGAATATGCAGCAACTAGCAGGAAACAGCAAGATCAGGAGAGTAACACATGATGAACTGCCACTATGCTGCTGATAGCGACATACATACTGTGGTGATAGATGTTGGAGTATGATGTGGTAGTTAGTGGAGGATAGTGCTGGCAAACATGGATGTGCAGGATGTGCACATAATGAATTGTAATGGATGTGGTCCTGTGATGTGTTCCCCTCTTCTTGTCTTTCAGGAGTGGTGTACTGACATAGAAACCCACCATTTTCAGCATTGGAGAATGATTCCATACTTGACGGACTGAGACTCCATCACCAGATCCTGCTGTTGAGGAGTTGTCATAATCAGCAATAATGTGCTGCACTGTGTGCAGACCTTGTGGCATCTGTAGATCACTTAAGGCTACAGGAAAGGGGCTATGAGCATGTCTGAGACTGGCCCACTGATATGATAAATAATGCATGGCAAGGGGTCGCAGCTGTGACCAGGGACCATGATGGCACCAGCGTAGGGCCTGAAACACAACAACCACTCTCGGCCAGAGAAGAGTTACTGGCAAACATGGGATTGTCCACCAGCTTGAAAAGATCCATCACCCCATATGTTATGGAGGTGGGTTGCACAGCTTCTGCAGTGGAGGATCATCCAGGAAAGTCTACTGTGGTCATCACTTTAATACTGTAGCAGTCATAGTGGCAGCCACTGCATACCTATACACTGATGCCAGGTCAATGTGCATTTGGAGGGGTTTGTAATACACACATCTGTACACATAGTCTGAATGTCAGCAATGTGGGTAGTATCACAGTTCGTACTGTACATGTTCTTATATGCAGATATTATACTGTACCAATGCCACATTTGTGTTTGCTCATGATACCCTCCCCGACAATTCCATAGGTACCTCTGGTGTGGCCAGAGTCCATCACCCTGTAGCCAGTGAGTGTGACACTGTTTTGTATGGATCATCTATACCCTAGGCATGTTAAGGGCTGCCAGTTTGCCATGGACACAGCTGTTAAGTTTAGCCATATTGCAATACCTATACATTCAATTGTGGAGGGTTTCACTGCAGTGCATTACATCGGTAATCATAGTAGCATATTTGCAGGAGCTGTAACATATTTGTAGGTATTTTTGTGAAGGTCTAGGCAGTGTGCTATAAATGGGACATTAGTATGGTGGACACGGGTGCACTGTCTATTAAGTTGAGGTCCATCGCATACACTGGCATGTCGCGTATCTCACACATGTATAGTACTGGCAAAATTAACTGGACATAGCTGCACTGCATGTTGTTAAGGGCCTGTATTCTCTGTCTCTGTTGTGCTCTGCATGTGTTGTGCATGGGATCAGTAATAAGGTGTGGTATGTAGAATGCATTTGTGGCACCTCACATGTGTGTGTGTGTGTGTGTGTGTGTGTGTGTGTGTGTGTGTGTGTGTGTGTGTGTGTGTGTGTGTGTGTGTGTGTGTGTGTGTGTGTGTGTGTGTGTGTGTGTGTGTGTGTGTATGCATGCACTTGTGTGTGTGTGGATCATCAGACATAATAGTTCAGGAATTAATGTAGTCATGTTATCTTCCTCCTCACAGGTGACCATGGGGGTTGGAGTCTGGCCCCCTCACAACCTGATGTCAGCCTCACAACCTGATGTCAGTGTCTCATCAGAGTCTGAAGATGATGGTGGCCATATTGTGGCACAGGTGGGGTTGTTTGGGGCTGAATCTGTCCCATGGGTTGACATCCCACTTCCTCCCCCAATGTCCCACACACAGTCAGTATACCCTCACATACCCAGTCCCCTGTGGCCACAGATATTGGACAGTCAGATGGTGGTGGCATCAAACAGGAGAGTGTGGCAACTATGGCATCTGTGACTGTAGACACTAGCCATAGCCAAACAGCTGGTGAGGTCCCACACAGGTAGATTGACAGGGATGCTCAAAGGAGGACTGCTGCCCATCCACACCTGTCACAAGTGTCACATCACGTGTCACCCGAAACATGATTCAGTCCATCATGAAGGCACAGACATGTTCTGAATGCAACACCAGATGGACAACCAGGATCATGTGTGCATCACTGGCTGGCATCCATGACTCCATTCACGGCATTGGTGATGCCCTACATCATTTTGCCTATGTAGTGGACAGACATTGGGGTGAGACATTGTCACTCCTTAACCATGTACTGTCTGTACTTAAAAATGTGGTGGGAGTAAGGCATCGGACACGTGGACATAGGTCAGCAACAATATCAGCTGAGAGCTCATGTGGACATGCCCAACCACACTCCCGTATTGGCAGGACCACCAACACTACCAAAGGGATGTGGGTGCTGTCAACAACACAATGGGGCAGGCCATGGGCATGTGATCCTGGGAAGTCCTGTGATGTACACGGACCCAGGAGACACCAGTCACTGTCAGCATATAGTACTGCATCGGACCCTGGGCATGGTGATGCCAGTGCCACTCCTGGCAGAACCAGTTCCCGTGTTCATGGCTGGAGATGGTGAACTGTATCTTCTGCCATATATGGTCCACAGCTGTCCAACATACCCTCAGGTAGGGCATGCACTTGGCTACACTTTGTACGTGCACACACTCACACATCACTGTCACATGCAGGTCACCACCAGACACACACAGTTCCTCTCCATGGCCCAGCTGGGCAGCACCCCTCCAGACACACACACACATGATATCAGCTTTGTGACACAGACTAGGCCTTTGGCAACCCCACACCACACCTTGTGCATGTGATGATGTCTATGCCACATCTCTGTCATCCATACTATGGATGCAGGGACATGCAAATATGTGTCTGATGCAAAGGGTGACTATAGTACAGTTAATGACAGTTTGTATTGCAGTGGTGTTCTGCCCTGTAAGGTGCTGTCTGCTGGCAATTGTCATTAGTACACATCAAAGTGCATGTACCTTTGTTCCATGATGTTGCATTGCTGTTAGCATTGCTGACTGACTGTTGTCTCCCACACCTTTTTCTGTTTTTGTTCCAGTGGTCTGTGTGTCTATGCTGTGGAGAACTGGTGCCAATACAGTGGCTCAGGATGGCATGGTGGCAACTCAGAAATGTGACTTAGCCATGGTATGGCTGTATATATGCATGTTTACCTAGGTGCGTATGTGTGGAACAGTGTGTCAGGGACAATGGCAGCAGACAGTGTAAGGTTTCATGCATACCCTGTGACACAATATGCTACTCATGATGCATGTCACCTGGGAGTTCATTAGGATCTTAGGTTCATAGGTTCATAGGCAGTTACTAGAGTAATGTCTCTGGGGCACTTACGAGGCTAGCCATTATTTTATTCCCAGTAAGAAACACCAGTCAGCACCTGTTGCCCCTGTTAATGAGGGACACAGGTGGGACCCCTGGGACAGGATTGTGGTTTCCCATCCACTCATCATGACTGCAATTCAAAAGGATCAATGTGGTATTCTGATGTGTATGGGAAGTGTATTCCTGAGATAGAGCAGCCACTAGGAGGCAAACCTGTCTCACCAGCAGGTTGTGTTGTTGTTGCATATCAGATTCAGGCCTGCCATGCCGGTAATGCGTGAGCAGTTAGACTTACAGATATGGGCAGCTGTAGTTGGGCAGGGTTCAACATTGCCTTGTTAGTGTGACACAGCCCACCGCTGAGCAACCTGTCCAATACCTAGTGAAACAATAGTGATTTGAGCCTGACTGCATGGGACAGGTGTTGGAGGCCATGGAATACCTTTGTGAGGTGGTTCTGTGGCCTTTCCACTTGATGCAGATGTCTGGATACGTACATACTGAATGGGGCTCTGTAGGAAAATGTTGTATAGAGTGAGTGAAGAGTATAGAGAGGTAATGACCACCATTTGTTTAGGATGCAATCCCATTACCTATGAGATGAACCCTGTACAAGGCTTTACTGACCACTGATGCTACACAATGGTACAATGGGAAATTATCAACCTGAGTACCCTGGTCTCTCAACAGAGGTTGTGTGTTTAGGGGGTTGCCATTGATATGGTAAACAGTGGGGCCGTGTCTTTGCCGAATGGTATGATGATACAGGTTTTTGCATTTAGCTTGAAGCCAGGACTTTGGCACCAGTCCGTAGTTGATGTAAGACCCTCTTGCAGTATGTTAACATCATGTGGGGAGTCACTGACAGACAGCACCCAACTTAAAGTCATCCACAGCACCCAACTTTCACTCATAGACAAACTTGTTCAGTACCTACAACTGTAGGTGGTGGTGGATAGCATTTATGCCTACATACATGTGTGTTATTTGGGGTCAGCAGCTATTCACAGGGCCTTGAAATGTATAAATATTGCACATATATATGCAAGACAGACTGTGTTTGCCACATTATCAGATGCACAACGCGAGATACATTTTGTATGCATTGCACACACACATGCATAATAGACACACTGCTGAAAGGTGATATACTTATGCATACACACACTCACAGAGTTGCCACTGTGGGGATTATAGCCCCTACCTATCTAGTTGTATAGAGTATAGTTATATGTACATATTGCATTCACCAAAAAGCTTATGTGTTTGAACAGTGACTGCCATTGCTGCTGGGGTGGATGACATCAGCACCTGTTGACAGGAAAGCCACTAATTATGAAATGATTGACCATTGCACAGACATACACCTGTTAGGTGTGTCTAAGATGCTGTATGTGGAATATTTACAAACACACAAGGGGGCTGAATGGAGATTAGAAGCCCTACCTACCTAGTAATACACACTACAGCTCATTATACTAGTTGCACGTTCCACTGGTAACAACTGGTGTGGAACTGGCTGCAGCAATATATCACTCTATACCTTTCTGTCTGTCTGTCTGTCTCTCTCTCTCTCTCTCTCTCTCTCTCTCTCTCTCTCTCTCTATCTCTATCTCTATCTCTCTCTCCCTCCCTTCCCATCTCCCCTTCTGTCTGTCTCTATATTTTATATATATATATATATATATATATATATATATATATATAAATATATGTGTGTGTGTGTGTGTGTGTGTGTGTGTGTGTGTGTGTGTGTGTGTGTGTGTGTGTATCTATATAAAACTGTATAGACAGATAGATGTCATATATGTGCCACAAACTGATAGATAAGAGTAATCATGTCTGATGGGGATAGGGAGTGACAGTTAGTTATGCATAGCTGTCTGTATGCACAGAGATATGCTGACATCTCAGTTTTATAGGCAGATGAGTCTTCAAACATGGGCTGAAATTAGCTAAGTTTAGGAGCATGCCAAGTGTGACTGTCAGTACTTACAAAGGGACTCCATTACAGACCTACCTGTATTCCAATCGAGGATTTAATGTGCTATAGCCAGATGGCTGCTGAACCTGATTACACAGTACAGCAACTCCCTGATAACATGCCCAATGGATTCCCCAGCTGTGTGCTGGCCATAATATCTGACTCATACCTAGGGTGTGTACAGATTGTATTATATTGAACAGGGATTTTCATCTTATATCTGGTATGTTTTACATAGCAATGTGATTTCCTGGTACATCAGTGGTGAATCATTATAGACTGATGTGAGAAACTGCTGTCAGACTTTTGACTTACTGACTCCATACACAGCAGGGAATTCATGCTACTGCACAACCTGTTCTACTCTGCACTTTCTGCATTTGTCTGGCCTGTAGTTCAGTCTTCACCTTATCTGTGGGCCTTTGTCCCATTCCTGTTCTTGGCTTTGTCCACAGTTGCAGCTCTATGTAGTTGTAGGTATGCTGTGACTGGGGTACAAGAAGTAACACCACACACAAGGTTATAGACTTCAAGCCTCTGATTGTAACTGTCTTGCAGGATGTCCAGTACTGCACCCCTATGTCAGCTCTGGTCCTTAGACAGTTTGTGTTGTATTGGTATTATAATCCTTCATGGTCCCCATACCTCTCAAACTGTTAGAGCAAGACATCTGAACAAAGCCATATATAAAAGTGGGACACAGGCCCAATAGTAGGGACAATTTGTTAATATTGCTCTTACTAACTAAGATAGTTGGTTGAATAACAAGTTTTGCATTAGCATGAATTTTCTGATGGGTATGAAGTCTGCATCTCAAATGTTTGTCATTATTTTTTAACATCATATTTATTTGCCACTAGTTTGCCAGAAAACTGCAATGTTATGAAAAACAGAGCAGACATATGAGGCAAAATTGTGGACATTCTGTGAAACTGTACATTTGATAGTTATGCTCCTGTCCACTGACTTGTTGTAAGTACTGACACAGTTAATTGATGGCCATGACATCCTGCTGCTACTCTGACTTGTTACAACCTGCTGTTCTACTAGCCACCATGTAGGTAACTCAGAGCTACCTGTGGCCCCCTGTCCCTCTGTTATCTCTGGCTTTGTCCAGCTATCTTGCAGTTACAAATACTGACATATGTACAGTCTGTAGAATTCCTAACATAAGTGTAGCTTACATGCAAAATAGTGGCATAGCCAGTCGCGAACCATGAACACCATCAACCAAGGTAATGTACTTATCCCACTAAGCCACAACAGCCACCTGACAGGGCAGTTTAATTCCAGTCACTATCAAGCACATACATATGTAAAAAAAACTGAAGGACTGCCAGCCCAACCAGACCGAATTTTGTAAATAATTCTATGTCATGTTAAATATTAATATGATCCACAGGCTGGTTTCACAAATGTAAGAAAACTGTGTTATGTGCTAAGCCTCAGAAATGTAACCACAGTGCACCCTGCTAGAAGAAAGCTGATAAGTAAAGAATTTTACAGCTGTGTATGATCTCAAGCTTGGAGACAGGATGTCTGCAGCTGGAAATTCTTCTATTATCCTAAGACAGAGATAATTTCTAGGTTTCATATGTAAAGTATATTTTATTACTGTGGCTTCCTGGCAGATGCAGATTACAAAGAAATGTTAAATTTTAAGTTATGTGAGCCTGGGAAACTTAAGCAGAAGTGTCAAGAATGATGTAATCTGAAATGACTCAGCAGTAATGTGTATTATCAATTTAAGGGCTATCTCAGAAAGTAAGAATATCATTTTGCATTTGTGTCTGAACCTGAATGCATCAGCATACCAGCACTTGCTTTGCACTGTAAGTAGGATCTTAGATCTTAATATTTCTCTTAGAGAAAGATAGGAATATAGCCAGATTAGTCTAGCTATTTTCTATATTTATGTCAGACTGTCCTACAATGTTGTTTTATAGTATTTCTTGTGATTTCTAAACTCTCTATTGTCACTGTGTTGAATCAATGAGTAGTGTCTTGTGTTTTTTATTATTTATTATTAAATATTTTTAAATCTTTCAATGGTGGCTGTTTTGTGAAGAGATAGTTTAAGCTCTTAGGGTACTTGCATGCATTTGGTGACACTGTATAGGCCACTCCTAAATAGCCTTCAAATCTTAGTCACACTTACCAATTGGATAATAATAACATTGCGCAGTAGAACTGGACACCTTTTGGTAAGGGCCTTTATAGTAGCTGATCAGGGTGGTTGGTGGCAGTCAGTACTACTTATAGTCTGGGCAGAAGGGGGTCTAGCTGGAGAAACTGTGCCATCTTTCCCAAGAAGTGACTGTGTGTTTGTATATAATTCATATCTCAAAGTGTGCGTGTGTCAGCTACTTGGGTAGGGACATGAAGCACTGGTTGGAGAGAGAGGGTGCTGGAAGTTTTGGCTTGACCACTCGGCTGAGATCTGTCCCCTATAGCTTTGCCAGATGAGAGTCTTAGGGATCTGGAGAGAACGGGAGAAACCATCCCCAGGCTGACTATGATCTCTGTGTGCTCTTAAGGGAAATTGTAATTTACTGTGTGTGTACTTGCTATCCTCCCAATGTGGACACCTCTCACTGGAGCTAGTGGTGAGGATTGAGGTTCCTTGATTACTGGGCCAGTGCACGGGTGTCACATATTAATTGTTTGGCAGTGGTGGTGGTATCCACATCAAATATTAATTGTTTGATAGTGATGAGTTAGCCAGATCACATATTAATTGGCTTGTAGTGCTGTGGGTAGTGAATTCCTGTAGCTTGTGTACAGTGATCACTGAAGGTGTTTTTGTGCTCTAAATCAGCCATGCAGTGAACATTTAGAGTTCAGATCACAATTGTTTTATTTCTTTTGTTAGCTTAATTAGTCAGGGAGAGCAGGCAAACATGTCAGCAGAGGAGTATGGCAATCTGACAAGGAGCCTGCTGGCTGAGATGTGCCAGGCTAAAGGACTGGTGCATGGAAACCTGACTAAGGAAGACATGATTGCAGCTGTGGTCACAGTTGTATCAGAAAATAGCAACCAGGAGGATGATCAGACTGGCCATGGAAATGTACAACACTCAAAAAATGGACAGCTCAACTTTTCTACAGAGAAGTTAAAAATCCATCTGGAGCTAAAGAGACTTGAGTTGGAGGCCAAGCATTTGGAAATCGAAGCAGCAGAAAGACTGAGGCATCTAGAGAGTGAGAAAAATGAGAAACTGCTATACCTGGAAGCTGAGGAGAATGAAAGTTAGAGACAACATGAAAAGGAGATGTTGACTCTTCACCAGAGTCATGGAGGTAATGGGGAAGGGAGGAACCAAACCCTAGAAGCAATAAAGGTCAGTAAATTTCTTCCAAAGTTTACAGAGGGGCTAATTTTGATAGTTCCATTCATATGTTTGAGAGGGTATGTAAACAGTAAGATGTTGACCAAAGGCTCTGGGTACGGTTCCTGACCCTCTTACTCCATGGTAAAGCTGTAATTGTGTTGTCCAAAATATCTGATCATGATTTTTTTAATTTATAATGCTGTGAAAAATTGTTTGCTAAAATTTTTTAAGCTAACACCTGAGGCTTATAGGAATAAGTTTCGTGAGCATAGAGTCAAGGCTGATGAAATTGTGTGTGAATATGTTGCTCAACTAACCACTTATTTTCATAGGTGGGTGAGTGGATGTCAGGTCACCATTTTTGAAGGGATGGCAGACCTTTTTGTGAGGGAACAAGCCTTAGCACTTTGCCTGAGGAGATGAGGATCTGGTTAGCTGATAGACAATGCTCTACTGCAGATGAGTTGGGGAACAAGGGAGAACTATACCTGGGAAGTAGGACATCCTTGCACAAGAAAACCAGTGCTGCTCATGGGTCTATGGGACCCCATGGTGGGAAGCACAAACTTCCCCAACATAATCTGCCGGTAACAGGGCAAGCCACTAGTCCAGGTATACATCCAGGACCTTGGGTTAAATATTTTGAATGCAGCCAGTGTGGCCATGTAGCACATAGATGTCCATGGAGGCAAGGAGGGAACAAAAGATGAGAGAGCCAGTAAGTGGGAATGACAAAATGCCAATAGCAGGTTATCTTGAGAAAACATGGGTACCAAACTACCATCCTGCAGATGTCCTTATAGGGAAGGATTTTGATAAGGCAGTACCATGTGCTAACTCATTAACCTCGAGTACCATCTCACAGTGTCTCTGTGCTTACACCCAAGCATGCTGTGCGACAACAGAAATTGCAAACTGTTACCCCTGAGTACCTTCCACTGGCGTGACAAACTGCAATGTACATTTGCAATGTGAGTAACATGTAAAACATGCTGAAATCATAGTCTAAATTATTTACCTTGTATACCTATAATTCAGTGTGTTTTTACACACTGCTCACATTAAAGTTTTAGAAGAAAATCAGCTTGTAAAGCAATCGATAAGGCAAGTGGTGGCAGCTAATCAGATTATTGAAATCTAAGCCACCACTTGCATAACACCTTCACGCCAAATCTAAATTTCTTTTGTTCTTCTCAAATAAATAGAGGGTCCAGCAGCAAGTACTTCCTTTCTTTTTGCTAATATTTGCAGATTTTACCTGCTGCTGGATCCCTCTATTTATTGAACACAATTGGGGACACTAGTTTACTGGTTTTTACTTGGAAGCCAGGGCCAAGAACTGCTTCTTTCAGCTCAAGTGATTTTGCTTGTGGTAAGCTGACATTATGTAGGCTAGGCTAGGGTAGTGGGTTTGATTGTTGTGATTTTTGGACAATGATTGCAAGTGCGTGGTGAGAGAATGAAGTGTGTGTGTATGAAAGTAGAAGTGCCTGTGTGTGTGTATGATAGAGAGCGAACGGTAAAGGAGTGGATGAAGAGTGTGTGTATGAATGTAGAAGTGCCTGCATGTGTGTATGAGAGAGCAAATGGTAAAGGAGTGAATGAAGAGTGTGTGTATGAATGTAGAAGTGCCTGCATGTGTGTATGAGAGAGCAAATGGTAAAGGAGTGAATGAAGAGTGCATGCTAGCCTGCAGTGGTTTGAATCTTCAGGCATGTACCAAATAAAAAACACAGTACACATCTGCTTCAGTCCACTGCTTACTATTTCTTTGCACTGCACAATAGTCAATCAATATCCGTTTATGGGGAAGAAATGGTGTGACTCAGTTTCTGTCCTGCTGCACGTGCGATCAAGTGACATACTTCTCATTAAAAAAATTACAGTTCATTAATCTGTATGTGTATGTAGCTGGTAACAGAGCTTTTTTCTGTTTATGTTGGTGTATGTCCCTCCTGTACAGGAACAAAGCGTGATGCTCAAGTAGACTGTTGTAACACATCATCCCAAAAGACTTTTACCTCAGCTAAAACATTAATGAGTGTTTGATACTTGAAGGTAATTGCTGTTTCAGGACTAAACAAGATGACCCAGAGGCAGGCTGGTATCAAGAGGAATTGGTTGTGGTTGAGATACATGTAGCACAATCGGAGAAACGGATGAAATATACTGACACATCTGAATAGGTGAAGGTGTAGGGTAGTATGAAAAATATAAAGACATGTTTCGGAAGCAAAAACACGTGTATAGTCCTGGGGCAAAACAAGTTAAAAGTGTACAGGGGATATTAGCACAAAAAGACAAGCACTTTGCTGCACTCATTTTGGATATTCTGCCCATTTTGCAAGATCTTTTCCTACTCGCTATCAGTAATGTGCAAGTCCTCATTTATGGTTGGATTATCCTTCTGTTTTTCCAGAGATTGTGACTGATTTGCCTTCTGCTTCTCCTACTTATTCTACTGTTGAACCTTATGAGATTTTTATAAGCAGGTTGTCATCTTTGTTTTTTGTGAATTCTTCTGTGTCCACTATCTCTCCAATAGATGCTTTAACTCATGTGGAGTCTCATTTGGTTGCAGACTTCCGCACACAACGTTCTTTGTTTATGGCTTATGTACCCACCTGCTTTATATGGCTGGCTAAGAAATCAGCTAGCTCTTTGTGTATGTAAAATGTTTTTTTTTGCTGAAATAGGTGAACTAATGAAAAACTACCGCAGTCTATAGCATATCACTTTCTGAAAGAAAGGAATGTATTTTAGAGTAATCTTTTGCAAACAGAGTTTGTAAGATTTGAGACCCAACACATTGAAATCTTGTCCCCAAAATACCCAGGCCACTAAAAATTAAGCACACTTTTTTGTGGTTTGTCAGAGTTATAAAATGTATGTACTGACACTGTGGTCTGTCAGGATTACAGAATGAAAGTTCTTGTTTTTATGTCCGGGTTACTGGTGTAAGGCATGTCATGTGGATGTTTCAGAATGCTGTGCATATATTACATATTGTCTGTTCATTCATTTAACCTTCAGTGGCTTGGCTGAGGAGGTCAGCAGGATTGTACTAGGAGCCAAGATGTGGAATAACTACTGAGGTTGTGTCTCTGTCTTGTTTTGGATGTGGGGATGGTTATGTAGCAGGTTGAAACTGTTAGACCAACAGCTAGATGATTGGGTATCTCAACAAATGCTGCTCCACCAATGATGGCTTTTTCAGCATCAGTGCCTTTTCATTTTTCCGTAACTTGTGCATCAGTTTTGATCCGTAT
This sequence comes from Protopterus annectens, assembly GCF_019279795.1. Classification (NCBI taxonomy): domain Eukaryota; kingdom Metazoa; phylum Chordata; order Ceratodontiformes; family Protopteridae; genus Protopterus; species Protopterus annectens. Next base: position 86,447,702 of record NC_056740.1, on the reverse strand, counting down.
GATTCATCCTGAGTGGGATGGTTAAAGACATAGCTTCATAGGTTCATAGGTTCATAGGTTCATACTAGGCTATCTGCCCTGGGGCATTTATAATCCTAGGCCGATTGTGTTTGGCTTACGCCACCCCTTGATTTGAGTATACTGTGCCCTTTTTAAAGTTTAGTTTACTGTGCCTCTGTCTAATAGTGACACGGAAGTAATCCCTGGGACAAACCTATGATCCCCCATCCACTCATCAAGATTCTTCTTGAAGAGAGTCAGTGAGTTGTTCTGCCTAACATGAATTGGAATTCTGTTCCAGAGCGAAGGGAGCCTCTGGGTTATGTTTCTGTCCCTCCAGCATGTTCTATTTATTGTTGTGCTGAGGTTCAAGTCCCTCGAGCGTGTGGCTCTAAGGGATTTAGATTTACTGAGGTGGAGCATGCCCATTAATTCTGGGTTGGACATAGCTTTATATGTCAGGCATAGATCGCCTCGAAGTAGGTGGTATGCAACTGAGTAGAGCTGGAATTTTTTTAACCGAGCAGCATATGGCATCTGTTTGAGTCCCTTGATCCTCCTGGTGAGGTACTTTTGGGGTCTTTCTAATTGCTGCAGGTGTCAGGTAAGGTACATCCCAAAGGAGCATTGTATTCTTTGATGGGCCTGATGAGGGATGAATAAAGGGGCACAATTACCTCTCTTGATCTAGATGAGAATCCTTTCATGATGAGGTGGGCTATGTAGAAGGTCTTTCTAACCACTTTGGCAATGTGGTTGTCAAAGGAGAGATTGCTATCAACTTGGGTCCCCAGATCCCTAATTACTTTCTCTGTACTTAATGGGTTACCACCTATGTGGTAATTTGTGGGCACATTGTTTTTGCCAAAGGGTATGACTATACACTTTTTGGCATTTAGCTTTAGACCATGGCTCTGGCACCAGTTATCCGTCTCTGCGAGACCTTCTTGAAGGATGTTTGTGTCAGCTGGAGAGTTGATTATGGCACCCAGTTTGCAGTCATCTGTGAACTTTGTGAGCCATAGTCCTCCCACGTTGGCCTGTACCTCAGAAAAGTAAATACCGAACAAGAGAGGTCCCAGGACAGAACCTTGTGGGATGCCACTTGTGACCGGTTTCGAGTCTGACATGGCTCCAGCAACTCTGACTCTGTGGGTTCTGTCTTTGAGCCAGTTTGCGACCCATCTTGTGACATAGGGGTTTATATTTAGGCTGGATAGCTTATCTATGATGCCCGAGTGGGGTATTGTGTCAAATACCTTTGTGAGGTCCAGATAGGCTGTGTGGACTACCTTCCCTTCATCTATGGCCTTGGTGACTGTTTCAAAGAAGTCAACCAGGTTCAAAAGGCAGGATCTGCCCTTGACGAAGCCAAATTGGGTAGGATCTAGTGTCTGTAGGTCCCCAATGTCTTTGTTTATGAGTTCCATGATGATCCTCTCCATAGCCTTGCAGACTAGGCTAGTCAGGCTTATGGGGCAATAGTTTCCAGGGTCCACAGAGGCACCACCTTTGTGGAGTGAGACCACTGTTGCTGTACGCCATTCTTTGGGCACATATCCTGTAGTGAGGCTGAGATTGTACAGCAGTTTTACTTGAGGGATTAGTTCTTCTTGGAGTTCATGTAGGACGCAACCCGGGATGCCATCTGGTCCCATGGAAGCAGTGTTTTTTGCTTTGGAGAGGGCGGCCTTCACCTGAGCATCAGAGATGTTTGGGAGGCTGCACTCTGCCAGGATAGATACTTGCTCTTTTGGGGGGAGGGGGAGGAGAAGTTTGCACTGAACCTGTCTGCCAGGATATTGGTGATGTCTGTGGGTTCAGTGTATTTTTTGTCGCTTAGAATCAACTCAGAACAAGTCTGGGAGTTGCATCCCAGGTTCCTAACATAAATGAAAAAAGCCTTATGATTGTCTTTAGTGTCCTGTGCAATTTTTCTCTTGAAGCTGGCCTTGGAGGATTTTATGAGGGATCATAATTTTTTGCTAGTACTGATCAGAGATGCCTTCCCTTTTAGGGATTTTGCTCTATCATGTAGTAGCTTCCTCCTTCTGTTGTACAGTTTATTTATGGCTGGGGTCCACCAGACTGGACATCTGCCTTTGGATGATTGGGTCTTGATTTTGTTTGGGATAGCATGATCCATGCATTCCTGGAGATGTCCATAGAATGCATTTATATAGGATTCTGCAGTTTGGGCCATAGTTTCCACTGGCCCTGGGGCCTTGAAGGATTCCACTTTGGTTTTGAGAAGTGTGAAGTTCACTTTTAAGAAGTTTTTCACTGTGGTTTTTTGGGCTGGGGGTGGGGTCGGGATGTGGATATCCAGTGAAATTAATTTATGGTCTGATCTTACCTCCAAAGCAGACACCCAAACAACTGCTACCTCAAGACACCCCACAAGCAACACATAAACCACAAAATCAGTGTGCAAAGCAGTCACAGCCCTTAAGGCCAAATACAACACCAAACATACTTGTCATAGGTGACTCCATAGTCAGACACACTGACGTCCCACTCACCAGGCTGAACAAGGAGAGGGTCACAGTAAGCTGCCTATCGGGTGCTAGAATCCGCCACATAACACAAGCACTCGGGTCACTCCACGGCAAGTACAAATATGACACAGTCATTGTCCATGCTGGTGTGAACGACCTGAGACGCACCTCCCTGGACTACATGAAAAGAGACATAGAGGAGCTCTCTGATTATGTAGCCCAGGCAGGTATGACCCTGACCCTGAGCAGTATCCTTCCTTCACCAAGAATGATGCCACAATATAGAGACAAGATGATCAGCTTTAATAATTGGCTTAATGTCTGGTGTCATTCAAAGGGGATCCAGTGTCTGTCTGCCTGGGATGACATGCTTGACAAGCCACGCTGTTCGCAAGGGACGGCTTGCACCTGTCACCCTGGGATTCCGGATATTGGCTAAGGCTCTTGCCACCCCCATAGTGCCTTTTTTAGGCAAGGCTCAAATTCTAAACCTACCACCCTAGAAAACAAAAATGGGAAGAAACTGAGGGTAATGCTGCTCAATGCCAGAAGTCTAAATCTCAAAATGCACGCACTCAAGGCCCTTCTCAGTATGGAGAACATTGATGTCTGTGCTGTAACTGAAACCTGGTTCAAGGCTCCTGAGAGCACCCCGGCACTATTAGGTTTTACCTCATATCATGCGTTCCGGCCCCAAAACCCGGACCACACCACAAAAGGAGGGGGTGTATCCATATTCATAAAGGATACCCATACCTCCAGGTTGGTGGCAACGCATGAAGCTTTGGAAACCATCCAGGTGCAGCTAACCATAGGCAAAACTGCTCTACAAATTGTAGCATGCTACAGGCCACCCTCTCAAACTCAGGAACCCCACACAGCCTTCCTGAAGACACTGGAGGGTATAAATGTATCTCCAAACACCATCATATTGGGTGACTTCAACTACCCAAATATAGACTGGGAACATTACTCAAGCCCTAACTTTCTAGCCCAACGGTTCCTGGGTTCATAAATTCAAATGCCATGGAACAGCTAGTCACTGTTCCCACGAGAGGAGAAAATATACTAGATCTCATTATCACAAACATGGGGACAAAATGCTCCACACCGGAAGTATATCCCTCATTGGTGAGATCTGATCATAAACTAATCTCACTGGAAATCCACATCCCGCCCCCACCCCAAACAAAAAAGACCACAGTGAAGAACTTCTCTAAAGCAAACTTCACACTACTCAAGACTGGTGTGGTATCCTTCAAGGCCCCTGAGCCACAACCCAAGCTGCGGAAGCCCTTACAGATGCCTTCTATGAACACCTCCAGGACTGCATGGATCAGGCAATCCCAAATAAAACCAAGACTCTTTCCACAAAGGGCAAACGTCCAGTCTGGTGGACCCCAGCCATTAACAAACTTTACAATAAGAGGAGAAAGCTATTACATGGTAGAACAAAATCCATAAAAGGGAAGTCACCCCTGATCATTATTAGTAAAAAAATACGAGCACTCATAAAATCAACTAAGGCCAATTTTGAGAGAAAAATTGCCATGGATTCAAAGGACAATCATAAGGCCTTTTTCAGCTATGTTAGTAACCTGGGTGGAAACTCCCAGATATGCTCAGAATTAGTCCAAAATGATACAAAAATCACTGAACCCACAGACATTGCCAACATACTGGCAGACAGGTTCAGTGCAAACTTCACCCCCCCCCCAAAGGAGAGATAACTATCCCAGCGAGTGTAGCCTCCCAGACATCTCAAATGCGCAGGTGAAAGCTGCTCTCTATAAAGCTAAAAACACAGCATCAATGGGACCGGATGGTGTCCCCGGCTGTGTGCTACACGAGCTAAATGAGGAATTAAACCCGCACATAAGGCAGCTGTTTAATCTCAGCCTTACCACAGGATACGTGCCCAAGGAGTGGCGTACGGCAACTGTGGTCCCACTCCACAAAGGCGGTGCCTCTACGGACCCTGGTAATTACTGCCCCATAAGCTTAACAAGTCTAGTCTGCAAAGCTATGGAGAGGATCATAATGGAGCTCATAATCAAAGATATAGGGGACTTGCAGACATTGGACCCGACCCAGTTTGGCTTCGTCAAGGGCAGATCATGCCTTTTGAACTTGGTCGACTTCTTGAAACAGTCACCAAGGCCATTGATGAGGGAAAGGCAGTCCATACAGCCTACCTTGACCTTGCAAAGGCTTTCGACACAATACCCCACTCGGGTATTGTAGAAAAACTTACCAGCTTAAATGTAAACCCATATGTCACAAGATGGGTTGCAAACTGGCTTAAGGACAGAACCCACAGGGTTAGAGTTGCTGGCGCTATGTCAGACTCCAAGCCGGTCACAAGTGGTGTCCCACAGGGCTCGGTCCTTGGCCCCCTATTGTTCGGCATCTACTTCTCAGAAGTACAGGCCAACATGGGAGGACTTTGGCTGACAAAGTTTGCAGATGACTGCAAACTGGGCCATAGTGGAAAGTGCATCGGACACGGATATCCTTCAGAAGGGACTCATGGAAACAGATAGCTGGTGCCAGAGCCATGGCCTGAAGTTAAACGCCAAAAAATGTATAGTCATACCCTTCGGGAAAAACAAGGTAACCCCAAGCTACCATATAGGTGGCAATCCACTAAGCACAGAAGAGGTTATCAGTGACCTGGGGACCCAGGTTGACAGTGGCCTTCCTTTTGACACTCACATTGCTAAAGTGGTTAGAAAGACCTTCTACATTGCCCACCTGATCATGAAGGGATTCACATCCAGATCTAGTGAGGTCATTGTTCCCATGTACTCTTCACTTATCAGACCAATGATCGAGTACAATGCCCCATTCGGGATGTATCTCACCCGACATCTGCAGCAATTGGAGAGACCCCAAAAGTTCCTCACCAAAAGGATAAAGGGACTCCAAAATCTGTCATATGCTGCCAGATTGAAGAAACTCCAGCTCTATTCAGTCGCATACCGTCTGCTCAGAGGTGACATGTGCCTGACATACAAGGCCATGTCCAACCCGGAATTAATGGACATGCTCCACCTCAAAAAATCCAAATCCACCAAAACCACTAGAGCAAGCGACTTAAACCTTAGCACGGATATAAATAGGATGTGCTGGAGGGATAGATTTATCACTCAGAGACTCCCTATGCTGTGGAATAAAATCCCGGTCGATGTGAGGCAGCGCACATCGCTGGCTCTGTTCAAGAGAAATCTTGACCTGTGGATGGGAGATCGTAGGTTTACCCCGGGAATAATCTCTGTGTCACTGCTGGACAGAGGCACAACAAACTAATGGGCACAGTATTTTTTCATATAAGGGGTGGCGTAAGCCACAAAACTTTGGGCTAGGCTTATAAATGCCTTAGGGCAGATAGCCTAGTATAAACCTATGAACCTATGAACCTATGAACCAATGAGGGATATACTTCTGGTATGGAGCATAGAGTCCCCATGTTGGTAATGATCAGGTCTAGTATGTTTTCCCCTCTTGTGGGAGTGGTGACTAGTTGTTCCATAGCATTTGAGTTTATAAATTCCAGGAACCTTTAGGCTAAGGTGCTGGGGCTTGAGTAATGCTCCCAGTCTATGTTTGAGTAGTTGAAGTCGCCCAATATAATGGTGTTCTGAGAGATCTTCATGTTCTCCAATGTTTTCAGGAAAGCTGAGTGGGATTCCTGACTTTGAGAGGGTGGTCTGTAGGATGCTATAAACTGAAAAGCAGTCTTGCCCACTGTCAGTTGCACATGGATGGTCTCCGATACTTTGTGCAATGCCACTAACCTGGAGGTGTGGATATCCATGATAAATATGGAAACTCCTCCTCCTTTTGTGGTTTGGTCCGGGTTTTGGGGCCAAAAAGCATGATATGAGGTATAATAACCTGGTAGTGCTGTGGTGCTCTCTGGAGCCTTGAACCAGGTTTCTGTCACTACACAGATATTGATGTTCTCCATACTGAGAAGAGCTTTGAGTGCATGCATCTTGAGGTTAAGACTTCTGGCTTTTAGCAGCATTACCCTTAGTTTCTTGTTCCTTGTGCTGTCTATGGAGGTGGGTTTGACTTTTGAGCCTTGCCTAAAAAAGGCACTATGGGATGGCAAGAGCATTTGCCAATATCCAAAAGCCCAGGGGTGACAGGTGCAAGCCATTCCTAGCGAAGCAACGTGGCTTGTCGAGCATGTCATCCCAGGCTGACAGACACTGGATCCCTTTTGAATGACACCAAAATTTTAGCCAATTGTTAAACTCGATCATTTTGTCTTTATACTGTGGCATCATTCTAGGTGAGGGTAAGATGCAGCTCAAGGTCAGGGTCATATCGGCCTGGGCTACATGATTAGAGAGCTCCTCTATGTCTCATTTCATGTAGTCAAGGGAGGTATGTCTCAGGTCATTCATGCCAGCATGTACAATGACTGAGTCAAATTTGTATTTGCTTTGGAGTGACCTGAGTGCTTGCTTTATGTGGCGGATCCTAGCACCCGACAGGCAGCTCACTGTGACCTTCTCTTTATTCAGCCTGATGAGTGGGACGTCAGTGTGTCTGACAATACAGTCACCTATTACAAGAGTATCAGGTGTGTTATTCAGCCTTAAGGGCTGTGACTGCTTGGCACACTGACTTTGTGTGCTATGTGTTGTATGTGTTTTGTTTTGGGATAGTGTTTGCTTGGATGTCTGCTTTGGAGGTCTCTGTTTCTTAGGTAGATTTTTATTTAGAGCCTCCGAGTATGTTTTTGTGTTTTTATGTGTTTAGTTCGCTGTTGTGGTGGGACTATGTGATACTGGAATTGTGTTGTGCAAGGTTATCTTCTTCTCCTGACTGGTTACACCAGTTTTGAGATGAGAGAGATCAGCCTCCAGTTTGGCTATATGGTTGCATCTCTCACATATATTTGAACCTGTTTGGAGGAGGAGAGGGTTGTCCGTGTACATGAGACAGTTGTAACATTGCCTCAAAATCCCCAGATTCACCAGCTGGACTGGAGAGGAAACCATTGACTGACCTTTGGACATGTGAGAGTAATATAGGGAACTGAATTAAAATGGACCAATAGGGGACAAGTTAATCGTAGAGAGTATAAGAGCAAGTAGTGCTTATGGTTTATTAGTGCTATCTTGTAAAATTACTTATTTAGACCAGTGAGGGGCCTTAGAATGAGAATATGGTGTGTAAATTGAGAGATAGAGCAGTTCTAAGGGAAAAAGTGAAGAGCAGACTTTGTGGAGCCAGGAATAGTTTAAACCCAATTAGGCGGCACTGCCCGATGTTGCGCTATGCGCAAAAATGCACAAAACCGCGCAAAAGAGGGTTTTAAGAGAGGGAGATCAAGGAGTTAGGAATTGACCCAAAATGGCCAATAAAACTACAGTTTCAAGGCAGTAACCCCTCCCACAGGGGCAGGCAGGCTGCTCAATGTTTATCACTGCCACTGATGAACACAGAGACTTCCCTTTAGCCCAAGCAAACAATGGCCTCCAAGAAACTTACAAACAGTTCAGAACAGCAAATCTGTAACTGAACTTTTTTAAATCTCAGAAAAGTGGGAAAAAAGCAAGATTTTTTTTTTTTTAAGGAAAGCAGAGGTTCACAAGTATCAACAAGTTAGAACAGTGCAGTAAATGACCCCACACTTGAGTGCTACACCAGAGACAGATAAAATGCAAGTTTTAAGAAATAAACGATTTTAAAAATAAGTGCAGGCAGGAAATTCAGTAATCAGCTCTAGGTTGTGTTCTAAATACAGTTACCAATACAGAAATCAAGTTTAACAAGCCAGAAAATGCTCAAAAGTAGGCGGCAATGCAGAAAAACTTAACAAATAATCTGAAGCAAAATACTTAAAATCTCAAAAGTGGCTCCTTTCTTCTCTCAGCGTTTTCTCCTTTTGGTGGGTGCTTCACCAACAGCCAAGTCCAAAAAGACGCCAAAACCACGAGGCAATCGGGTTTTAAGAGAGGGAGATCAAGGAGTTAGGAATTGACCCAAAATGGCCAATAAAACTACAGTTTCAAGGCAGTAACCACTCCCACAGGGGCAGGCAGGCTGCTCAATGTTTATCACTGCCACTGATGAACACAGAGACTTCCCTTTAGCCCAAGCAAACAATGACCTCCAAGAAACTAACAAACAGTTCAGAACAGCAAATCTGTAACTGAACTTTTTTAAATCTCAGAAAAGTGGGAAAAAAGCAAGATTTTTTTGTTTTTTTGTTTTTTTTTAAGGAAAGCAGAGGTTCACAAGTATCAACAAGCTAGAACAGTGCAGTTAATGACCCCACACTTGAGTGCTAGGCCAGAGACAGATAAAATGCAAGTTTTAAGAAAAAAACGATTTTAAAAAGTGCAGTCAGGAAATTCAGTAATCAGCTCTAGGTTGTGTTCTAAATACAGTTACCAACACATAAATCAAGTTTAACAAGCCAGAAAATGCTCAAAAGTAGGCGGCAATGTAGAAAAACTTAACAAATAATCTGAAGCAAAATACTTAAAATCTCAAAAGTGGCTCCTTTCTTCTCTCAGCGTTTTCTCCTCTTGGTGGGTGCTTCACCAACAGCCAACAAGTCCAAAAAGACGCCAAAACCACGAGGCAATCGGGTTTTAAGAGAAGGAGATCAAGGAGTTAGGAAATGACCCAAAATGGCCAATAAAACTACAGATACTGTGGTATGGCACAAGTCAGGCTTTTCAGGCATGCAGGGAGGTATACAAACTTTATTGCAGTTTCCTTTCTACTCCTGCTTTGTGCATCAGCCTTGACATATGCACAGGAATTATTTATTTGGCTGAAGTGGACTACTGTCAGACACACGCAGAGTTAGAGTTACTGTCCAGGTATGACCAGGAGTGGTGATGGGGGAGGGGGTTAGACATACATAAGATCTTTGAATCCCACTCGTCCTCTGCTGCTGCGAGCACCTGGCAAGGAGAACGCTCCTACATTGTATTCCCTGCATTTCCCCTTGGAACCTCGCCTGGGTGGACATACACACCTACCAAAGACACTATATTCATTACTTTATTTGCACAGGCAGTATTCTGCTCTGCTGCATCGACCCTCTTTGGAAGTTGGAACAGGAGCCTCCCAGAGGAACTGAAGACTTGTATTCCCTGCATTTCCCCTTGGGACCTCGCCTGGGTGGACATACACACCTACCAAAGACACTATATTCATTACTTTATTTGCACAGGCAGTATTCTGCTCTGCTGCATCGACCCCCTTTGGAAGTTGGAACAGGAGCCTCCCAGAGGAACTGAAGACTTGTATTCCCTGCATTTCCCCTTGGGACCTCGCCGGGGTGGACATACACACCTACCAAAGACACTATATTCATTACTTTATTTGCACAGGCAGTATTCTGCTCTGCTGCATCGACCCCCTTTGGAAGTTGGAACAGGAGCCTCCCAGAGGAACTGAAGACTTGTATTCCCTGCTTTTCCCCTTGGGACCTCGCCTGGGTGGACATACACACCTACCAAAGACACTATATTCATTACTTTATTTGCACAGGCAGTATTCTGCTCTGCTGCATCGACCCCCTTTGGAAGTTCAAACAGGAGCCTCCCAGAGGAACTGAAGACTTGTATTCCCTGCATTTCCCCTTGGGACCTTGCCTGGGTGGACATACACACCTACCAAAGACACTATATTCATTACTTTATTTGCACAGGCAGTATTCTGCTCTGCTGCATCGACCCCCTTTGGAAGTTGGAACAGGAGCCTCCCAGAGGAACTGAAGACGTATGTGTACCTGCTGATACTTGCATCTCTAATCTTTTGCTTGTTAACTATATAAGCAATCTCCCTGCCAGGGCAGCCAGCAGCCTAAACCCCTCTTAATTCACCCTCTTTCCTCGCCAACACCCAACTCCTTGTGTTACACTAGAACCTCCTTCTTTCACTCCTTATTTTAGCCCATACACTTCCCTAGTGGGTCTAGTGCTTTTCTGCGTTTGTCCACTAGAGGGCGTCCCCTCCCCACTGATATTTGCCTTGCTTTTTTAATTCTTGCTTTTTCTCAGCTTTTACTCGCCCTTCCTACTTTCCTATTCCTTATAACCCTCTCTCCTTATTATATCCATATATATATCCCTTCCAGAACCCCTACTTACCCTGCCACAACTTACTCTCCTGTAATCTATGCTCCACTGATTGGCTCTTGATCTTCTCCTGGTCTCTCATGCTCTATTCCGTGCTTCTGTTTCCTGCCTTTACCTGTGGATCTGGTTGATCCTCTACTCTCGAAGCTACATTCCCTTTTCCTTCTCTCCCTCACTCTTCCCACCTCTGTCTAGCTTTACACACATATTGTGCACGCTATTGCTTTCCTTTTCCACATAGCCCTACTTTAGCTCCCCTCCATACTCTGTCTAGCATTACATACATACTATCTAGCTTTACATACATACAGTGCACGCTATTGCTTTCCTTTACCACACAGCCCTACTTTAGCTTCCCTCCATACTCCCTTGCCTACCCTATTCCTTGTGTATCTATACCTCTCATTCTGCAATGATTTTAGTCCTTCTGGCCTGTTCTGGCTAGCATAGATCCCTGCTCCTCCCCCCTCCCTCTACATCCACCCAAGAGTTGATATAACCCCTCCCTCCCCTCAGGGCGCCATCTTTGAATCCCACTCATCCTCTGCTGCTGCGAGCACCTGGCAAGGAGAACGCTCCTACAGTAAGTTATGTTGATATGTACTCTGTAGAGCTATTATTGGGTATTATCCCCTTGCAATTGTGTTAACAGGACTATCACTTATATGCCTTGTCAGCTTTCATCACTTAAATATTAGCGACTGCTATTGTAATTGAATCTGCTATCTAAACTGTTGTTTGCAGTATATTGCTTGTTAGTCTGTACAGATGGTTTCAATGCATAATTGATGTAAACGTACTGGTGAAGCTTCCTTGTAATATTTGTGGTATATGAATCCTTCCACATTGTGACCGGCTTCTCTTGGGTCTAGGGAGTCGCTACAGAACTTAGTGCGACATTAATGTAAAGTACTGGTTAAACTAACTTTCATAGTATCTTGTGTTTACGATAGCCTTATCTGCATTTTTGTTCAGGCAGTCGCTACTGAATATAGTGTGGCATTGCTGTGTTTAGGCAGTCGCTACTGAATTTTAGAGCGACATTGCTGTTACTGTACTGGTGAAGCTGTAAGTTTCAGTTTTGTTGTGTTTCTGTACACTGTACCTACACTTGGACCTGGTTTCTCTTGTATTTCGGCAGTCGCTACTGAACATAGTGCGACATTGCCCTCCACTTTCCTGTTATGTCTGTGTTAGACTGAACTGTATACTTTTCCATACTCCTGAAAGACTGCTTTTTACATGTCTATGCTTGGACGGTAAATGTTTACTGGATGGTTCGACTGTTATAGCCGTTTTAGTATTGCTATACGGTTTATTAAAATGCACTGCCTTTACTGATTAATGCTTGTATAACACGCTAGTCTCCACGTGTATTGTGTTACCTTCACATGCGCCTAGCTGGTCGCTAGTGTACAGTGAGCTAGTTTTACAACTTTGTGGAGATTGAGGCCCAAATACTGTACTGGTTATAGAGCATGCTGACTATGTTGGAGCCCACTGTTTGCATTCCATCGCACAGACAACATTGCTCCTTTTATATTGTTTGATGGTAGAGCCTTGCTGTAGACTCGTTTGAGTATTGGTCTACTGTTTGTTTCCTATCTGCATTACCCTTTATGAAAGACTTTACTGTTATTTAGGTATTTGAGTTTTCTCTGCATTTATATTGTTAGGACATACTGTTATTTGTGTAATTTGTGTTCCCTCTGCATTTTCTTACTTGTATTGAGTTTATGCCTATTTGCCTTACCTGTTAGCTACTATTACTAAGACATAAGGTGCTTCACTTTTTTACAGTTACTAACTCTCTCTCACCTTCTCTTCCATCTCCAGTTGTATTCCCTGCATTTCCCCTTGGGACCTCGCCTGGGTGGACATACACACCTACCAAAGACACTATATTCATTACTTTATTTGCACAGGCAGTATTCTGCTCTGCTGCATCGACCCCCTTTGGAAGTTGGAACAGGAGCCTCCCAGAGGAACTGAAGACGTATGTGTACCTGCTGATACTTGCATCTCTAATCTTTTGCTTGTAGGCTGCTAGCTATATAAGCAATCTCCCTGCCAGGGCAGCTAGCAGCCTAATCCCCTCTTAATTCACCCTCTCTTTCCTCACCAACACCCAACTCCTTGTGTTACACTAGAACCTCCTTCTTTCACTCCTTATTTTAGCCCATACACTTCCCTAGTGGGTCTAGTGCTTTTCTGCGTTTGGCCACTAGAGGGCGTCCCCTCCCCACTGATATTTGCCTTGCTTTTTTAATTCTTGCTTTTTCTCAGCTTTTACTCGCCCTTCCTACTTTCCTATTCCTTATAACCCTCTCTCCCTATTATATCCATATATATATCCCTTCCAGAACCCCTACTTACCCTGCCACAACTTACTCTCCTGTAATCTATGCTCCACTGATTGGCTCTTGATCTTCTCCTGGTCTCTTCCCGCTCCGTTCGCCCTTCGGGCTCACTCCGCTCCCCTACCCTGCCCCCAAATCCCACCCGCCCCTAGCACCTCTAGCTATATCCCTCTTGTAACCACACCCACTTCCTCTCTACCTGACCAAACTCCAATACCCTAGACACACCCTATTCTCATCAATTACCTTTAACCACACCTTCCTCCTCCCAACACTATCTACCCTAACTCCAAACTCTCACTCTGATAATTGATCCTCTCCCCTCTACCAATACCAACTCCAGCAACCACACCCCTTCACACTACCTACTCATAACTCCACACTATCCTTCAAACTTCCACCTTAGTAATCTTGTATAACACTCCTTATAAACCTATACTGAATAATTTACAACTTAACACTACCAAGCAACCTTAATCAACATGCTTTTCAAACCTTCATCCATCTCAATTTTACTTCTACTACTTCTTAAACTTTCATATCTTCACTACCTCACCCAACCCTGTACCTGCTTCCACACACAATGCTATCACATAACTAACCATGTTAACTCCCCTCTCACTCTTTCACACTCAACTATTTCTCCCCATCTATACCCTATAAACCATCTCCTATCCTTCTCATGCAAACTATTCATCTCTCAAAAACTCTCCACTCCCATAGCAAATATGAACCCCTTTACTATCACAATAAAACACAATCCTTTTATCAAACTGCTAAACTACCTCACTAATCCAATCACTCATCTGGTCATCACTCTCTTATCAGGCGATATCCATCCCAACCCAGGCCCCTCCACCTCCACACACAAACCTATATTATTCACTTCTTTAAACTCCCAAAGCATAGTTAACAAAGTCACAACCCTCCATGCCTGGCTCATGCACAACAAACCTGACATCCTATCTATCTCAGAAACATGGCTAAAACCCTCTATAAAAGACTCTGAAATAATTCCACTTAATTACTCTATCTTCAGAAAAGACAGGACCCACAAAAAAGGAGGCAGAGTAGCTCTCCTATTTTCATCTGCCTTACTAATTACTCCTTATGACAAACCTGTTCCACAATTTAGCAATGCCGAATTACTTCTAACTCTCCTACAAATTAATAAGCATAAACACATATGTCTAGCATCCCTCTACATTCCCCCAGGAGACAATATCTCCACTCTTGAAGATATCCTCTCCTGGCTCTCCAACAACATCAACAATGAAACCATAATCCTAGGAGATGTAAATATTAATTGGGCCTGCATCCAGTCTCCAACTACCCCCCCTTAACATCAACCTATATAACTTTTCCCAGCTAATCAACACAGTTACACACCCATCTAAAAACAGCTCTTGTGGCAGTATACTAGATTGGATTCTAGTGTCACACCCCCATTATTTCTCAGACAGTTGTACCCTTTCCGATCCTTTAAGCGATCACATGCCCACTTTCACCTATTGACTCCCCAGTACCTTATACCGCACCCACAATTATATTTCTACCCGTAACCACAAAAACTTCAACCCAACAACCTTTTTAAATTCCCTAAAAGCAGTTAATTGGAACAACCTAAGAACACTCTCCTTAGAAGACGCAGTTGCTCACTTTAACTCAAAATTCCTAGAAATATTAGATGCCCAAGCCCCTCTGAGGACAAAAAGAATAAAAGCTAATTCTGTCCCCTGGCTTACCAAAAATACACTATCAACCATGCGCCTTAGAGATAAAGCCTGGAGACTACATCAGAAAAACAAGACCCCCGAACATTATATTGAGTACAAAACTCTTCAAAATAAAGTAAAAAAGTCTATCATCTCTGACAAACAAAAATGCTTCTTTACACTCCAAAACAATAATAAAACAAATCCTCAAAAATTTTGGAAAGGAATTTCTACCCTCCTTAATCCCAGTAAGCCACAGACTCCTACCCCAGACCCTAATGCCCCAGATTTAGACTTAGCTACTCAATTCAACTCCTTTTTCATTGAATCTATTAGCAAACTAACTTCCTCATTTTTTAGCCCCACCACACCACCTAAAATACCCCGACCCTCTCCTACTAACATTCCACCCTACTCTACCACTCCTTCCTCACTCCCATCCACTCACTGTCTATCCTCCACCTCTCCTCCTACTCCAACTTCAACCTCTTCTTTACCATCCTCTACTTCTCTCTCTTCCCACTCAGTTTTATTTTCACTAAAACCCATACCCACTTCTACGATAAAAAAACTCCTTCAGAAATTAAAGCCATGTACTAATGCACCTGATAATATTCCCTCTCACTTTCTTAGTATAGCTGCTGAAGCAATTGCCTATCCTTTAAGCATACTAATCAACCGTTCCATCCAAGAATGTACAGTGCCCCAATTCTGGAAACAAGCTTTCATCATTCCTCTGCACAAAGGTGGTAATAACTGTAACGTCAACAACTTCCGTCCCATTGCTATCCTGTCCCCCATTTCTAAACTCCTAGAAAAGTGTGTCCAACTTCAACTCTTACCTCATCTCTTAGATAATAACCTTCTAACCCCCACTCAACACGGCTTTAGGCCCAATCATAGCACTATGACAGCCCTCCTTTCCTATCTTGAGATTGTCAATAAAGCACGTGACTCTGGCCAAATTGTCTCCACCCTACTACTTGACCTCTCTAAGGCCTTCGACACTATCTCACACAGCCTGCTCTTAACCAAACTTTCAAAACTGAATCTCTCCCCCTCCTCCATGAACTGGTTCTCCAGCTATTTATCAAATAGATTCCAAGCTGTAAAATGGAAAAAGGCCACTTCCTCCTTTCTTAGTACCCCCACCGGAGTTCCTCAAGGCTCCATTCTCGGTCCCCTTCTTTTCAATATATTTATAAATGATTTCCACAAAGCCATTCCATTCTCTAGCATCATCCAATATGCAGATGATTCTACCATTATCTGCTCTGCCACATCTCCCTCTATGCTCCAAAAGCTTACTCAAGAAGCTTTCTCAATCACTGAACAGTGGATGAAAACAAACCACCTGGCTCTTAATGCCTCCAAAACTAAACTTATGGTATTTACCCCTTCAAAAAATACTCCCTTCAATTTCAATACATTCTCAATTACTAGTGAAAATAATTCACCCCTGTAACTGGTGTCTGAAACCAAGTTACTTGGTGTCCAAATTGACAACCAGCTTAATTTCAACTCACATCTACAACTAAATATCAAAAAAACCCATAAAAAAATAGGCATGCTCTATCGCCAGAATCAGTACCTCACAAGCCCCTCTAAAATCACTCTCTCTTCTTCCTTTCTTATCCCCTCCCTTCTCTATGGAGCCCCTCTGATAACCAATCTTCAGTCCTCTCTAAAAAAACAACTTTCCTCTTGCTATAACAAAATCGCTAAGTTCGCAAATGGTCATAGGTCCTCCACTCACCACTGTTCCTCTCTCCAAAAACTAAATTGGCTTGAACTTCCAAATCAACTCAACTATACTCAGCTAACCTTAGCTCACAAGCTCATTCTCAACCCACCTCTCTGTCCCTCCCTGTCTTCTGCCTTCAAAATGTACCTACCAGATAGAGTTTTAAGGTCAAATAATCAAAACCTACTAGAAGTACATAAACCAAATCGTCCCCCAGGTAAAAACTTACTATCATTTAACCTTACCCACCTCTGGAACTCACTCCCACCATCCATTCGCAGCACTCCCAATCACTACATGTTCAAAAAATCTCTACATATGTATCTAAGGTCCCAATGGGAATGCTCTTGCTCCCATCCCTCATAAATATATGGTATTTACTTCATATTTTCCACTCATGTTACCTGACTGTACCTTATAAAGCATATGCTCCTTATCAAATTAACTACTCTGTATGTGTATAGTATCATCACTTTCACTAGATTGTACTGTTTGAATATGTCCTGAATTTTTGAATTTAATGTGTGTTGTTTTTACAATTGTACAATTTTATTTTATTTTTATTTATCATTCTATTGTTTGTACCTAGTTTGTTAGTTTCCTGGAGCTTTTCTCCCCAGGACTCCATTGAAAATGGGTTCTTTTGGCCCAATGGACCATCCTGGTAAACCAACTGCAAATAAATAAATAAAATAAATAAATATAGCCCTATTTAATTACATGAAGCAGGCTTTATCTGCCATTCTCTTTTGATGCCTCATTTTACGTAGATTCTTCTTTTTCTCAGTAGAGTTCTTTTGTTACACCTGTCACATGCTCTGTTAGGGACTCCCTTTTTTGTATTTTTCAGTACCATTTTTGGTAATGGGTAATTGTTCCTTCTACAGGTCCATATGTTCTCCATGCTTACATTTTACTGTGTCACACTTTACCTTCTTCTACAGTTCATGCTTCCATCCTTAAATTTTCTTTTAAAATGCAATGCGAATCAAATGATGTATTCTCAGATGTTGTAAGATGGTACCATTTCATAGTCAGAAAGAGATGAGTTTGCTGCAGAAATCATATAAAATAAATTATGGCCACTGCACTTTACTTTCATATCAGCTGCTCATTGATGAAGGCTTTTATCAATTGATTCAGCGAGTATTTGAAAGACACTATGGATTAATTTTATTTATGTCTTGTATATAATATTCATGTGTTTTAACTACAGAGCATATAAACTTTATATGTAAGTAATGTAATTATGGTTGCATATTATGAGATGGCATAGAAAGACACTACTAAAATCTTTAATACAGAATATAAAAGTAATAGTTGCATGTATCTGACAAGACATACACCCTGATGACTAGAGACATATTTTTAATATTATGGGTGGTGACTGCCTTTATGAAGTACTAATAGAATGAAGTCATGCTCCAATGAATTGGGAATTTGTCTTTTTCACTGCCACTGTTTTGGGTGTAGAAAAATGTAATCAATCGTTCTGTTAGGTTATTTATTGATTTTTTTTATTTGGTAACCTGGTTGCTGGGTTGGTCTTAACACCCTTTTCAGCCTTGACCCAAAGCAAGTTCTCCAGTAGCTGTTATATATGGAGGTCTCCTTAATGTCGTAGATTTCTACTGGGTACCTCTTATGGAGTAAACCTAGTCTTGGATGGGTAGTCTCTATCAGAAAGGTAGATAATAGCCACTGAACAATTTTGTGAAGGAGAGTACCTTGAAGATACATCAAACTTTTGGTGAGTGAAAGCCAATTTAGACATTGAAGGAGGTTAGAGTGCTAACAGGTGCTGTTGGCAAAGAAGGTGAATCTGCAAATTTTATATTAAACATTTTTAATATTAATAAATTAATATGTTCATTATTTGTTTGTACATCACTTTTCCAAATATTTTTGCAAGTGGAAAGAGAGTGTAGAGATACGTCTGAAGTCCTTGATAGTTTTGGGAGAAGCTATTTTAACTTTAAACATGTGAAGTTTCTTTCCAAAATAACTGGTTGCACTTTAAATAATAAATGTGTCGAACTACAGGAATGTCCACCAGCTCAGTAGAAGGAGTTCCACCACACAAGTGTGAAACCATTGACAGCACGGGAAAGCAAGCCATAGGCCACAGCTGACAGTGAAACTGTCTGAGTAATGGTCTGCGTAGTAGTCCACATTGGGTTGGCATGTGCCCAACCACCTAACTTCTCAACCCTGCAAATGCAAACATGAGGTCAGTTATTGTGTGTTTCTTCAAAACACATATGGAGGCCACATTATCCACTAACATCTGCTGAGTGTCACTGCGCAGGCATTACACATTGTTATGCAGCCCACGAAACCCATACATTCATCATCTCAACAATGCAGTTACTAGCAGCTGCCTCTAACTGGATCACTGACCTCCATATCCATTGATCTGTGCCAAGTGTTGCATTCAGACTAGAGGCTGATCTTGAGTCATGCTGATACCATAACTCCCCCACCTCTCCCCTATAGTGGTATGCACATGTCAAAGACAGTACAAACCTCAGATACAGTGCAAGCTGGGACTCATGGGAAGCCTGGGTGGTGCTCATAATTACTGGAGGGCCATCCAGCACTGATGAGGTTTGGTGTTAGTCTCTACCTTTCTGGGTCCTGTGATGCTGACGATGGTAGTTTTGCAGACAGTCTCACTGTGTCATCAGACTGTGACATGTTTATATTTATATCATCATTATAGGCATAGTAGACCTGACAACATCAGATATGTGCTTCCCTATTATGCTGGTCCCTTCAACACTAAAACCTTTAGCAGCACTGATACATGTATATAACCTCTCATTGAAGGTTTAGTGGCAGACAACAGTACATGCATATATTATACTGAGGCATATCTACCGTGAAATGTGGGTTGTTGTGGCAGCACCTTAGAGGCACCAGAAAAGGATAGATATTTAGAAGGTCCTTGGTAAATCATTCTCATCACACATGTAGTACACTGTAACACACAAACTTGTAGCATGTAGTACTAAGCTAGTGCATCCACTACTGAAACTTATATGGATACTGTTAGCCCAGCTTCACGTATAACCCACTTCGTTAAAAATGAAAAAGTTTTCAGAATTCATAGTAATTCTGTCTTACCGATTCCACTTAATTTATTATTATAAAGTGGCATGAATGTTTCAACACTTAGATATCAATATATATGCTTTTGCCAGCTCTTTTATTTTGTTTTCATTCTTCTGAGAGTTCTTTGTTAGTGGAACAGAGACTTCTGGATGGGTTGTAAGGTTGTATGATAGGCTTTAGAGCTGTGCACCTTTTAGGAAATGTGTACATTTTGCTGTTTCTTCCTTGCATTTTCAGTTCTATGTTTTTCCCTTTGGCTTCTCTACTGCCCTAAGGGTATTCAGCAAATGCCTTGCTCCTACAATTACCTTTGCAGGAAGACAGGTGTTCAGATCTTTCCCTACCTGGACAATCTGCTCATTCTAGCTTCTTCCCCTAATGCTCTGTTCAGGAACTCTGATTTACTATTTCCCTGTTACAGATTCTAGAGTGTACCATAAACTTCCAGAAATCTTCTATGATGCCCTCTCAGCATCATGTTTTCCTTGGTTGCCAGCTTCAGACCATCCCTGGGTTGGCACCTGTGCCTTCTCCCAAGGTCTTCTATCTCACTCCCTTTTCCCAGTCTCTTCTTCCTATGGCATCAATCACAACCAGTCACAGCCAGGAAATTTCTCAGGGTCCTCAGGTTCATGGCTTCAACCACTCCCATGCTCCCAGTAGCCAGACTCCAGATGAAAAAGATTCAGTGGTAGCTCAAGTTACTGTGGCTCCAACATTGCCAACATTGCCATCTACTGAACTTCCTAATAACCTTACTTCTCTCCCTGTCTCAAGTTTGAACTTCAACACTGCAGTCATCAGCTTTCTCTCAACCCACGGCTTTCTTTCCAAGCTCCAGTCCCAACTCCAGAGCTCTTTACAGATGTCTCAGACAGGGAATGGAGCCTTATTTGGCTCTTTCAAGGTTCAGGGTCTCTGGCCATCAGAGGTCAGACCACATCAATATAAAGGAAAAGAGGGCTCTGTATCTAGTTCATGACACCTTGATGCCCTACACCTTCCGAAGGGAGTGTATGTGTAATGTACAATGCTTGTAAGTACTAAAGGCTTTGGTACACTGGCTGGACATTGGGCTATCTTTGGGAGGAGATCCCTTAGGTTATGAATACTACAGTACCGAAGAGACGGACGTCTACTGTTAAGATAAAATCTAACACATCTGTACTTTTTGTGGTGCCATGGCCTAATTTCCCTTAGTATGAATACCTCTTTGTTTCTCCCTTGAAAAGTGTCCACTGACCTACTGAGTCTAACCAATTGCTTTGGAAGTGAAATGCACATCAGAATGGTTTTATGTACTTGACCACAGCATTTTGTGATGTAGACAAAGAATTGTAATATGAGTCATTCCTCATTGCTTGGTCCCTTGCTAACAAATAGGTGGGAGGAAGGGTTCACTAATAACTGTTATACTATTTTTACTGAGTAAGGGAATGACAATGGCTTTCTCCTAACAGATTATAATGACTCTGTGTTACATAACAGCTGCAGAAGATAATATAATGAATGCATCCTCAACAGGCAACTATCACCTGTGTCTGAGCATGCATAACTTTCCAAGCCATTAGCACAGTACAGTTATAATATAGCACTGAGTCATTATCACTTTTCAGGCAAAACTGTCAGCAGCTGTCACTGTTATTCACATAAGTAGAAGTCATTATCACATTGATGAATGCACAAGTCAGATTTGGCTTTTTCTCCACTTGGAGTCATTTCAATACAACCCCCCACACCACTTTAATGTCTGTCATTTGTACAATTTCTGTGAGTATCATGGCCATAAATTTCTAGTGGGTTACTGACATCAGGAAAGGCACATTATGCAATGCACAAGACAAATCAAGATGTGCATGCGTATGGAACTGGGAACCTTGAAGTGTGGTGCTGAGTACTGTGTATGTCACTGGGTGTCACTTCTAAATGTCATGCATTTTAGGAGCATCATAGGTGGCAGTGGGGAACTTGGAGGCTCTTCAGCTCAGTCCCAGTAGGCTGCTTTCCTGGATATGCATTGTTTCAAGGGTGCCTTTTCTGTGCCCCCTTGTCAGTTACCGGCAAAGCAGTTAAGAACCAAGGCCAGGAAGATCCCTCTTCAGGCTTTTGTGCCAACTACTCTTGTGTTGTTGAATGCATCACGGGGGGCATACCCAGCCACCATGGATCTTATGATCCACCTGGATTGCAGTTGGGAACTTGGAGACTCTTCAGCTCAGTCCCATAGTGCTGCTGTCCTAGGTAAGCATAGTCTCAGGGGTGCCACTGTGATGCAGTGTTTCCCTCTCAGAAAGGACAGATGCAAAAAGACAAAGCCTGGGTCAGTCTTGGTCTTTTCACATGTTGTCTTGCTGTAGCTCTCCTCTCAGTCTCCTGCCCTTCAGATGTTGCAAATTTATGTAGGTCAAGGCAAGAGGGTTTACATTAGCTCCCCCCTTTCACTCCTTAAGACATTGCTCTGTTCAGGAACTCAGGAAAAGGCAGATGTAAGGCAGAGTACTGGCATTGCATGCAATCAGGAGTCATTGCTGCTACCAGCAGTCTGAGTGGGAGGACACTTCAGACAGCTATGAGCTGAAGTCTCATGCCTGTCCTCGGCATATTAGTGGAGTGGCTGTCCTTACCCTGCTTTTTCCATTTATATGTGCACTTTCTATGCCCCCTTGTCAGTTACCAGCCAAGCCCTTATGCACCAAGGCCAGGAAGGCCCCTCTTCAAACTTTTGTACCAACTGCTCTTGTGTTGGTGGATGCATTTTGGGGGGCATACTCTGTCACCATGGATCTTATGATCCAACTGGATCACAGTAGGGAACTTGGAGACTCTTCAGCTCAGTCCCATAGTGTTGCTGTCCTAGGTAAGCATGGCCTTGGGGGGTTGCCATTGTGATACAATGTTTCCCTCCGGGAAAGGACACATGCAAAAAGACAAAGCCTGGGTCAGTCTTGGTCTTTTCACATTTTGCCTTGTTGTAGCTCTCCACTCAGTCTCTCTCCCTTCAGGTGTAGTAAATGTATGCAGGTCAGGGCAAAAGGGTTGACATTAGCTCCCCCTTTCACTCCTTATGGCCATTGCTGGAAGGACACATGTAAATGGAAAAGGTTGAGATAAGGCAGAGTGGTGGAATTGCATGCAATCAGGAGTTATTGCTGCTACCCAGCAATCTGAATGGGTACCCAGCACCGGTATGGGACACTTCAGATGCCCACAAGCTGAAGCCCCATGCCTGTCCTTGGCATATTATTGGAGTGGCGGTCCTTACCCTGCTTTTTTCATTTACATGTGCCTTTTCTGTGCCCCTTTGTCAGTCATTCTGTGTAATTTTGTGTTTTCATGGGTGGTAGGTATATGCCTCTACAGTGCTGTCACCACTTATGTACCTTATGAAAAGAATAACACCCCTGTGGATAGGAATGAAGATTTGAATGGTCTAACAAGGTAATGCATTATGATATACATATATTTGTAGTCTTCCAATACATCTGTCAATCATCAGTATTAATCTGTTTGCATCTTCTTTCCTGTACAGGTTCATCCGCCTTCTGACACTGACATGGCTTCATGAGCAGGAGAACAACAAGTGAGAGTGCAGGTATGTAGCCATTCCTGCATTCACAGGGCTGCTAGCCATGCCTCTGTAACTGAAAACCACTACAACTTGAGCTTCCCCATATCCAGTGGGAAGGTATACTGGATTGCAAGAAGAGGTATGCATTGGAGCGGAGTACTGCAGTTGCTGGAAGAGAAGTGTTCCATCTACCCTGAGCCCGACATCCTTGTGCTGCACATTGGAGGGAATGATGTGATCAGTCAAGAATTAAGAAGGCTACAGTTTCAAATCAGAGCAATTTTTGAACACCTGCAGTCATGATGGCCACATTGTCATTTTGTGGTCTGACATAATTCCTTGCCAGATATGGAAAACAGCAAACAGGCAATGGACAGCACACAAGGCTAGACATTTACAGAATGGGTTCATGCAAGGCTTGATGCACAGGGTCGGTGGATCTACAATCTGCCATGACAGCATCTCTGCTGAAGATGTTCACTTGTTCAGAAGGGATGCACAGGGTTGGTAGATCTACAATCTGCCATGACAGCATCACTGCTGAAGATGTTCACCTGTTCAGAAGGGATGGTGTTCACCTAACTGAGGAGGGCATTGCATTGTTCTTGACTGACCTCCACAATGGTGTGCAGAGAGCTATGCAGGATTGGTAACATGCACCTTGTGAGAAGAATGAAAAACACCCATGACCAAGTAGGACCAGTATGGTAAGTAAAACTGTTATGAATTGTGCTGTGTAAAATATGATATTTTTCCAAGTTTGGCAAATATCTGTGTGAAGGATCTGGTGAAGATGCTGAGAAAGAATAACTGTTTTAGGAGAGTGATACCATGTACAATTGAATATGTCATTAACCATCCTGCAATACTTCTTTTTTTATTCTTCTTTTATTAGGTATGTGTAGAGTTTAGATGTCAGGAAGGGCTTAGTAATACAGAACTTGATCCCTTAGGTCTGTTACTGAATGGAAACATGTAAAGAGAAAAGGCATAGGTAAGGCAGACTGCTGACACTGAAGGAGGTTGTGAGACTGTAGTGGTATCAGCGGTCTGAGTGGGTAGCCAGCACAGGTATCGGACAGATCAGATGGCCATGCATTCTACTGAAGTCCCATGCCTGTCCTGGGTTCATTAGTGGAGTGGTGATCCTTACCTTGCTTTTTCTCTTTACAAGTACCCATTCAGCAGTATGTTGGCTACACCAAGAATGCATATATTTACAATGATATCTGTCTACATGGTAAAACAAATGAGTCTGAATGATGTACACATGTACAGATATCCATTTGTTTGGGACATAGGTTATGGAAATTATGATTTTTTTTCATATTTTGGTAAATAACTTTGCAAGAGAACATCTGAATGTGCTAAGTAATACCTCATTTTGGAGGCAGTATTCATAGTTCCATCATGGTAAAAGAACTGTGCCTGTATGTCGTACACATGTACAGATATCAAAGTTTGTTTCGGACTTAGGTTATGGAAATTATGACTTTTTTCATATTTTGTTAAGTAACTTTCGATGGGAGAATCTGAATGTGCTAAGTAATACCTCATTTTGAAGACAGTAATCATACTTCCAACATGGTAAAAGAACTGTGCCTGTATCTTGTACACATATACAGATATTAAAGTTTGTTTCGGACTTAGGATATGGAAATTACAATTTTTTTTCATATCTTGGTAAATAGCTTTGCAAGGGAGGATTTGAATCCTTAGGTTATGGAAATTATGATTTTTTTTCATATTTTGGTAAATAACATTGCAAGGGAGGATTTGAATGTGCTACGTAATACCTCATTTTGAAGATGGTATTCATACTTCCATAATGGTAAAAGAACTGTGCCTGTATGTTGTACACATGTACAGATATCAAAGTTTGTTTTGGGCTTATGGTTATGGAAATTATGTTTTTCTTCATATTTTGGTAAATAACTTTGCAAGGGAGCATCTGAATGTGGTAAGTAATACCTCATTTTGAAGACAGTATTCATAGGTTCATAGGTTCATAGGTTCATAGGTCCATACTAGGCTATCTGCCCGAGGGCATTTACAAGCCTAGCCCATAGTTTTGTGGCTTACGCCACCCCTTTAGTATGGGGAACTATACCCATTATTTTGCTGTGCCTCTGTTGAGCAGTGACACTGAGGTAATCCCTGGGGTATATCTGCGATCTCCCATCCATTGGTCAAGATTTCTCTTGAACAAGGCCAGCGAGGTGCTTTGCCTCACATATACCGGGATTTTATTCCACAGCATAGGGAGTCTTTGGGTGATGAATCTATCCCTCCAGCACGTCCTATTAATAGCCGTGTCGAGGTTTAAGTCTCCGCCCTTGTGACTCTGACGGATCTAGATTTTTGAGGTGAAGCATATTCATCAAATCTGGGTTTGACATGGCCTTGTATGTTAGGCAAAGGTCACCTCTGAGCAAGCGGTAAGCGACTGAATAGAGCTGGAGTTCTTTCAGTCGGGCAGCATAGGACAGATGTTTGAGACCCTTTATCCTTTTGGTGAGGAACTTTTGTGGCCTCTCCAGCTGCTGCAAGTGTCGGGTCAGATACATTCCGAATGGGGCATTGTACTCAATCATTGGTCTGATGAGTGATGAGTATAGGGAGACTATGACCTCCCTTGATCTAGATGAGAATCCCTTCATGATAAGGTGGGCAATGTAGAAGGTCTTCCTAACTACTTTAGCTACATGGGTGTCGAATGACAGACTACTATCAACCTGGGTCCCCAGGTCCCTGATAACTTCTTCTGTGCTCAGTGGATTGCCACCTATTTGGTAGCTAGGGGTAACCTTGTTTTTCCCGAAGGGTATGACTATGCATTTTTTGTTCATTTAACTTTAGGCCATGGCTCTGGCACCAGTTATCCATTTCTGTGAGACCCTTCTGAAGGATATCTGTGTCAGATGTGTTTTCTACTATGGCGCCCAGTTTGCAATCATCTGCAAACTTTGTCAGCCATAACCCTCCTGTGTTTGCTTGTACTTCGGAAAAGTAGATGCCAAACAAGAGTGGGCCCAGGACTGAGCCCTGTGGTACACCACTTGTGACAGGCTTTGAGTCTGACATGGTGCCAGCAACTCTGACCCTGTGGGTTCTGTCACTCAGCCAGTTTGCAACCCATCTTGTGATGTATGGGTTAACATTTAAGCTGATGAGTTTTTCAATGATACCCGAGTGGGGTATTGTATCAAGGCCTTCGCCAGATCGAGGTAGGCTGTATGGACTGCCTTTCCTCATCAATGGCTTTGGTGACTGTTTCAAAAAGTCAACCAAGTTTAGAAGGCATGATCTGCCTTTGACAAAGCCAAACTGGGATGGATCCAAAGTCTGCAAATTCCCTATGTCTTTATTTATGAGGTCCATTATGATCCTCTCCATGGCTTTGCAGATAAGGCTTGTCAAGCTAATGGGCCGTAATTTCCAGGGTCGGTGGAGGCACCGCCTTTGTGAAGTGGGACCACAGTTGCAGTGCGCCACTCCTGGGTGCGTATCCAGAGGTAAGACTATGATTAAACAGCTGTCCTAGCTGTGGGTTTAATTCCTCGTTGAGTTCGTGGAGCACACAGCCGGGGACACCATCAGGTCCCATGGATGCTGTGTTTTTTGCTTTGGAGAGAGAAGTTCTCACTTGGGCGTTGGAGATGTTTGGGGGCTGCAATCGCTGATATAGATATCTCTCCTTTTGGGGGGGAGAAGTTTGCACTGAACCTGTCAGCCAGTATGTTGGCAATGTCTGTAGGATCAGTAATCTTCACATCATTTTGAACTAGTTCTGAGCATATCTGGGAGTTTCCTCCCAGGTTTCTAACATAGCTAAAGAAGGCCTTATGATTGTCTTTTGAGTCTTTAGCTATTTTTCTCTCAAAATTTGCTTTGGATGATTTTATGAGAGCTCTTAGTTTTTTACTTATAGTGATCAAGGGTGTCTTACCTTTTAAGGATTTTGCTCTATCTTGTAGTAGCTTCCTCCTTTTGTTGTAGAGTTTGTTTATGGCTGGGGTCCACCAGACTGGACGCTTGCCTTTTGTACAAAGAGTCTTTGTTTTGCTTGGGATTGCCTTATCCATGCAGTCCTGCAGGTGCTGGTAGAAGGCATTTGTAAGTGATTCAGCAGCTTGAGTACTGTTTTCTGCCAGCTCGGGGGCCTTAAAGGAGACCACACTAGTCTTTAGAAGTGTGAAGTCGGCTTTCGAGAAGTTCTTTACTGTGGTCTTTTTATTTCAGGTGGGGGTGGGATGAGGACCTCCAGCGAGATTAGTTTGTGATCTGATCTCACCAGTGAGGGTATACTTCGGTGTTGAACATTGTGCTCCCATGTTCGTGATAATGAGATCAAGTATGTTTTCTCCTCTTGTGGGGATGGTGACTAGTTGTTCCATGGCATTTGAGTTTATGAATTCCAGGAACTTTTGGGCTAGGGTGTTTGGGCTTGAGTAGTGTTCCCAGTCTATATTAGGGTAATTGAAGTCACCTAGTATGATGGTGTTTGGTGATACATTTATCCCCTCTAGTGTTTTCAGGAAGGCCATGTGAGGTTCCTGAGTTTGTGAGGGTGGCCTGTAACATGCTACAATTTGTAGAGCAGTCTTGCCTATGGTTAATTGCACCTGGATGGTCTCCGATGCATCATGCGTTGCCACCAGTCTTGAGGTGTGGGTGTCTTTGATGAATATGGATACCCCACCTCCTTTCTTGGTATTGTCCGGATTTTGGGGCCGGAACGCATGATAAGAGGTAAAACCTGATAGTGCTGGGGTGCTCTCAGGAGCCTTGAACCAGGTTTCTGTCACTGCACAGACATCGATGTTCTCCATACTGAGAAGGGCCTCGAGTGCATTTTGAGATTTAGACTTCTGGCATTGAGCAGCATTACCCTTAGTTTTTTCCTTTTTGTGTTCTAGGGTGGTAGGTTTAGAATTTGAGCCTTGCCTAAAAAGGCACTATGGGGTGGCAAGAGCCTTTGCCAATATCCGAATCCCAGGGTGACAGGTGCAAGCCGCCCTTGCGAAGCAGCGTGGCTTCTCCAGCATGTCATCCCAGGCAGACAGACATTGGATCCCCTTTGAATGACACCAGAGTTTAAGCCAATTGTTAAAGCTGATCATCTTATCTCTGTATTGTGGCATCATTCTTGGTGAAGGTAGGATACTGCTCAAGGTCAGGGTCATACCTGCCTGGGCTACATAATCAGAGAGCTCCTCAATGTCTCTTTTCATGTAGTCCAAGGAGGTACGTCTCAGGTCGCTTACACCAGCGTGGACAATGACTGAGTCGTATTTGTACCTGCTGTTGAGAGACCTGAGTGCTTGCGTTATGTGGCGGATTCTAGCGCCCGACAGGCAGCTTACTGTGACCTTCTCCTTACTCAGTCTGGTGAGCGGACGCCAGTGTGTCTGACTATGGAGTCACCAATGACTAGTGTGTCTGGCATTGTGTTTGGCCTTAAGGGCTGTGACTGTTTGACACTCTGACTGTGAGGTCTATGTGTTGCAGGTGTTGTGTTCTGAGGTGGTGGTTGTTTGGGTGTCTGCTTTGGTGGCCTCTGCTGTTTTGGTAGATTTTTGCTCAGAGCCGAGTATGTCTTTGTGTGTTTATGTGTATGATTTGAGGTTGTGATGGTACTATGTGAGACTGGGTCTATAGTGTGTGTGGTAACCTTCTCCTCCTGACTGGTCTTGCCAGTCCTATGTTGAGAGAGCTCAGCCTCCAGTTTGGCCGTATAGTTGCATCTCTCGCATGTATTTGTGTTTTGTGGGAGGAGGAGAGGGTTGTCTGTGTACATGAGGCAATTGTAACATTGCCTCAATATTCCCAGGTTCACCAGCTGAGCAGGAGAGGACACTAGCAACTGATCCCTCGACATGCTAGAAGGACTGGACAAAAAAACTTTAAAAGAGATTCCGGGGGACGTGGGTGACCGAGAAATGGGGGTTTGCCTTTTTGGAGTGCTATCTATAAGAGTGCCGTATCAAGGTAATAAGTACTGTAGGAGCAAGTGCTAGGTTTAACAGATAGAGAAAAGTCTACTTGGAGTCAAGTAGAGATGATCTTTTTAGGTATTAGAGAAAGTGCTAGTAACAGGGATGCTTAAAGGTAAGATTGAAAAGAATGCACTCTGCAGTGTGCACTAGAGAAGTTAGATATGAAAGTAGGTAACTTGAGTTTTACCTGTTTAAAAAGTTAAGGTTTAGTGGAGAGTTACTATTTTTAAAACAGTAAGATGGACTGAAAGGGGTGGTTACTTTTGTATTTTGGTGCTATGAAATACTGTAGGCTGGCCAATAAATTTAAATAATTGAAGGGGTGGGATTTCAAAAGTGATGGTTTTGTGATTACTCACATAAGCCAGTGAAAGTAGAGAGAAATGAGATATATGGTCAGATTAACATAAGAGGCGGGCAACTAGAAAGACAGTGGTATTCTGCCTGACTCAGAACAGAGAGAGCTGTGGTCTCTTTTGAAGTTTTAATATGCTGTTAGAACAGAATGCAAGCAAAACACAAGATAAAGAAAACAAACTACAGTATTCAAAATATAGAAAGGCAATACAGAAATACAAAAAATAACAGCAAACTAACCTTTCCTTCACAGCAAAGTGTAGCAGAGTCTGGATGAGCCTTTCTCATAGTTCCAATATGGTAAAAAAACACTGTCTTTATGTTGTACACATGTATAGATATCAAAGTTTGTTTCAGAGTTAGGTTGGGGAAATTATATATTTTTTTCATATTTTGGTAAATATCTTTGCAATGGAGAATGTCATTGTGGAACATAATACCTCATTTTGAAGACATAATTCATAGTTCTAATGTGGTAAAATAATTGTGCCTGTATGTTATACACAAGTACAGATATCAAAGTTTTTTTGGACATAGGTTATGGAAATTATGATTTTTTTCATATTTTGGTAAATAACTTTGTAAAGGAGCATGTCATTGCACCAAGTAATACCTTATTTTGAAGACAGTGTTACTCCTTACAACATGGTAATAGAACTATGTCGGTACACTGTACACATGTACAGATATCACTGTTTGTTTAGTCTTGTAGGATTATAAACATTTTACATTTCTAATACTTAGGTTCATAGGGGGTAGAAAGTCATGCTACGTGATTCATGTATCTTGCTTGGGCCCCTCACTTCCACTGGCATAGCCTGTAAACATATGAACATATGTCATTCTTGTGTGCTGTTTCCTATCATAGCTGTATATCTGTGTATATCTACGCACGCACACACACACACACACACACACACACACACACACACACACACACATATATATCTATACATATATATATATAATATATATATATATATATATATATATATATATATATATATATATACGTATATGTATATGTCTGCAACTATATATATATATATATATATATATATATATATATATATATATATATATATTTATATATATATCTATATATATATATATATATATATATATATATATATATATATATATATATATATATGTATACACATCTATAGATATATATATATATATATATATATATATATATATATATATATATATCTATAGTCTGACACTTCACTCCAGTTCACTTTTAATTGTTATTTTGCAGGTTATACAGTAGATAGATGTCGAAATATGTTCATGTACAGATTATTGATGGAAAATGGTATGTGCTGCAGTGGGATTCAGAATGGGAATGTCTGTTTGTTAGGTGGATGCTCTAACCAATACACTATTGCTGTGCTGCTTCATTTGCATATATACCCATATACCCATGACTCCTGGTTCCCCAAATACCCAGCCCAACACCTCACTAACTCTGCAGTCATCCATTCTCCTGTTGGATTTGCAGTGTATCCACACCACTACACAGTGGCCACTCCCTACTCCTGTAGACCCATCCCATCGGTTGACCCACTCCACGTATCCTCAGAAAACCCAAACTTTTAGTCCACAAACATTGGTGACATGAGTGACCAAAAGGACACTATTCACAATTTTGAGTTGTCCCACATGGGACATGCATGTCTTTATTTCAAGATTAGACTCTATACGTCATTACATCCTTACTCCCGTTAATATGACACTACAATAAATTAATAAGTATGACTATGTGGTAACACACACATTACACATGAGAGCCTAATTATGTATGAGTTCAGCATAATTATTTTACAAATAGACCGGTTTAGTAATTGACATTGCCGTAGCGGGCAGATCACAGGAATGATTCCTTGTGTGAGAAAGTCCTGACATTTGTTTTTTCAGCACAGCACTGACTTCGGACATTGTACACACGTCTGCGTTTTAGCAGTTTCGTCCCTTCCCTCTTATGCACAACCTATTATTCTATCTACTGTTGAGGTTTGTAAGGGCACATTCATGTTATTTATGTCTGCAAATGGAGGGAATGTGTTACAGAGAAGATACTTCTAGATATAGATGTATGCATGTTTGTATGCATATATACTTATAACGAACTCTCTGACCTCCACAGGTCCAATTAGAACCAGCCCATCCAACCCTGACATGCCTGGATCCATAATTTCATACCCATAGCTCCTCCACCCCACCCAAGTTCGACATACATGCATACCATCCATTGTCCATTTGCTATCGCAGCCATGACACACCTCCACACATTGCCCTCTCCCAAGCGTTAGGGCCCTACATGTATGTTGTCCCAACCCATGTATTCTCAGGCTCTCCCACCATTTAGTCCTTGAACATACCTGCCCTTGCTTGTGTAATGGTTGGATGGCCAAACATCCTATCAGTTTTTGGGTAGTCCCACCAGGGACTACCCTCTGATTGTAAAGTAGACTTAGCAGATCAACAGTGTTACTCCCACTGGTAATATCCTGCCTGTGGTGTGAGTAGCAGCGCTTTGCTCACTCCTGCCTAGATTGATATGACATATGCTGACAGAGCTATATAGACTGGAGTTGATGTTGATTCCCTTCTCATTCCTTTTGTATGCTTTAGTGTTACGGTGTTCATTCTTCATAGATATATGTATATATATATATATATATATATATATATATGTATATATATATATATATATATATATATATATATATATATATATATATATGTATGTATATATATATATATATATATATATATATATATATATATATATATATATATATATCTGTACATACTTATATACATTTATATATATTTATATATATATATATATATATATATATTTATATATATATATATATATATATATATATATTTATATATATATATATATATATATATATATATATATATATATATATATATATATATACATGTGTGTGTGTGTGTTTGTAAAGCAATGCATACCCCGCACAAATGCACTTACACATGCTTACTGGTGTTTATATATGCTTAAACCTGCTTATTAGTGCCTTATTCATTATGACACTGACACTTCACTCCATTTCACTTTTAATTGTTATTTTGCAGGTTATACAGTAGATAGATGTCGAAATATGTTCATGTACAGATTTTTGATGGAAAATGGTATGTGCTGCAGTGGGATTCAGAATGGGAATGTCTGTTTGTTAGGTGGATGCTCTAACCAATACACTATTGCTGTGCTGCTTCATTTGCATA
Source organism: Protopterus annectens (assembly GCF_019279795.1). Classification (NCBI taxonomy): domain Eukaryota; kingdom Metazoa; phylum Chordata; order Ceratodontiformes; family Protopteridae; genus Protopterus; species Protopterus annectens. Next base: position 86,414,963 of record NC_056740.1, on the reverse strand, counting down.
TATACCCATATACCCATGACTCCTGGTTCCCTAAACACCCAGCCCAACACCTCACTAACTCTGCAGTCATCCATTCTCCTGTTGGATTTGCAGTGTATCCACACCACTACACAGTGGCCACTCCCTACTCCTGTAGACCCATCCCATCGGTTGACCCACTCCACGTATCCTCAGAAAACCCAAACCTTTAGTCCACAAACATTGGTGACATGAGTGACCAAAAGGACACTATTCACAATTTTGAGTTGTCCCACATGGGACACGCATGTCTTTATTTCAAGATTAGACTCTATACGTCATTACATCCTTACTCCCGTTAATATGACACTACAATAAATTAATAAGTATGACTATGTGGTAACACACACATTACACAGGAGAGCCTAATTATGTATGAGTTCAGCATAATTCTTTTACAAATAGACCGGTTTAGTAATTGGCATTGCCGTAGTGGGCAGATCACAGGAATGATTCCTTGTGTGAGAAAGTCCTCACATTTGTTTTTTCAGCACAGCACTGACTTCGGACATTGTACACACGTCTGCGTTTTAGCAGTTTCGTCCCTTCCCTCTTATGCACAACCTATTATTCTATCTACTGTCGAGGTTTGTAAGGCACATTCATGTTATTTATGTCTGCAAATGGAGGGAATGTGTTACAGAGAAGATACTTCTAGATATAGATGTATGCATGTTTGTATGCATATATACTTATAACGAACTCTCTGACCTCCACGAGGCGGTCCAATTAGAACCAGCCCATCCAACCCTGACATGCCTGGATCCATAATTTCATACCCATAGCTCCTCCACCCCACCCGAGTTCGACATACATGCATACCATCCATTGTCCATTTGCTATCGCAGCCATGACACACCTCCACACATTGCCCTCTCCCGAGCGTTAGGGCCCTACATGTATGTTGTCCCAACCCATGTATTCTCAGGCTCTCCCACCATTTAGTCCTTGAACATACCTGCCCTTGCTTGTGTAATGGTTGGATGGCCAAACATCCTATCAGTTTTTGGGTAGTCCCACCAGGGACTACCCTCTGATTGTAAAGTAGACTTAGCAGATCAACAGTGTTACTCCCACTGGTAATATCCTGCCTGTGGTGTGAGTAGCAGTGCTTTGCTCACTCCTGCCCAGATTGATATGACATATGCTGACAGAGCTCTATAGACTGGAGTTGATGTTGATTCCCTTCTCATTCCTTTTGTATGCTTTAGTGTTACGGTGTTCATTCTTCATAGATATATGTATATATATATATATATATATATATATATATATCGGTACATACTTATATACATTTCCTATGATGGGCACTGCTTATAAACCATGCAAGTGCACTCATACTTGTTAACTGGTACTTATATATGTTTACTGCTGCTTATTTGTGCTTACGCCTGCTTACTAGTGCCTTATTCATTATGACAGTACCACTTTGATTGAATGTAATTTAGTTAAACATCTTATGAGTTACTCTTATGTCGGTTTTAAAGCAAAATGACATTCATTTCACATGGAAAATGATATGTGCTATTGCTGGACTCGATCCGTGAGTGCCTGTTCATTAGGCAGATGCTCTAAACACTACAATATTAATGTTTGCATTGATTCTGCATGTTTTTCTCTATTTGAATGATTTTGATGTGCAAGCTATGCTCGGCGGAGGGCAGCTTTGCTTACACTTTTGGTATTGCAGCAATACAAATGTAAAATAGGGACACTAATTGTGAATGTTCTAGGGACGGGGTGCAACATTCCACTACGTGCTTGCGTGTTTACTACTTCGATTTTATTTCATTGTTCTT